>NC_047091.1:103996717-104323081 GCF_902459505.1 Geotrypetes seraphini
TTAACCCTCAGCTCTCTCAGTTAGAGCACAAAATTAATACTCAAGAAAAGGAAATTAAGAATATTAAAGTCAACTTACAAGATTTAAAAAATTCAACTTTGTATTCTTCCAAAGAAGCGAAAGTTTCTAAACAAATTACAGAAACACTTGTGAGAGATAACATTAATCTAAGGAGAAAATTGGAGTCTTTAGAAAATTTTTTTCATAATAACAATCTTAGACATTAATTTTCCTAGAATTGTGGCAGTAACTCCTAGAGATATGTTGAAATGTTATATGATGGAGGTATTGGAAATTTCTGAAGAATTGTCGCCGCCAATTACCCAAGTGTATTATTTACCAATAAAAAGGGAAGAAAAGTTAAAGGAAGAAGATGATCAACGAGTACTTAATACTTCTACAATTTTGGAACTTTCAGACAGCGAACTTGCAAAGCTGGCAATACTTCTCACAGTAGCCTTGACACCAGACAAGAATTGGTTATTAAGACTTTTCTTTAAGAATAAACAGAAAGACTTTCTAGGGTATAAAAGACAAATGTATCCAGATCTGTCACGAGATACACAAAAATGTCAACGAGAATTTTGTTGTTAACGCCGGGAGTTATAGCTCTTGGGGGTGACCTATTTTCTTCGTCACACATTCAAAAATATGTCTTCTTTGATCCTAGTCAACTGACAACCTTGTTGTCAGCTGCTCGCCTGAAAATAGGAGTGGATACATTAAGCACTTGTAGATTTTGATTTCCTATCTCAGCCAATAACTGAAAATCTTTATTCTTATTTTTATCTCTTTGTTATTATCTCGCTGATTCTACCTCTTGGTTCTTATTGAGGACTTGAGTTAAAGTTAAGCTATATTAAATTATATCGAATTAGTGGATTAGTAGGATATAATTTATACTGTTCTTTATTTGTTGCTTAACTTTATCTTTCTGTACAAGTGATAACTTGATTGTAATTTAAAATTGATAAATAAATAAATTAAAAAGAAAAGAAAGAGGTTTAACAAAGAACAGTTTGGTAATCGGCTAATTAGGAGTTTGATACTAAGATACTTGCCTGTTTTGTATTGGAGAGTCCCTGAGCAGTGGTGTGGTGAGGGCGGGGAGCGTTTTGCACTGGTGCTGTCTTATTGAGAGCGCAGGCACCCGCCCTTCCTGGACTCATGCCTAGGAAGTGATGTCAGAGAAAGAGTTGACGTTGGCACGACAGTAGCTTGGAGGTTGTTGCTCTGTTAGGAATGTTAGAGGTACAGAGGAAGGGAAGCGGCAGAAGGGGGTGAGGAAGGAGCATGTGGAGGTGGGGGAGGGGCATCACCCCCGAGCGTCTCTCACCTTCGCTACGCCACTGTCCCTGAGTTTATTCTTCTAAATGCTGGGTTTGCGGCTATAACGGTACTTCTTTTCTTTTTCCTTAAAGTATCAAAGGTCAAGAAAGGGGGAAAAGAGGGGTCGTGGCTTGATGGGAAATAATGTCTGAGTTAAAGTTCTTTTTTTTTTTTGAGGGGGGGGCTAAATTATTTAGAGGCATGTTTACTAAGCTGTATTAAGCATTAATAAGCTTGCGTACAGAAGGATAAAAACCACTAAAATAAGGCAAGCTCAGACAACCCACGGTACTTTTATATTTGGCATGGCCCATCCAAATGCTAAAGAATAGAAAATTGCTTTGACGTTAGGAGAGTGTATTAGGTATACCCAGTTCTTTAAAAAAAAAATAAAAAAAAAATTGACAGTGTTTATTGGAAAAACGAAACACAGCCAATGTGACAGCAAGAAACATAGGAGTACAGTAGTTCTTCAGTACTCCTGGCATAGAACAAGCAATAAGTCAGTGGTATCAAACTCAAACCCTTAGTGAGGCCACATTTTTAATTTGTAGGTACTTGGAGGGCCGCAGAAAAAATAGTTAATGTCTTATTAAAGAAATTACAACTTTGCATGAGGTAAAACTCTTTATAGTTTATAAATCTTTCCTTTAAAAGTTTTACCTTATGCAAAATTGTCATTAACTATTTTTTCTGCGACCCTCCAAGTACCCTATTTTTTCTGCAGCCCTCACATTTAAAGCTTAATATCTTTCCTTTCTCAAAACTGACACATTTCAATCACTATATTGAAAATAAAATTATTTTCCCTACCTTTGTTGTCTGGTGACTTTATTTTTCTGTGCATTTAACTATGTTTACAGGGTCTTCTTGTCCTTTGACTGGCCGGAACTTCCTCCCGACGTTAGAATTGACGCCGGGTGGAGAGAATTAGTTGGCTCCGAGCTGGGGAAGATATGCAGAGAGAGCTAAGACCTCGGGTGATGGTCTGTTTCCCGATTGCGGTGGCTTGGGGGAGGGCAGTGGGAAGGGATGTAGATTGGGGACCCCTGCTTTAGGCGAGGACAGAACGCGGGCCGCAAAGTAGTCCCTGGGGGGCCGCATCCAGCCCGCAGGCCAAATGTTTCAGACCGTTGCAATAAGTGATCCCCACCTCCCCCAAACCTCAAACATTAAACTGCATGAAGTTCTCCATGGACAAGCAGTCTAAGTCAACCATACTTTGGTGATGCCATCTACCTTTCCCAATTTGGAATTGCTCTCCCAGAGCTTAGGTGAGGCATTTGGGGCACTCATCTGAGCATGTGCACGTAGCCCTATATATACCTTTGCTGGCCCTCACTAATCCAGTTTACCCAACATCTGGATCAAAAACACTATCCACTTTAAAAAAAAAAAAAGGGAAAACCAAATAAAAAAGAAGAATAGCTGAAAGAATGAAAAAACCACAGCAAAAACGAACTTTATGTGCTCTGAATGCAAAAGGAAAATGAGCTCCATGGACCCCCACGAGGTGTGTGTCCGATGCCTGCAGGGCCGGATTAATGAATAGGCCCAGAAGGCACGTGCCAGGGCCCAAAATGGTCAGGGGGGCCCGCTGAAGGTGAACACTGAAAATTATTTTTTTTAAACAGCGACGGCCCCCTCCCCCATCGATTGGCAACACCAGGGACCCCCTTGATTGGCATCACTGGACACCTCTCAATCGGCAACACCGGGCCCCCCTCCACTGAAAGAAACAGGACCTGCAACTGCTCTCTTTCTCTCCCACCGCTGCCGAATCCTGTATTGTAAACAAATTTAACACATGCCGCGGGGCTCTAACAGTGCGCATGACTCTGCCGGATTCCCTCCTCCTCCTCTATAAATGAAATGGGAAGTTACGACATAAGGGGGAGGAAGGAGAAGGGAAGCCATCAGCGGCACGCGCACTGTTTGAGCTCAGCGGCATGTGTTAAATTTGTTTACAATATAGGCTTCTGGAGAGAGAGAGAACATTCGCAGGCCCTGTTTCTTTCAGTGGGAGAGGGGGCCCGGTGTTGCTGATCGAGGGGGGGGCCTGATCAAGGGGGGAAGCCATCAGTGGCACGCGCACTGTTTGAGCCCTGTGGCGTGTGTTAAATTTGTTTACAGGCTTCGGCAGCGGTCCAGCGGCAGGGGAGATAGCACAGGTCAGTAAATGAGTTGAAGTCGGCAGGCCTGGGGAGGGGAAGATGCTAAATGGAAGGGCAGTCAGGAAGAACAACAAATGCGGTTTATTGGATCAGGGCATGAGAGGGAGGGAAAGAAGGGGAAATGTTAGACAAGGTCAGGTGGGGGGCTAGATCATAGGGTGACAGGAGGAGAGAACAGCAGGAAAGAAAGCGGAAGCAATCTTGGACCCTGAGGAAGAGGGAAAAGAGAGATGGTAAGATGATTGATTATGAGGGGAGGGAGGAGAGAAGGGATAGAAGATAGTGAAGGAAAAAGGACAGGGATATGTCAGGCCATCAGAGATGGAGAGGAGATTTTGGGCTACAAGAATGGAGAGAGGTGATATGCTGTAAATTGTGGAAATCATGGGAAAGACCAATGGACAGGTGTGGCAGGGAGATGAATTAGAGAAAGATAGCCTCTAGACCCTCACCTCCTCACGGACGGAGGCAGAAAATAGAGAAGGAAGACCAGAGAAGAAAAGGGAAGAGAGGAGAGTTGCTAGGAAATGGGAAAGGAGACAGAGTTATCAGATTTGAGTGGAAGAAATGAGAAGAGAGAGATGCTAAAAACCACAGGGGGGAGAGAAGAAGAGAGAGACCATGAGGGGAACAAAGGGAAGATGATGGATGTCAGACCAAGGGGGGGGGGAGCAGGAGGAGAGATGGCAGATGGAAGAAGATGTTTTCTGGAAGGGGCAGATACTGGATGGAAGGAAGAGAATGACAAGAAAATGAGGAAAACAGAAATCACATGAGAAAGGCAGAAAATAAAATTCTATATATTTTATTTTTTTTGCGTCAGGATAATGTAGTATTAGAGCTGTGTTGATAAGTGTTTAGAAATAGAAATGGTGATCCTTTTATTGGACTAATTTGAATATGTTTGACTAACTTTCAGAGACCAAATTCTCCTTCTTCAGATCAGGACAGAATACTGTAACAGCAGTATACTTTACTGACCTAAGGAAAGAGGGTTTGACCTCTGAAAGCTAACTAAAAAAATGTATTAGTCCAATAAAAAGGTACCTTATTTTCCATTTTTTGTTTTATTTGTATTTGTTAATTTGTAAAGTGACTTGTTATTTCTCTTTTTTTCAAATTTACATCCTATCTTTATATTTTGTTCAGTATTGGGGGATATGCATCACTGTTTCTTCACCCCTAAACTGTATCGTTCCTTCGATTTGTAACACAAGCCAGCATGCTGAATGCTCTGCACTGCTCCGATGGGCACAGAATTCCTATGATCATCAGAACAGCTGAAGACCCTAGACCTTCACAGACTGACCACTCAACTCTCTTTATGCTGATACAAATAATATGAGTTTTAGTAATCAAATAGTAATAGCTTACAGGAACAAATCACACAGCATACAGAGTGATAGAGCATACACCAGGCTGGCCAGGCTGATGGAGAACTTCCAAAGAGTTCTGACTCCTTGGTTCAAGCTTTCTTTTATATGATTCTGACAGCTCTGGCACATGTTGGTGCAGGTTACATTTCATACTTTCATTGGTTAATCATATTCATTATCTCATATATTAAGCTATGGATTGGTTAATATAATTGAGTGATTCTGTGTCAAGCCTTTTTTCATTTGCTTCTCCCTCACCTCCCCGTAAATGTTCTTTAAATTTACCAAGTTCCTCTTTAGAGCACCTGGGCCTAACGGTTTTCTGGCTCTGTGGTTAGCCTTCTTGTACACTTCTGTCCGTGGTTCGTCTTTCTTCTGGTGAAACTTTTATAAAGTTATCATGCTGCTTATATTTTTCATCAGAATTGTTTTTTCTCTCTAACTATGCCCTCTGCTTCTCAGAAAAAATGCAGAAATGCCTTTCAAGTTGACAGTGTCTTTCAGAGTTGACAGTTTCTACTCAGAGAGCCTATTTTGCTTTTTGAACAACCATTTTAGGTCTTGGCCTTGCTTTGGTCTGCTACTGCTGTAACAGGGAAATTCTTGGGGGTCTTCACCTGAGCTTACAGGAATTTTTTTCCTCCCCTTCCTCACAGCGCAGAACATTCAGCCCACTAGCCAGTGCTAAAAATCTCTTCCGTACTTTTGAAAAAAAAAGGGGGGGTTAGTTTGTGATTACTTATTCCATACTGGGTGAGGGTGGTTCTATGTCCTGTATGTATGAAAGACATGGTTTTCTGTTAGCATTGACTAGCCTTGTTTGTCGAAATGCATCAGGCATGGTTACTGGGAGCACCTTGAATAAACCTGATTTGAATCTCCTTATTGTCTGCCGATCTTCTTTTGTTCCACGTTGGATTCTTTGGTGAACCACTTGCCTTGTTGTTTTGTTACAAATTAACATACATACATATGGGTTAAAGTTGGATGACATTAAGTGAGGCATTTGAGAGGAGTTGCAAACTTGGTTATTAATATAAACTTATCCATTTGAACACTTTTATATACATATGGAAAGGGTTCAGAGTTAAAGTCCTGGACAAGTAGGTGGGAAGGGGGGGATTTGATCAGAGATGTTTGGGGTTTGCATAGAACTAAAACTGTACACTGGCACTGGTATGGTAATCTTTGTTTGTTTTGAATTTTATAATAATAGAAAACAAGAAATACAAGTGGAAATAAAGAAATAAATAAGAAAACAGGTAAATAAAATGGGTGTGACATGGGCGGGCAGGGCTAGGGGTTTCAGTGCACTTGTGTTCCTAGGGGCCCTCAATGATTAATCCTGCCCTTGCTGACTGGGGAAGGCTCACCTCATGGCTGCCTGCCCCCAGTGTCTAAAAATGTCCCCAAGGGCCCGCAGAAATCGCTTGCATACGCTGAAGAACCCGGGGGAAGACCAGCACAAAAAAGAAGCAGCAACCGGCAAAACACCAGTAGCACATGACGCTGGTATTAACGTCCCCGGGACTCCAAACCACAGCCACGGCAACCTCAGTTTACCTGCTGCCTCAGGAAGCCCAGAAAAAGCAGAGCAGACTGCTGCTAAAACTGTCCAGCATCATGCAGGCTTCCCCATCGGCCGCTCAGAAGACCAGGCCGACTGCGGGAGAGCACACCGGGAGGGCAACGGCTGAGGGTCTCATATCCCCTCCACCAGCCATCTTAACAGCGCCGACTCCGGACTGCGGCAATCCAGCATGGCGCCATGCTCCTTGCAGTCCAAAGACAACGGCTGCCTCGACTTCATCTCCGGATGATGTCAGTGTGCTGGGATCCACCCCCTTAAAGGCACAGCTGCAGCAAAAGGCAATCCAGCCTACAGACAGTGCCTTTTCAAGCATGGCCTCAGACTCCACCCACTTAAAGGGCCAGGACATCACAAACAACATGGATCATCACAACCGGATCAGCAAGGAGGGGAAAAGAAGGAAGCGATATCGAGCAACTTCTTCCTCCTCCTCTGCCTGTTCAGCCTTACAGAGATGGCAAAGACACAGCCACGGGACCAGAAGCAGGGGTAGATCTCGCCAACTGGAGGATCACCCGCACACAACCGCCAAAGCTTCCAATATTCAGCTGCACCAACCAGCCGCCACCACTGACCACCAACAAATGCTCGACCTCTCACAGCAGCTGGCACAACAAAGGACGCAGAGTGAAAGTCCAGCGCTAAAGCACTAAAGCAAATCCATCTAATTCCCAGAGTCTCTCAAAGTAATCCACACCATTTCTCCCCCCTCAAAACATACCCCAACACCTAAAAAAGAAAAAACATACTTGCAAATCACAAACCCCCTCGCCGGCACCGCTCTCCCTCATTCCCAACAAAAATTGAATAATGCAATCCTCTGTGCCAGAAGTAGGAACCACAATGTGAGGGGTAACAGTACACCCAAAAGATCAGCTTTTTGTCATCCATTGTGGGGGCTGCTCCCAATTCTAGCTACCAGACAGATTTAATAGGACATCATGCCGCCCAGTGTTACAAATTAATTTTTGAATACGAAGCCAAAAAATAGTCTTAGAGACATTTGGAGCATCAAGATAAAACAGAATATTTCTTTATATCATTGGCCATGAATTTGGATTTGGAGGTTGAAATGTACAGGGTCAGCATCTACGAGACAAACTTGGTTATTTTTATTACATAGGATTGCTTGGACCCCAGTTCGTTTACAAAAACTAGAAAGTTCTAAGTCTAGTAGATGCTGGCATTGTCATAGTGATATAGGGACTTTGGATCATCTGTTATATTGTCCTTTGATACTTGGGGACAAATCAATCATATTCTTGAATCACAAATTCCTTTAACCTATGAAGCCATACACTTTTACACATTAAGCCTTCTTTGGATAAATATAAAAGCCATCTTTTTTTGATCATGACAGGAATGGTTACACATAATTGGAAGAGCTACGACAGACTGAATTACACATTTTGGTGGGCAAATGTTTGTACCACTTATACATTACATTACATTAGGGATTTCTATTCCGCCATTACCTTGCGGTTCAATGCAGAGTACAAATGGTTTGTACGGAGACTAGAAGTATTTAGGGAATAGTTTGTACATTTCTTAGAGTTGTTGAGGATTACATCTGAGTTGACATATTAGAAGTTCATATGTAGTCGTTGCAGTTGATGCAGGTGTTAGTTCGGTTATATATGTTTTATGAATAGAAGGGTTTTTATTTCTTTTTTGAAGGTTTTGTAGTCTGTGGTTGTGGTCAATGGGTTGTAGTTTTGTAGTGTTGGTCGAATTTTGCAGCTTGAGTGGCTAGGAGGTTGTCGTACAGTTTTTTCTTTTGACGTTTTTGGTTGGAGGGTGTGTGAATGGTTTGTGGGTTCTCCTATGTCTGGTTGAGGTGGTTTGAACTTGTCGATTGTTCCAATAAGCTGGGCTGTCTCCGTTTATTGCTTTAAATAATAGGCAATATGAGTCGAGGTATGCCTCTGTGATGTGGTCATATTTCTTCAGTGAGTAGGCCAGTCTTAGGGCTGTGTTTTGTATTGTTTGTAATTGTTTTATCATGGTTGCTGTGCATGGGAGATATAATATGTTGCAGTAGTCTATTAGAACTAGGATTAGGGCAAGAGTTCGAATTGTTTTCTGTCAAATAATTTTCTGATTTGCCTCAGTTTTCTCATGACTGCGAATGATTTTTTTTATTGTATTGTTGATTTGTGGCTGCATTGTACAGCCTTTGTCTATTAGCACTCCCAGGAGTTTTAAAGTGGGTTGGATGTAGTATGTTGTAGAGTTTATGATAAGGCTTGTTACGGTTGGGGTTTTGTTATTTTCAATAGGATGAAGTTTGTTTTGTTTGGATTTAGTTTTAGTTTGTGGGCTTTCATCCAAGTTGCTATTGTTTCAAGTGTTCTGTGTATTTTGTCTGTCATGCATGGTGCTAGTTGGTCGAACGGAAGGAGAATGGTGATGTCATCTGCATAGCTGTAGGAAGTTAGACCTTGTTTGTCTAGGTAGGAGCTGAGGGAGGCAATGCATAAGTTGAAGAGTTTGGGAGAAAGAGGTGATCTTTGGGATACTCCGCAGGTGTTAGACCATGGCTCAGATTTTTCTTTGTTTGTTTTAACTCTGTATGTTCTGGATTGTAGGAATCCTTTAAACCATGATTGTACCTTACCACTGATTCCTATTGAATCCAGTATCTGTAGAAGAATGTTATGGTGTACCAGGTCAAAGGCTGCAGAGAGATCGAGTTGGATAATTAGCATTTTTTTCCCTGTGCTGAGGTGTTGTCTGGCAGTGTCCATGAGTGAGCCAAGTAGGGTCTCAGTGCTTGGTTGGTTTTGAAGCCTGATTGAGTTTGGTGGAGTAGGTTGTGGTTCTCTAAGTATGAGTTTAGGACTTTGGCTATGAGGCCTTCCATTAGCTTGACATAGAGTGGTATTGAGGCTATTGGTCTGTAGTTGGATGGTTGGTCAGTTTCTCCTTTGGGGTCTTTCAGGATTGGAGTGATGATGATTTCGCTGAGATCTTGTGGGAAAAGGCCATCAGTTAGTAGGGTTTGTATCCATTGCAAGAGTAGGGTGCGAAATAGTGTACTGGAGGCTTTCAATAGATATGGTGGGCAGTGGTTGAGGTCGCAAGTTACGTGGCTATATTTATTGTAGAGTTTGTTGAAGTCTGACATCACAGAAGCACAGAATCTACACATTCCGAGGGTATCCAAAGGAAAGCGAAAAAAGAACAAAAGTGAACCAGCTTGGTTATCCAAGGAGGTGAAAGAGGCAGTGAGGGAAAAGCGAAACTCGTTCAAAAAATGGAAGAGGGAAAAAACAACGGAGGCCTGGAACTGTCACAAAATCGACCATAAAAAGTGTCACAGAGTGTTAAGAAACGCCAAAAAAGTCTATGAAGAAAAGATAGCACAAGAAACCAAAAACTTCAAGCCCTTTTTTAGATATGTAAAAGGAAAGCAACCAGCAAGAGAGACAGTGGGGCCTCTAGAATACCAAGGAATGAAGGGGGCAATTAAAGAGGACAAACAGGTTGCTGATAGGTTAAATTCATTCTTTGCCTCGGTCTTCACAAATGAGGACATTGCATCAGTGCCAGACATAGGGAGGATATTAACCGGTGGCATAGAGGACAACCTCTCAACAGTAAATGTGACGCTGGACACAAACTAAAAAACGACAAATCCCCTGGACCAGATGGAATTCACCCGAGAGTATTAAAGGAACTTAAGGTGGAAATTGGTGAACTATTACAAGCTGTAGCTAACATGTCAATTAGAACAGGGCAAATACCAGAAGACTGGAGGACAGCAAATGTCATCCCGATTTTCAAAAAAGGATCAAGAGGTGATCCAGGAAACTACCGACCTGTGAGCCTCACATCGGTTCCTGGGAAGATAATTGAAACACTTATTAAAGATAGCATTGTGCAACACTTGGAGGATCACAAACTAATAAGGGCTAGTCAACACGGATTCAGGAAAGGGAAGTCTTGTTTGACAAATTTACTACAATTCTTTGGGATAGTGAACAAACATATGGATACTGGTGATCCAGTAGACATACTTTACTTGGACTTCCAGAAGGCATTTGACAAGGTCCCACATGCAAGGCTTATGAAGAAATTACTAAGCCACGGAATAGGAGGGGAAGTGCATAGATGGATCAGTAAATGGCTAGAGAACAGAAAGCAGAGGGTTAGCATAAAAGGGAAATTCTTGGACTGGGTGAATGTGACTAGCGGAGTGCCCCAGGGCTCGGTTCTTGGGCCTATTTTGTTCAATATTTTTATAAACGATCTTGAGGAGGAAACAACTTGCAATATAATAAAGTTTGCCGATGATACAAAATTAAGTCGGTCGGTTGGCTCTCAAAGGGACTGGGAGGAGCTTCAGAAGGATCTGAGACAGCTGGAAACATGGGCGACAAAGTGGCAGATGAATTTTAACATAAATAAATGCAAGGTGATGCATCTAGGAAAAAAAAATAAAGAACAAGAGTATAGAAAGTTTGAAGTAACATTAGCAAAATGCGAACAGGAAAGGGATTTGGGGATACTGATTAACAGAAACCTGAAGCCATCGGCGCAATGTGCGGCGGCGGCGAAGAGAGCAAACAGGATGTTGGGCATGATTAAGAACGGGATCACGAGTAGATCGGAAGAAGTCATAATGCCACTTTACAGAGCAATGGTCAGACCACACTTGGAATACTGTGTCCAACACTGGTCTCCTTACCTCAAGAAGGATATAACTATGTTGGAGAAGGCGAGCCACGAAACTAGTCAAAGGAATGGAAAATTTGAGCTATGAGAAACGCCTCAGGAAACTGGGACTGTTCACACTCGAGAGGAGAAGACTGAGAGGAAATTTGATAGAGACTTTTAAAATACTAAAAGGATTGGATGAAATAGACCAAGAACCAGCATTACTAACATTTTCAGATGTAACACGGACAAGAGGTCACAGCCTGAAACTGGGTGGCAGCAGGTTCAGGACGAATGCCAGGAAGTTCTGTTTCTCACAACGAGTGGTGGGCGCCTGGAATGCTCTACCAGAAGATGTTGTGGCGGAGACAACTCTTCGGGGTTTCAAGCACAAGTTGGATATACACCTTCTTGCAAATCATACTGAGGGATATGGTAATTTCAGGTTTTCATAATAGAGAACCTAAATGGGCCGCCGCGTGAGCGGAGCGCCGGACTTGATGGACCTCGGTCTGATCCGGTGAAGGCATTTCTTATGTTCTTATGTATTGGTGAGAAGTGGGACCATGTTCTGTCTGTTGCAAGTATGAGAGAATAAATGTGGAATGTTTAGGGTTTAGTAATACTTTTAATAGGGTGTGGAGCCCATTGACTGCATTTGTTGCATTTAATAATTGTCATGTATCTCTCTTTTTATCAAATTTCCTTACACATCCAGGGGGATGGGAAGGAAATGTACTTTGATTATTAAAATTACTTAATTATAATATTGTAATAACATAATATGCCTTCTTGAATTAATAATTGGGAGGAGGGGGAGAAAATGATTGTTTTATGTATTAATTGTGTCTCCGTTTATTGCTTTAAATAATAGGCGTTTTATGCAGTGTTTGTGTTCAAGTAATTGTATTGCACTGTCAAAGATTGAAAATCAATAAAGATTTTAAAAAAAGCTAAAATGCATCCCAATAATAAAAGACATTCTTCTAAAAACACTAGGCTTGCCTTGCATATGTTGAATTTATCAAAAGCCTTAAATGATCCAGCTTTTTCTGTATCCCTTGATGCAGAGAAGGCCTTTGATCGTGTTGAATGGACCTTCTTGTATCAAGCATTGGAATGGTTTGGTACAAATGATTCAAACATTGTATAGCTCCCCTGTTGCTAAATTGTATATTAATAATAATTTCTCAGATGGCTTTAGGTTGCAGAGGGGGGTTAGACAAGGCTGTCCTTTATCTTGATATTGTATTGGAACCCCTGTTACAAGCTACTCAGCAAGCAGATGAGATTCAGGATATTCCTCGTAGAGATCAGGAATATAAGGTCTCGGCTTACGCAGATGATATATTGATCTATTTGAGAAATCCTGAGACAATCATTCCTTGCGTACTTGAAATGATTGAGAAATTTGGAAAATTTTCAGGTTACAAGATAAATTGGAGTAAAACAGAAATTCTTCCACTCAATGTCCATTGTACAAAAGGTTTATTTGATTCATTTCCCTTTCTATGGAGGGAAGATGGAATAAAATATTTAGGCATTTGGATTAAAAATACAATGGAAGAAACAATAAAAATAAATGAAAAATCGTTATTACAGAAGGTCACAGAAATGTGTGAGCAATGGAATCTTTAACATCTTTCAAGATGGGGGAGAGTCCAAACTATTAAGATGATGATCTTGCCTGTGGTTTGTTATCAGATGGGTATGTTGCCGGTTTATTTTCAAGGGTCCTTTTATAAAAAATTAAATAGTATTCGCATAAAATTTATTACGCTGGGTAAAACAACCAAAGTAGCCTTGGTATCTTTTTATAAGGCCAATTTCAGAGGGAGGGGTAAATACTCCCAATTTTTATTGGTATTATCAAGCCTATATTTTGCGCCAGGGTATGTTTTGGGTCCTCCCAGAGCTCATGGAAAAACTCCAAGATTTGTTGTGGCTTGAATGGCAACTCATGTCTCCTTTGCGCCTTTGTCATGTGCTCAGTATCAAAATGCCTAGTTATCTCAAATGGTAAAATGCTTGAATTTTCACAGTTGCAACATAAATATGGTCTTAATAAATCAGAATGTTTTAGATGGTTGCAATTGAAGCAAGCCATTCAGGCGGGGTTCCCTGAATGGAAAAACCTTAGTAATCATTTTAGTATGGAGTTCTTATGCTTTCAGGCGGACTTCTTGGGTCACCATGCCGCCCAGTGGTATAAATTACTGATTAGATTTATTAAAAAGAAACTAAACACTGGTCTGAGAGACATTTGGAGTATTGAGATCAAGCACCAAATTACTGCGTCTCAATGGCCACGAATTTGGACTTGGAGGATGAGATGTACAGTGTCGGAATCTATGTCACAAATTTGTTTTTTTCTGTTACATAGAGCATTATGGACCCTTGTTCGATTACAAAAACTGGATGGCTCTAAGTCTAATAAATGTTGGCACTGTCATCTCGAAGCAGGGACTTCTAATCATTTATTATTCTATTCTTCATTGATTATGAATTTCTGAAAATCAATTTGGGACCAAATTAATTGTTTATTAGATAACCCAGTGCTATTATCATATGATACTGTGCTATTTGGAATGGCAATGAGAGCAAAAAGTCAGATTTCTACAAATAATAACAAATTATTACTTATAATGACTGGGGTTGCCATTCATAAAATTACATATAATTGGAAAAATTGGAGTAGATTAAATTACAATTTCTGGTGGAATTCCTTATGTCATCTTTATAAAATGGAAAAATTTATTGCAATACAGCACGGTTTTTTCAGGAAATTTCAGGATGTGTGGGAGCCATTTACAAAGTATTGTACCGATTAGATGACATTTTATTTTATTTTTTTCCCCTTAAAATTTACAAGTTTGATTGTGAGGGGTGGAGGGTAAATTTATTGTTACATATTGTATAAGGTATTGATTATATGATAAGAAAGGGTGGGAAGGGTGGGAGATAAGAGCATATTATTTGTACCATTGATGATTATTAAGTGTTATATTTATTGTTAATTTGTTTGGATATATTGTTACACTTATTGTAAATTTGAAAATTAATAAAGAATAATAAAAAAATGAATAAAGAGTTATATAAAAAATAAATAAATAAACGATCAGTGCCTTAAAAAAGTTAACAGAGGTCTTTAAAGGGGAGAGTGCAGGCCTTAGCTCTAGGTGGCAAGGTTTGAAAAGCCCGCCCTGTGTAGCGATTGGTCAGACAGAAGAGAAGCAATTACAAATCGTTCTTGCTAAGGTGGTGTTCGTGGGAGGGGAAGTTTTTTCCCTAACCCTGTTTTCCCTAGACGGTTCAAAGCTGTCACCTACCTAATTTTACTTTCTGTTCTAAAAACCAGTTGATATTCCAATCCTTCTGGCTATGTCATGTCTTTTTCTCGCCTTTCTTTCTAATACTAAAAGGTAAGCTTGAGAGGTGTGCCAAAATACTGTAGCGGTGACCAAAGAGCAAACACGGCTAGCTCAGTTAGCACACACACTTCCATATAGTACATTTAAGTCTTGCCGAGTTTCCAACTAAACTTTGCAAAAGAAAAACGGATTCATACAGCAAACTAGCTCTTTATAAGACGAGAGTAGGTGGCTCTAAAAGAGCCTTTGGGTTTCTTGCTGACGTCCTCTCACCGGGACAGCTTTACTTGCTCTTGGCCGCTTTGTGGCTTTCGGTTTTCTTGGGCAGTAGCACAGCCTGGATGTTGGGCAGGACGCCGCCCTGTGCGATGGTGACCTTCCCTAGCAGCTTATTCAATTCTTCATCGTTGCGGATGGCCAGCTGCAAATGCCTGGGGATGATGCGAGTCTTCTTGTTATCGCGCGCGGCATTGCCTGCCAGCTCTAAAATCTCAGCGGTCAGATACTCCAGCACCGCTGCCAGATAGACCGGAGCGCCGGCACCCACACGCTCTGCATAGTTGCCTTTCCTCAGCAGCCTGTGCACGCGCCCTACGGGGAACTGCAGCCCTGCCCGGGACGAGCGAGTCTTGGCCTTAGCCCGAACCTTTCCACCCTGCTTACCACGCCCGGACATCTTGTTACAAACCCCCTTCTAAAGATAAAAAGAATCAAAAACGTCTCAGTTCTGGAGCTTTTATACGTTCTTCAAGCTTCGCTATCTCGTTTTTGATTGGTTGGACGAGTTCAGCTCCGCCTATGAGGCTGATTATCCTCCAAGGTTTGCTCGCGGACCAATCCCAGTCTAGAAAGTAACCCTATCGCCAACGCTTAGCTGGGTCCAATAGCAAGGAAAGGCGCTCAGCAAGACGAATTTGCATAAGCATGCTATAAATAGAGCAATGGGTCGGAGATCACACTCTGTTATTTTCTCACTTTGAAGCTAAAAAGGCAGTGTAGGAAGCGATGCCTGAACCGGCCAAATCCGCTCCCGCAGCCAAAAAGGGCTCCAAGAAAGCGGTGAGCAAGACTCAGAAAAAAGATGGCAAGAAGCGCAAGAAACAGAGGAAGGAGACCTACGCTATCTACGTGTACAAGGTATTGAAGCAAGTTCATCCCGACACCGGCATTTCCTCCAAGGCCATGGGCATCATGAACTCCTTCGTGAGTGACATCTTTGAGCGCATCGCCGGGGAAGCCTCCCGCCTCGCTCATTACAACAAGCGTTCCACCATCACCTCCAGGGAGATCCAGACCGCAGTGCGCCTCCTGCTGCCCGGTGAACTGGCCAAACATGCCGTGTCCGAGGGCACCAAGGCAGTCACCAAGTACACCAGTTCCAAGTAATAGGGGGCTCGGCCTTCAGTCCTTGCAAAGCAAATTGAAACCAAAGGCTCTTTTCAGAGCCACCTACCTGCTACATACAAAGAGTTGGAGTTCTCTAGTTTTTATTGGTGCTAGAACCGCTTTTATTACTTTTTTCCTCCCTTGTTTATAAAATCCCTTGCTCCCATACACTAAAACATGATAAGACAATTTGTTGCAACAAATAGTTAAAGAGACACTGAAATCCCAGCTCTGTTCTTGACAGCGTGGGTGGCTCTTAAAAGAGCCTTTGGGTTTCTGTGAATTAACGCAAGTGGGATGGACGCTGACATACTCTTTAACCTCCGAAACCGTACAGAGTGCGGCCCTGGCGCTTCAGGGCATATACCACATCCATAGCGGTTACGGTCTTTCGCTTGGCGTGCTCGGTGTAGGTGACGGCATCTCGGATGACGTTCTCTAGGAAAACCTTCAGCACCCCACGAGTTTCTTCATAGATGAGGCCAGAAATACGCTTCACGCCGCCTCTGCGCGCCAGGCGCCGGATCGCAGGCTTCGTGATACCCTGGATGTTATCGCGCAGCACCTTCCTATGCCGCTTAGCACCCCCTTTCCCCAGACCCTTTCCGCCTTTACCACGTCCAGACATCTCTAAATAGCAAAATTGAAAACACTTCAATGATCAATGCGCAGACAAAGCGCTTTTAATATACAGGATGAGCCGACCTGAAGGAGAACTGAGTTTTCTGTAAACGCGGGAGACCCAAACTACAGTGCATGCCTTCAAATCTGTCCATTCTGCAAATTCTCCATGATATTATTCAAAATGGATAGAAATGAACAGAACTGAACGGATCCTTTGCCCTGCTCCAGCACATGCTGGCGTTGTCAATATCCTCTTTTCAAAAAGTATGATCTAAAACTTGGGAAGAATCTGCTATGTTTGAATAGATCACTGTGGTTTGAAGTTATAAAAGTTGTGTTACCTTATGACTTTGTGGGAGGGGGTGACCTGGGAGGAGGTAGGGGGGTGTCGTGTGATTGAGATTTGGATAATTTTATTAGGAAATAATGAGATTTTGATTAGTTGTATTTTTATTGCTTTTTCTCTTTTTTATTATAATAGTGTATTGGCTGAAAAGCTTGGAATGAAGAAAGTGGTTAATTACTGTTACTATAATAATGTGTATGACTATTTCGAAACAGGATTTTAAAGTTTTTATAATTTGTAATACTTGTGATACAAACAAGCAGCCAAGGGAACCCAAGAAGAAGGAAAGTAGCTTTAAAATAGGAGTGAGTGGAGGATTGAGCTGGACAGGGTAGATGATACTTTATGTCCCCACTCTTACATATATTTCAAGTTAATATCATTCACAGCTTTAATAATAATAATAATAATAATAACTTTATTTTTCTATACCGCCATAGTCAGGCGACTTCTAGGCGGTTTACAGCCTTCTTACATTGTAAACCGCCTAGAAGTCGCCTGACTATGGCGGTATAGAAAAATAAAGTTATTATTATTATTATTATTATTAAAGCTGTGAATGATATTAACTTGAAATATATGTAAGAGTGGGGACATAAAGTATCATCTACCCTGTCCAGCTCAAACCTCCACTCACTCCTATTTTAAAGCTACTTTCCTTCTTCTTGGGTTCCCTTGGCTGCTTGTTTGTATCACAAGTATTACAAATTATAAAAACTTTAAAATCCTGTTTCGAAATAGTCATACACATTATTATAGTAACAGTAATTAACCACTTTCTTCATTCCAAGCTTTTCAGCCAATACACTATTATAATAAAAAAGAGAAAAAGCAATAAAAATACAACTAATCAAAATCTCATTATTTCCTAATAAAATTATCCAAATCTCAATCACACGACCCCCCCCTACCTCCTCCCAGGTCACCCCCTCCCACAAAGCCATAAGGTAACACAACTTTTATAACTTCAAACCACAGTGATCTATTCAAACATAGCAGATTCTTCCCAAGTTTTAGATCATACTTTTTGAAAAGAGGATATTGATTTCTTCTGAATGCAGTTAATTTAGACTTGTTATAAATACATTTTAACTTGCATTGTACTATATAAATTGATGGTATATCTCTTTTTCTCCAATATGTATCTAATACCAAAATGAATAATACCAATAAAAATCAAATTTGCCCCAACCTGAGTACTCCAGAGAGCAGGGGAAAAAATCAGTAGTAATCTATGGATACTTGAAAAGAGGGCAAGATTTAAGATTTTGTGCCCAAAAAGGATAGGACTGTGTATCTGGGGGTACGGTAACCCTAGGGAGCTGTACATGACATGGAAGTGAAACGCAAATGTTGCACTGCAGAGAAGACAGGATAACTACCAGTATGTCCATTGACCATGATTCATCCTGATTCTGAAGCCATTGTAAAACCCACAAAATGTGGCCTATATATGGTAAAGACAACATTCTCATCTGGGACCTCTGCATTCTCCGCTATCCTTTTACACCTTCTGTCACCTATGGGGCTTAGAAGCAGGATGTTTGAGACTGAGCAATAGAGGAGAAGGAGAAGAAATATATAATAAAGGTTTTGTACCGCCCCAATGCTACTAACAATCGTAGAGAGTAAATTATGATGCCCAGGACCGAATTAAGGTCACTATAGCAATGAGGAAGAAAAGTGGAACGTGATCAGGGCTTACATGGGAAAATAAGTGGTAGGATAGGAAGGCAAGCCAGAAGACTGGAGAGAGATTGAAAGGATTCCAAGGTGGAGGAATGAGGGTGGAAACTGGTTTATTGGAATGTCATAAGCTAGACTGTAAGCTCACTTTGCACAAAGAAAATTACCTGTATAATTTGATCGTATTTTTATTTCGTTTATTACTTTTTTTTCTCCTACAGATACAGTTATGTTCTGTCCCCAACATCTTTGATATTTCTGACCTTAAATGTGTGCCCAAACCCTTGTGATAAGCTGTACTCTATTTAAAGCAGTACTGTCGATTTTAAGAGCAAAGGCCTAGAAATCCTCAGGTTGCAGCCGGTAACTGAGAAAGAAATGTCCAATCACTGCGCAGGGCGGGAATTTCAAATCCTCTGGATCGGGCTACTCAAAAATGTACAAGATTTTAAAAAGAGCTAACCTTATCTTTCAGAGTGGCAAAGAAGGAGCTCTCAGCTTAACCATGTTCAGGTTCTCCAGCACTTTTATGTAACATGCAAGTACTAACTGGTTATTTTATTTCTCCAGTTCGGCGGGAATTTAAGACTTTAGGATGCTCCGTTTCTAAAAATAATTATTCTCACCACCCACCCATTAATTCAGATAGGTCTAGGTATTTAAATCAACAAATACAAATCTAAATTTGGAAAAGTCCATGGCAGATTGAGCCCAAGCTTCACTTTACTCTAAAGGATAGAATATTGACCGACACTTAGAACTTGGAAGTTAAGAAAGAAAAGCAGTAATCGCCGTAACAATATTAATAATAACAATATCATTGCTTGTTCTTATAATTCTCATCTCTTTCTTCAGCCCAATCCCCGATATTTTCTCCTTCACTATCAAGAGCAGATAAAGAATACGAACGAAAGAAAATGCACAGCTTCTAAGGTTGGAAAGTATTTTAAAACCCAACCATCAGTGTTCCGTAGAGAGAAAAGGAGTTATAGCTCTGACCAATCCGGGCACGGGGCGGGGCTTTTCATACTTATCAGCAGACAGGGCACAGCCTATAAAAGAGCCGAGCAACGGCGCTGTTGTCTGTTTCTTTGTGGTAGAAGAAGGAGGGAATTGTGTGTCCGGTATGGCACGTACCAAACAGACCGCCCGTAAGTCCACCGGAGGAAAAGCTCCTCGCAAGCAGTTAGCGACCAAAGCTGCCCGCAAAAGCGCCCCAGCCACAGGAGGTGTGAAGAAACCTCATCGCTACCGACCGGGCACTGTAGCGCTTAGAGAAATCCGCCGCTATCAGAAGTCCACCGAGCTGCTTATTCGCAAGTTGCCCTTCCAACGCCTGGTGCGAGAGATCGCGCAAGATTTCAAGACCGACCTGCGCTTCCAGAGCTCGGCTGTCATGGCCCTGCAGGAGGCTAGCGAGGCTTATCTGGTAGGGCTCTTCGAAGACACCAATCTCTGCGCTATCCACGCCAAGAGAGTCACCATTATGCCTAAAGATATCCAACTGGCCCGCCGCATTCGTGGGGAGCGGGCTTAGAAAGGCGTCGCTGTTCTCCACCCATTTAACCCAAAGGCTCTTTTAAGAGCCACCAAATTCCCACCTGAAAGGGGCTTAAGTGAATCTTTTCCTTATAGATGGCCTTCCAGGCAGTTCTAGTGCTTGACGGCTAGTGCAGATGTTTTTTTTTGTTTATAATTTGCTTAAAAAAACCTAACCGGCTCCCAATAAAACACACTAAATTAATAATAAAAAAAAATCCTAACACTATTGGCCTGGAGGAAAGGGGTGTCTTACTCCCAACGTCTAGTGTCCAGTGTTAATCTTGCATAAGTCAGCCCGGTCTCCTGTTTGCAAAGGGAAGGGGTTGAATTGGAAGGTTTGTTTATTTCGGGGGAGGGGGTGGGGGTGGGGTGGGTGTATCGGGGTGACACTTCCTTTGAGATCATCGCACTCTTTCATTGATCCGTGTGGTGGCTCTGAAAAGAGCCTTTGGGTTGAAGAAGCATTGAGGATTCTCGAGCAAAGCTTCACTTTTTCTTAGTCGCCCCCTTGGCGGCTTTTGCTGCCTTGGGCTTGGCAGCCTTTGCCGGGCTCTTCTTCACCTTGGCTTTCACCGGTTTGGCTTTCGCCGGGCTCTTCACCGCTTTCTTGGCTTTCACCGCTTTCGACTTCTTGGGGCTCTTGGCTGCTTTCTTGGTAGCGGCTGCCGACGGCTTCTTGGCCCTCTTCGGACTCTTTTTCACTCCAGCCGCCGCCGGCTTTTTCGCTTTCTTCACTGCCGCTTTCTTGCTTTTGGGAGGGCTCTTCTTCTTGCTCTCCGGCTGCTGCTTGTTCAGTTTGAAAGAGCCCGAAGCTCCGCTGCCCTTAGTCTGCAGCAGGCTCCCCTTACTCACCAGACTCTTGACGGCTAGCTTCACGCGGCTGTTGTTCTTCTCTACATCGTAGCCAAAAGCTGTCAGAGCCTTTTTCATTGCAGCCAGGGAGATGCCGTTGCGCTCCCTTGAAGCTGACACCGCCTTCACGATCAGCTCAGAAACGCTGGGGCCCGATGCCTTGCGCGCTTTCGCCGCTGCCGCCGGCTTCTTCGTCTTTTTCTTAGCCGCGCCAGGAGCAGGAGGCGGCGCAGCGGCGGATGCTGCTGGAGCGGTTTCGGCCATGCTCTGCTGTGTCGCACTCGAACCAGAGCCAAAAATGAGAACCCAAAGCACAACTACCCCGTACACTAGAAAAGGAAGTTGCTTCTCTTCGGCCCAAGCCGCTCCCACTATTTATAGCAGATGCTGCCCACTGATTGGCTGCCGGCTCATCCCCTGCCTGCTTCAGAGTAGACACCCTGGGCAAAGGCTCCTCTCGCCCTTGTGTTTCTTAAGCCCTCTCAATTCACTTTTTACACTCGAATAACATTCGTTTGCACAACTATTCTCGTTCCGATCAGTAAAGAAGAGTTCATAGTTTGCACTAAACTGGGCGTTTGCTTTTCATGTATGTTAATAAAGTCTAAAAGATCCCTCCCATTGCTTCTTTCCGTCTTTCCCACCTTCCCAAGAGGCGCAACTGTCTTTTATTTGTGAAAATAATATCGCTGTCAGGATCGATGTGGGCAGTAATTCCCTGCAACAGTTTTTAAGGAGGTGTATTACTGCTTTGTTCACAAATCAGCCTTTCCTCTTGGAAAATATTGACTCAAAACCCACATCTAAGAGGGAAAGAAATAACACACACCATTCTGCACTGTCCTAAGAATCTGCCACAGAGCTTAGCTGGTCTATTCTCTTATCCAATAAAAACAAAACTTTTGATTATAATTGATAATCTCTTTAATATATTAAAGAAGAGGATGCAGAAAAGGAACAAATGAGGTTTAACAAAGAAAAGTTTGGCAATCGGCTAATTATTATTATTATTAATCTTTATTGATTTTCAAACTTTGACAGTGCAATACAATTAATTGAACATAAAATACTGCATAAAAAATACTATTAATTACACAAGTAATATATAAAACAATCATTTTCTCCCAGCATTCTGCCAATTATTAATACAATAAAACATATTATGTGACTACAATATTATAATTAAGTAATTTTAATCCTCAAAATAAACTTCCCTCCCCTCACCCACCCTGGATGTGTAAGGAAATCTAAGAAAAGGAGAAATACCTGACCATTATTGCGATGTAACAAATGTAGTCAATGAATTACTAAACCCCAAACATTCCGCATTCATTCTCTCATATTTCTATGTGGTACACACATTTGCCCACCAAAATGTGTAATTAAGTCTGTCATGGCTCTTCCAGTTATGTGTGACCATTTGGACAGCTATTCCCATCATGATCAAGAAAACACGGCTTTCATATTTGTCCAAAGTAGGCTTAACGTGCAGTAACGTACCACAAATTATGGCTTTATAAGTTAAGGGAATAGATGACTCATGAATAAGATTAATTTGTCCCCAAATTGACCTCCATAAATAACACACACCATTCTGCACTGTCCAAAGAATCTGCCACAGAGCTTAGCTGGTATATTCTCTTATGTAATAAA
Organism: Geotrypetes seraphini; assembly: GCF_902459505.1. Classification (NCBI taxonomy): domain Eukaryota; kingdom Metazoa; phylum Chordata; class Amphibia; order Gymnophiona; family Dermophiidae; genus Geotrypetes; species Geotrypetes seraphini. Next base: position 104,019,307 of record NC_047091.1, read on the forward strand.
AACAAAAAACTTTTGATTATAATTGATAGTCTCTTTAATATATTAAAGCTGAGAATGCAGAAAAGGTATGAATGAGGTTTAACAAGCCCACTGGAGATGCACCGGGGCGAAGCGGAAGCGATCTCCTTGGGCCCGGAAACCACCTTGAGCCTCGACGCTGGAGTGCCTCCCCTTCCTCCCCAGAACGCCAACTCCCCGTGAGTGGAGGAACCATCGGGAGTTGTTGTGGGACTCTTCCCGAGGCTAGTGGCAACATGCAGGGGAGCTTGAAGTTGGACTCTCTGCATTTGCAGACTGTCCCTTTGTTATCTGGGGACTTACCACCAACACCACAATTTTTATGTGAGCAGGAGACCAGCAGCCAGGAGGGAACCCCAGTTGGTGAGGATATTGCTTCCTCTAAAAAATTATTCTTTACATTGAAGAAACCCCAAGAGGTAACCCTTGAGGCTATCTGGGATCTAGTGGTGGGTTTGGCTAAATCTATAACAGCGGAATCTGGATAGGCCCGTTTCCTATATATCTCAAACCCTTACCCCTCCCCTACATTCACCCACAAAAACTCAACACTAATTATGGTGAAAAAATAGCCGCAGCCCTGTTTATTGGTCATAACAGGTTGTTAAATAACATATCAATGTATAAACAGTATAAACATTATAACACAAAATTATTTCAAGCTACTGTAAAACAAGTTATGCCCCCGACCCCGCCATGAAGCAAGGATCTGAGGGGTGGCATGTCCCCCACATGCCCCATTAAACCCGGGTCACCTGACCCACCAGGCACGGCTCCCAGCCGGCCCACTGCTCATCCCCTGATGAGCCCAGCCAGTAGCTCGAGATACCGCCATAGGGCCTGTAAACTCTTACAGGCCCCCCCCAAATGAACAGAGCTGCGACTAAGACAGCGCCCAACGGTCACAACCCGATGAGAAATCATCCAACAGCAAATCCCAGCCCACGTCAGACAAATGTACCTGATCCCTCGCAAACAAACCCAAACAGGACACATCCACCCAGTCGTGTCGTAGTTGCACCCCCCACCCCCCTAGACTCCACCCAGCGCCCAACCTGACGGTTAACCTTGCACAAACCCCTGGTCCATCTCCGGGACTCCAGCCGGCGTGGTCGAGGAATAATGTCCGACCACAGCAGCGTCGTGCCAGGGAACCATTTCAAAACCATCCTAAGATACCCAGAATAGAGTCAATCAGGTGCTTCCCCATCTGGGAATCCACGTTGTTACCACCCAAATGCAGCAGCAGTACATCTGGACGACGAGGGTGACGACGGAAGTCAGCCTGCAACAGTAACAGCTAATGCCATCGCATGCCCCACTGACCCCACCAGGACACGCGAATGCCCAAGTGCTGCAGATCCAGGTGCTGACCCCCAGGCCGGATCGCGGCACGCTCTCTTGCCCAGTGGACGAAGGAGTGCCCGACAATCCACACCGTACGCTGTCGCCATACCGCATCTGCAAGGCAAACCCAGCAATCAAACCCAGCCCAATTTTAAAACAAAACCCCGGTTAGTAAAGTGTCAGTCCTGAGCATGCATCAACCAGCTATAGCCAGACACTTCCCAAGAACCAAAGTACCCATCAGTGGAAACCAGAACTGATCAGCCCAACCTAGGTCCCTCCCCGATCCAAACCCCGTGCCATCCCGTAAGGCCGAATGTAACTCCTGTAACTTCCCGAGGACCAACGCCCCAACCGTTGAATCCCTTCACACCGCACCCCAGCCAGAAAGGCACAAGTGGCAGCCCCAATCCGAAATGAATGAGTACCAAATCGCGCTGGGTCCTCACCACATCAGCGCAAAACTAGACGCAGCACGGCTAAGAACTGATAACGTGTAAGGGGCCCGCCGTCCTCATGCAACAACAAGGCCAACCCCAACGGGGGACGAACCGCCATATAGGCACACAGAGCCGTAACCGGGCAAGTAACACAGCCCACTATCTTATGCAAAACCACTGTACGGCCCATGCCCAGCTGGTCCGTCTTGGATCTGGCAAGATATAAACTAACGGAGCTGTCACCACACTGCACATGCCGCAATAAGAGGCCACGCGCACCCACAGAATCAGCTGGATGCACTAGTAGCTCCCCGATGCGGAAGGCTCCGAAAAACGCTAGCGAAAAAGCAGCAGTAAACAGCAGCTCCTCGTATTAGGACCGAGCCACCTCCGGCAACTCCGCGAGCAACCTCACCAACAAGTCGTGAGATATTGGCCGCCGGGCATCGGGTTGCTGCGGCGCAATCCGAGCCATAGCCACCAGAAGTCTACGCACCAGGAAACCCGAAGACGGGCAACGCCACCCCAAGGCCTTGGAGAAGAATGTAAAACCAGCTAAGTGGCCAGCCACAACTCCCCGCGACAAACCCCCCACGATGCGAATCTAGTACAAATTCCGCCAGCAGGGTCTCAGATACTGGTCCCGGGGTCCAACTCCGGGAAGACAGAAAAGCGGACAATCGACGGAATCCAGCATTGTAGCGAGTACAGGTGGTAGGAGCCACCGACTGTCTCGGCAAGTCTCAAAGCCCTTCTCAACCAGGCTCCATAAATGATCCAGCATCTGCAACCCCCGGAGCTGCGCGTCTGGAGCCAGCCGACGAAACTGCGAAAAGTTAAAGCGAGAAAGAGCATCAGCAATACAGTTGCGACTCCCTGGCACATGCCTAGCCCTAATGTAAAAATTGAGCCGCAAACAACGCAGAACGATCTCACGCATCAACTGATTAGCCTGCAAACATTTAGCGGCATGCCGATTAAGGACTCCACAACCCCCATATTATCGCACCAAAATACTACGCGCTTATTACACAGCCGAGCATGCCAAAGTTCGCAGGCGACCAGTAGCGGGAAAAGCTCCAAGAGAGTCACATTTCGCGTAACACCACTCCGCTGCCAGGCAACAGGCCACGGCGCTGCACACCAGTCCCCCTGGCAGTAAAGGCCGAAACCTAGGCCACCGGCCGCATCCGAGTAGAGTTCCAAATCCAGGTTAGACAACTCTGGCTGTTGTATCAGAATCGATCCATTAAACCACGTAAGGAACATGACCCACATCCTGAGATCCGCCCGAATACCAGCAGAAATACGCACGAAATGACGACGATCACGAACACCCGAAGTGGCAGCAGCAAGCCGTCAAGCAAAAGCCCGTCCCATAGGCAGTACCCGACAAGCGAAGTTAAGAGACCCCAGCAGCAATTGAACATCTCTGAGGGTAGCCTTACGGGACTCAGCCATCCGAGAAATCTGCAACAACAGGAGTCTCACCTTAGCCAGCGGCAACCTGGTGACCATTGCTACGGTATCGATCTCTATACCCAGAAAAGTAAGCACCATAGTTGGACCCTCCGATTTATCCACCGCCAAAGGAATTCTGAATTCAGCAGCCACGCGTTCAAATGATGCTTTCAAGCGGGAACACACCGCAGACCTCGCCGCTCCCACGAAGAGAAAGTCGTCCAGATAGTGCACAACCGAATCCGCCCGCGCTATGCGGACCGTAACCCAGTGCAAGAACGTACTAAACATCTCAAAGTAAGCGCAAGAAAAGGAGCCAAAAGCAGGCCATAGTCCTGAGGACGAGCCTGGCCCCAGACGCTAGCAAGCCAAAGAAACGCCTGCGTCCAGTTGACCACATTATGGGAGACCTGACCCGATTTAACCTTGCCCTCCTCCTTCTTACCCTTCTTTTTACTCCTACGCGCCCTGCCCTCTAAGAGCCGAAAAACATCAATGCACGCTCGCTTCCCAATTTTATGACGCAACCCTCTAGGTACCTTCTCCCAAAGCTCGGTGAGCGCCACCAATGCCGGAGCTCCCCTATCCTGGCTCTCCTGCCCTGCCTGCTCATCCAATGCCCTCGTCCGAGATCGGGAGGAAGACGAAGAAGAAGTGGAGGTTAAAGAAGAAGAAGGCAAAGAAGAGGAGGAAGCCCTAGCCCTCCGCTTGCGCTTACTCTTCCCCTTCCCCCTACCCCGTTCCCCACACTCAGCAGCCTCTAAGGCCATGTTACCCATGTCCTGTGCTCCTCCAGCGACGATCGGTCCGCTCGACTCTCCAGCGGCGCCATCCGCAGCAGCCACCGTGTGTGGACCCCGCTGTCCGGACATCGCAGACGAGATTCCTCCGCCAGTAGCGCCATCTGCAGCAACCACGCGACCAAGTCCACTCCGCCCGAACTCCGCTCACCGAATCCTCCGGAACTCCGCACTTCCTCCGGGGAAAAGGTGGCCACGGCCTCTCGTCCCACCGAAGAACCAGCGAAGACCTGTGAAGAAAAATCCGAACAAGGACCAGACAACTGCACAGCACCAGCAGGATGAACCCCATAGGGACCCCCAGAACCCCCAGCTCCCCCGAGGGCCTACCAATCCGCAGGACCACCGCCGCGACCAGTCCCACAGCCCCACGCGGATACATGTTCAGACAGGGCAGCACCCCCCAGCAGCCAGGGCACAGGACTCCAACCCGAACCCCAGGACCCCGAAGCCCAGGGAGGCGAGAAGGGAGAATGAACAGGGGTCAGGAAGGCTCTGAGGTGGAGCAGTGACACCCACACCCAAACCTCCAACAGGAGCTCCAAGACCCCCACTCTCCACAGACCCCGAGCCGCCGGTACCCGAAACTGGACAACACCCTCCACTGACCCAGAAACCGCACCCCTGCCAAGGAAATGGTCACCAGTCTGAGGGAAGACACAGTCCTGAACCACTGGTGCTGCTTGCAGCACAGCCAGCTGGCTCAATATGGCAGCACGTGGCTCAGGTCCAGCCATACCCGGCACCTCCCCCGCGGTCGGCAATGCACGCTCTGACGCTGCCACAGCACCACCCCGACCAGAACCACCGGACCCAGCACCCCTACGGGCCCTCCCACCGGACCTCGCGACTTCCACGCTACCTCCTCCCGCCCCCAACGCGATCAATTCCCGGGTGACCGCACGAGAACGCCTTGGCGGCAGGGAACGCTCCCGGTCCGGCGCAGTACTCACCGGCTCCTCCTCCTCATCGAAGGAGCTACAGGCCGCGAAGGAGAACTCAGCCACACCGCCACCGGTTCCCGAACACGACTCTATACCCCTAAAGCTGCTTTGGAGGACCAGGAATGCCCTTAGTCCTCCGAAGCCCGACTTATAAACCCTCCCCCCCTCCCGACGCCCTCCGCGGCTGCAACTAACCAATGGCAGGTCTTCCAGACGGCGGGAAGACCTGCCGACCAATCTCCTGCTCCCCCCAGCGTCCCCACATCTCCGACGGGCTACCATGCGGGCCTCCCAGCTCCGCGTTAGGTACGCCCGTCGAGACGAGCTCTCGGACTGCCTATTAACCCTCAGCTCTCTCAGTTAGAGCACAAAATTAATACTCAAGAAAAGGAAATTAAGAATATTAAAGTCAACTTACAAGATTAAAAAAATTCAACTTTGTATTCTTCCAAAGAAGCGAAAGTTTCTAAACAAATTACAGAAACACTTGTGAGAGATAACATTAATCTAAGGAGAAAATTGGAGTCTTTAGAAAAATTTTTTCATAATAACAATCTTAGACATTAATTTTCCTAGAATTGTGGCAGTAACTCCTAGAGATATGTTGAAATGTTATATGATGGAGGTATTGGAAATTTCTGAAGAATTGTCGCCGCCAATTACCCAAGTGTATTATTTACCAATAAAAAGGGAAGAAAAGTTAAAGGAAGAAGATGATCAACGAGTACTTAATACTTCTACAATTTTGGAACTTTCAGACAGCGAACTTGCAAAGCTGGCAATACTTCTCACAGTAGCCTTGACACCAGACAAGAATTGGTTATTAAGACTTTTCTTTAAGAATAAACAGAAAGACTTTCTAGGGTATAAAAGACAAATGTATCCAGATCTGTCACGAGATACACAAAAATGTCAACGAGAATTTTGTTGTTAACGCCGGGAGTTATAGCTCTTGGGGGTGACCTATTTTCTTCGTCACCCATTCAAAAATATGTCTTCTTTGATCCTAGTCAACTGACAACCTTGTTGTCAGCTGCTCGCCTGAAAATAGGAGTGGATACATTAAGCACTTGTAGATTTTGATTTCCTGTCTCAGCCAATAACTGAAAATCTTTATTCTTATTTTTATCTCTTTGTTATTATCTCGCTGATTCTACCTCTTGGTTCTTATTGAGGACTTGAGTTAAAGTTAAGCTATATTAAATTATATCGAATTAGTGGATTAGTAGGATATAATTTATACTGTTCTTTATTTGTTGCTTAACTTTATCTTTCTGTACAAGTGATAACTTGATTGTAATTTAAAATTGATAAATAAATAAATTAAAAAGAAAAGAAAGAGGTTTAACAAAGAACAGTTTGGTAATCGGCTAATTAGGAGTTTGATACTAAGATACTTGCCTGTTTTGTATTGGAGAGTCCCTGAGCAGTGGTGTGGTGAGGGCGGGGAGCGTTTTGCACTGGTGCTGTCTTATTGAGAGCGCAGGCACCCGCCCTTCCTGGACTCATGCCTAGGAAGTGATGTCAGAGAAAGAGTTGACGTTGGCACGACAGTAGCTTGGAGGTTGTTGCTCTGTTAGGAATGTTAGAGGTACAGAGGAAGGGAAGCGGCAGAAGGGGGTGGGGAAGGAGCATGTGGAGGTGGGGGAGGGGCATCACCCCCGAGCGTCTTTCACCTTCGCTACGCCACTGTCCCTGAGTTTATTCTTCTAAATGCTGGGTTTGCGGCTATAACGGTACTTCTTTTCTTTTTCCTTAAAGTATCAAAGGTCAAGAAAGGGGGAAAAGAGGGGTCGTGGCTTGATGGGAAATAATGTCTGAGTTAAAGTTCTTTTTTTTTTTTTGTGAGGGGGGGGCTAAATTATTTAGAGGCATGTTTACTAAGCTGTATTAAGCATTAATAAGCTTGCGTACAGAAGGATAAAAACCACTAAAATAAGGCAAGCTCAGACAACCCACGGTATTTTTATATTTGGCATGGCCCATCCAAATGCTAAAGAATAGAAAATTGCTTTGACGTTAGGAGAGTGTATTAGGTATACCCAGTTCTTTAAAAAAAAAAATAAAAAAAAAATTGACAGTGTTTATTGGAAAAACGAAACACAGCCAATGTGACAGCAAGAAACATAGGAGTACAGTAGTTCTTCAGTACTCCTGGCATAGAACAAGCAATAAGTCAGTGGTATCAAACTCAAACCCATAGTGAGGCCACATTTTTAATTTGTAGGTACTTGGAGGGCCGCAGAAAAAATAGTTAATGTCTTATTAAAGAAATTACAACTTTGCATGAGGTAAAACTCTTTATAGTTTATAAATCTTTCCTTTAAAAGTTTTACCTTATGCAAAATTGTCATTAACTATTTTTTCTGCGACCCTCCAAGTACCCTATTTTTTCTGCAGCCCTCACATTTAAAGCTTAATATCTTTCCTTTCTCAAAACTGACACATTTCAATCACTATATTGAAAATAAAATTATTTTCCCTACCTTTGTTGTCTGGTGACTTTATTTTTCTGTGCATTTAACTATGTTTACAGGGTCTTCTTGTCCTTTGACTGGCCGGAACTTCCTCCCGACGTTAGAATTGACGCCGGGTGGAGAGAATTAGTTGGCTCCGAGCTGGGGAAGATATGCAGAGAGAGCTAAGACCTCGGGTGATGGTCTGTTTCCCGATTGCGGTGGCTTGGGGGAGGGCAGTGGGAAGGGATGTAGATTGGGGACCCCTGCTTTAGGCGAGGACAGAACGCGGGCCGCAAAGTAGTCCCTGGGGGGCCGCATCCAGCCCGCAGGCCAAATGTTTCAGACCGTTGCAATAAGTGATCCCCACCTCCCCCAAACCTCAAACATTAAACTGCATGAAGTTTTTCATGGACAAGCAGTCTAAGTCAACCATACTTTGGTGATGCCATCTACCTTTCCCAATTTGGAATTGCTCTCCCAGAGCTTAGGTGAGGCATTTGGGGCACTCATCTGAGCATGTGCACGTAGCCCTATATATACCTTTGCTGGCCCTCACTAATCCAGTTTACCCAACATCTGGATCAAAAACACTATCCACTTTAAAAAAAAAAAAAGGGAAAACCAAATAAAAAAGAAGAATAGCTGAAAGAATGAAAAAACCACAGCAAAAACGAACTTTATGTGCTCTGAATGCAAAAGGAAAATGAGCTCCATGGACCCCCACGAGGTGTGTGTCCGATGCCTGCAGGGCCGGATTAATGAATAGGCCCAGAAGGCACGTGCCAGGGCCCAAAATGGTCAGGGGGGCCCGCTGAAGGTGAACACTGAAAATTATTTTTTTTAAACAGCGACGGCCCCCTCCCCCATCGATTGGCAACACCAGGGACCCCCTTGATTGGCATCACTGGACACCTCTCAATCGGCAACACCGGGCCCCCCTCCACTGAAAGAAACAGGACCTGCAACTGCTCTCTTTCTCTCCCACCGCTGCCGAATCCTGTATTGTAAACAAATTTAACACATGCCGCGGGGCTCTAACAGTGCGCATGACTCTGCCGGATTCCCTCCTCCTCCTCTATAAATGAAATGGGAAGTTACGACATAAGGGGGAGGAAGGAGAAGGGAAGCCATCAGCGGCACGCGCACTGTTTGAGCTCAGCGGCATGTATTAAATTTGTTTACAATATAGGCTTCTGGAGAGAGAGAGAACATTCGCAGGCCCTGTTTCTTTCAGTGGGAGAGGGGGCCCGGTGTTGCTGATCGAGGGGGGGGCCTGATCAAGGGGGGAAGCCATCAGTGGCACGCGCACTGTTTGAGCCCTGTGGCGTGTGTTAAATTTGTTTACAGGCTTCGGCAGCGGTCCAGCGGCAGGGGAGATAGCACAGATCAGTAAATGAGTTGAAGTCGGCAGGCCTGGGGAGGGGAAGATGCTAAATGGAAGGGCAGTCAGGAAGAACAACAAATGCGGTTTATTGGATCAGGGCATGAGAGGGAGGGAAAGAAGGGGAAATGTTAGAAAAGGTCAGGTGGGGGGCTAGATCATAGGGTGACAGGAGGAGAGAACAGCAGGAAAGAAAGCGGAAGCAATCTTGGACCCTGAGGAAGAGGGAAAAGAGAGATGGTAAGATGATTGATTATGAGGGGAGGGAGGAGAGAAGGGATAGAAGATAGTGAAGGAAAAAGGACAGGGATATGTCAGGCCATCAGAGATGGAGAGGAGATTTTGGGCTACAAGAATGGAGAGAGGTGATATGCTGTAAATTGTGGAAATCATGGGAAAGACCAATGGACAGGTGTGGCAGGGAGATGAATTAGAGAAAGATAGCCTCTAGACCCTCACCTCCTCACGGACGGAGGCAGAAAATAGAGAAGGAAGACCAGAGAAGAAAAGGGAAGAGAGGAGAGTTGCTAGGAAATGGGAAAGGAGACAGAGTTATCAGATTTGAGTGGAAGAAATGAGAAGAGAGAGATGCTAAAAACCACAGGGGGGAGAGAAGAAGAGAGAGACCATGAGGGGAACAAAGGGAAGATGATGGATGTCAGACCAAGGGGGGGGGGAGCAGGAGGAGAGATGGCAGATGGAAGAAGATGTTTTCTGGAAGGGGCAGATACTGGATGGAAGGAAGAGAATGACAAGAAAATGAGGAAAACAGAAATCACATGAGAAAGGCAGAAAATAAAATTCTATATATTTTATTTTTTTTGCGTCAGGATAATGTAGTATTAGAGCTGTGTTGATAAGTGTTTAGAAATAGAAATGGTGATCCTTTTATTGGACTAATTTGAATATGTTTGACTAACTTTCAGAGACCAAATTCTCCTTCTTCAGATCAGGACAGAATACTGTAACAGCAGTATACTTTACTGACCTAAGGAAAGAGGGTTTGACCTCTGAAAGCTAACTAAAAAATGTATTAGTCCAATAAAAAGGTACCTTATTTTCCATTTTTTGTTTTATTTGTATTTGTTAATTTGTAAAGTGACTTGTTATTTCTCTTTTTTTCAAATTTACATCCTATCTTTATATTTTGTTCAGTATTGGGGGATATGCATCACTGTTTCTTCACCCCTAAACTGTATCGTTCCTTCGATTTGTAACACAAGCCAGCATGCTGAATGCTCTGCACTGCTCCGATGGGCACAGAATTCCTATGATCATCAGAACAGCTGAAGACCCTAGACCTTCACAGACTGACCACTCAACTCTCTTTATGCTGATACAAATAATATGAGTTTTAGTAATCAAATAGTAATAGCTTACAGGAACAAATCACACAGCATACAGAGTGATAGAGCATACACCAGGCTGGCCAGGCTGATGGAGAACTTCCAAAGAGTTCTGACTCCTTGGTTCAAGCTTTCTTTTATATGATTCTGACAGCTCTGGCACATGTTGGTGCAGGTTACATTTCATACTTTCATTGGTTAATCATATTCATTATCTCATATATTAAGCTATGGATTGGTTAATATAATTGAGTGATTCTGTGTCAAGCCTTTTTTCATTTGCTTCTCCCTCACCTCCCCGTAAATGTTCTTTAAATTTACCAAGTTCCTCTTTAGAGCACCTGGGCCTAACGGTTTTCTGGCTCTGTGGTTAGCCTTCTTGTACACTTCTGTCCGTGGTTCGTCTTTCTTCTGGTGAAACTTTTATAAAGTTATCATGCTGCTTATATTTTTCATCAGAATTGTTTTTTCTCTCTAACTATGCCCTCTGCTTCTCAGAAAAAATGCAGAAATGCCTTTCAAGTTGACAGTGTCTTTCAGAGTTGACAGTTTCTACTCAGAGAGCCTATTTTGCTTTTTGAACAACCATTTTAGGTCTTGGCCTTGCTTTGGTCTGCTACTGCTGTAACAGGGAAATTCTTGGGGGTCTTCACCTGAGCTTACAGGAATTTTTTTCCTCCCCTTCCTCACAGCGCAGAACATTCAGCCCACTAGCCAGTGCTAAAAATCTCTTCCGTACTTTTGAAAAAAAAAGGGGGGGTTAGTTTGTGATTACTTATTCCATACTGGGTGAGGGTGGTTCTATGTCCTGTATGTATGAAAGACATGGTTTTCTGTTAGCATTGACTAGCCTTGTTTGTCGAAATGCATCAGGCATGGTTACTGGGAGCACCTTGAATAAACCTGATTTGAATCTCCTTATTGTCTGCCGATCTTCTTTTGTTCCACGTTGGATTCTTTGGTGAACCACTTGCCTTGTTGTTTTGTTACAAATTAACATACATACATATGGGTTAAAGTTGGATGACATTAAGTGAGGCATTTGAGAGGAGTTGCAAACTTGGTTATTAATATAAACTTATCCATTTGAACACTTTTATATACATATGGAAAGGGTTCAGAGTTAAAGTCCTGGACAAGTAGGTGGGAAGGGGGGGATTTGATCAGAGATGTTTGGGGTTTGCATAGAACTAAAACTGTACACTGGCACTGGTATGGTAATCTTTGTTTGTTTTGAATTTTATAATAATAGAAAACAAGAAATACAAGTGGAAATAAAGAAATAAATAAGAAAACAGGTAAATAAAATGGGTGTGACATGGGCGGGCAGGGCTAGGGGTTTCAGTGCACTTGTGTTCCTAGGGGCCCTCGATGATTAATCCTGCCCTTGCTGACTGGGGAAGGCTCACCTCATGGCTGCCTGCCCCCAGTGTCTAAAAATGTCCCCAAGGGCCCGCAGAAATCGCTTGCATACGCTGAAGAACCCGGGGGAAGACCAGCACAAAAAAGAAGCAGCAACCGGCAAAACACCAGTAGCACATGACGCTGGTATTAACCTCCCCGGGACTCCAAACCACAGCCACGGCAACCTCAGTTTACCTGCTGCCTCAGGAAGCCCAGAAAAAGCAGAGCAGACTGCTGCTAAAACTGTCCAGCATCATGCAGGCTTCCCCATCGGCCGCTCAGAAGACCAGGCCGACTGCGGGAGAGCACACCGGGAGGGCAACGGCTGAGGGTCTCATATCCCCTCCACCAGCCATCTTAACAGCGCCGACTCCGGACTGCGGCAATCCAGCATGGCGCCATGCTCCTTGCAGTCCAAAGACAACGGCTGCCTCGACTTCATCTCCGGATGATGTCAGTGTGCTGGGATCCACCCCCTTAAAGGCACAGCTGCAGCAAAAGGCAATCCAGCCTACAGACAGTGCCTTTTCAAGCATGGCCTCAGACTCCACCCACTTAAAGGGCCAGGACATCACAAACAACATGGATCATCACAACCGGATCAGCAAGGAGGGGAAAAGAAGGAAGCGATATCGAGCAACTTCTTCCTCCTCCTCTGCCTGTTCAGCCTTACAGAGATGGCAAAGACACAGCCACGGGACCAGAAGCAGGGGTAGATCTCGCCAACTGGAGGATCACCCGCACACAACCGCCAAAGCTTCCAATATTCAGCTGCACCAACCAGCCGCCACCACTGACCACCAACAAATGCTCGACCTCTCACAGCAGCTGGCACAACAAAGGACGCAGAGTGAAAGTCCAGCGCTAAAGCACTAAAGCAAATCCATCTAATTCCCAGAGTCTCTCAAAGTAATCCACACCATTTCTCCCCCCTCAAAACATACCCCAACACCTAAAAAAGAAAAAACATACTTGCAAATCACAAACCCTCTCGCCGGCACCGCTCTCCCTCATTCCCAACAAAAATTGAATAATGCAATCCTCTGTGCCAGAAGTAGGAACCACAATGTGAGGGGTAACAGTACACCCAAAAGATCAGCTTTTTGTCATCCATTGTGGGGGCTGCTCCCAATTCTAGCTACCAGACAGATTTAATAGGACATCATGCCGCCCAGTGTTACAAATTAATTTTTGAATACGAAGCCAAAAAATAGTCTTAGAGACATTTGGAGCATCAAGATAAAACAGAATATTTCTTTATATCATTGGCCATGAATTTGGATTTGGAGGTTGAAATGTACAGCGTCAGCATCTACGAGACAAACTTGGTTATTTTTATTACATAGGATTGCTTGGACCCCAGTTCGTTTACAAAAACTAGAAAGTTCTAAGTCTAGTAGATGCTGGCATTGTCATAGTGATATAGGGACTTTGGATCATCTGTTATATTGTCCTTTGATACTTGGGGACAAATCAATCATATTCTTGAATCACCAATTCCTTTAACCTATGAAGCCATACACTTTTACACATTAAGCCTTCTTTGGATAAATATAAAAGCCATCTTTTTTTGATCATGACAGGAATGGTTACACATAATTGGAAGAGCTACGACAGACTGAATTACACATTTTGGTGGGCAAATGTTTGTACCACTTATACATTACATTACATTAGGGATTTCTATTCCGCCATTACCTTACGGTTCAATGCAGAGTACAAATGGTTTGTACGGAGACTAGAAGTATTTAGGGAATAGTTTGTACATTTCTTAGAGTTGTTGAGGATTACATCTGAGTTGACATATTAGAAGTTCATATGTAGTCGTTGCAGTTGATGCAGGTGTTAGTTCGGTTATATATGTTTTATGAATAGAAGGGTTTTTATTTCTTTTTTGAAGGTTTTGTAGTCTGTGGTTGTGGTCAATGGGTTGTAGTTTTGTAGTGTTGGTCGAATTTTGCAGCTTGAGTGGCTAGGAGGTTGTCGTACAGTTTTTTCTTTTGACGTTTTTGGTTGGAGGGTGTGTGAATGGTTTGTGGGTTCTCCTATGTCTGGTTGAGGTGGTTTGAACTTGTCGATTGTTCCAATAAGCTGGGCTGTCTCCGTTTATTGCTTTAAATAATAGGCAATATGAGTCGAGGTATGCCTCTGTGATGTGGTCATATTTCTTCAGTGAGTAGGCCAGTCTTAGGGCTGTGTTTTGTATTGTTTGTAATTGTTTTATCATGGTTGCTGTGCATGGGAGATATAATATGTTGCAGTAGTCTATTAGAACTAGGATTAGGGCAAGAGTTCGAATTGTTTTCTGTCAAATAATTTTCTGATTTGCCTCAGTTTTCTCATGACTGCGAATGATTTTTTTTATTGTATTGTTGATTTGTGGCTGCATTGTACAGCCTTTGTCTATTAGCACTCCCAGGAGTTTTAAAGTGGGTTGGATGTAGTATGTTGTAGAGTTTATGATAAGGCTTGTTACGGTTGGGGTTTTGTTATTTTCAATAGGATGAAGTTTGTTTTGTTTGGATTTAGTTTTAGTTTGTGGGCTTTCATCCAAGTTGCTATTGTTTCAAGTGTTCTGTGTATTTTGTCTGTCATGCATGGTGCTAGTTGGTCGAACGGAAGGAGAATGGTGATGTCATCTGCATAGCTGTAGGAAGTTAGACCTTGTTTGTCTAGGTAGGAGCTGAGGGAGGCAATGCATAAGTTGAAGAGTTTGGGAGAAAGAGGTGATCTTTGGGATACTCCGCAGGTGTTAGACCATGGCTCAGATTTTTCTTTGTTTGTTTTAACTCTGTATGTTCTGGATTGTAGGAATCCTTTAAACCATGATTGTACCTTACCACTGATTCCTATTGAATCCAGTATCTGTAGAAGAATGTTATGGTGTACCAGGTCAAAGGCTGCGGAGAGATCGAGTTGGATAATTAGCATTTTTTTCCCTGTGCTGAGGTGTTGTCTGGCAGTGTCCATGAGTGAGCCAAGTAGGGTCTCAGTGCTTGGTTGGTTTTGAAGCCTGATTGAGTTTGGTGGAGTAGGTTGTGGTTCTCTAAGTATGAGTTTAGGACTTTGGCTATGAGGCCTTCCATTAGCTTGACATAGAGTGGTATTGAGGCTATTGGTCTGTAGTTGGATGGTTGGTCAGTTTCTCCTTTGGGGTCTTTCAGGATTGGAGTGATGATGATTTCGCTGAGATCTTGTGGGAAAAGGCCATCAGTTAGTAGGGTTTGTATCCATTGCAAGAGTAGGGTGCGAAATAGTGTACTGGAGGCTTTCAATAGATATGGTGGGCAGTGGTTGAGGTCGCAAGTTACGTGGCTATATTTATTGTAGAGTTTGTTGAAGTCTGACATCACAGAAGCACAGAATCTACACATTCCGAGGGTATCCAAAGGAAAACGAAAAAAGAACAAAAGTGAACCAGCTTGGTTATCCAAGGAGGTGAAAGAGGCAGTGAGGGAAAAGCGAAACTCGTTCAAAAAATGGAAGAGGGAAAAAACAACGGAGGCCTGGAACTGTCACAAAATCGACCATAAAAAGTGTCACAGAGTGTTAAGAAACGCCAAAAAAGTCTATGAAGAAAAGATAGCACAAGAAACCAAAAACTTCAAGCCCTTTTTTAGATATGTAAAAGGAAAGCAACCAGCAAGAGAGACAGTGGGGCCTCTAGAATACCAAGGAATGAAGGGGGCAATTAAAGAGGACAAACAGGTTGCTGATAGGTTAAATTCATTCTTTGCCTCGGTCTTCACAAATGAGGACATTGCATCAGTGCCAGACATAGGGAGGATATTAACCGGTGGCATAGAGGACAACCTCTCAACAGTAAATGTGACGCTGGACACAAACTAAAAAACGACAAATCCCCTGGACCAGATGGAATTCACCCGAGAGTATTAAAGGAACTTAAGGTGGAAATTGGTGAACTATTACAAGCTGTAGCTAACATGTCAATTAGAACAGGGCAAATACCAGAAGACTGGAGGACAGCAAATGTCATCCCGATTTTCAAAAAAGGATCAAGAGGTGATCCAGGAAACTACCGACCTGTGAGCCTCACATCGGTTCCTGGGAAGATAATTGAAACACTTATTAAAGATAGCATTGTGCAACACTTGGAGGATCACAAACTAATAAGGGCTAGTCAACACGGATTCAGGAAAGGGAAGTCTCGTTTGACAAATTTACTACAATTCTTTGGGATAGTGAACAAACATATGGATACTGGTGATCCAGTAGACATACTTTACTTGGACTTCCAGAAGGCATTTGACAAGGTCCCACATGCAAGGCTTATGGAGAAATTACTAAGCCACGGAATAGGAGGGGAAGTGCATAGATGGATCAGTAAATGGCTAGAGAACAGAAAGCAGAGGGTTAGCATAAAAGGGAAATTCTTGGACTGGGTGAATGTGACTAGCGGAGTGCCCCAGGGCTCGGTTCTTGGGCCTATTTTGTTCAATATTTTTATAAACGATCTTGAGGAGGAAACAACTTGCAATATAATAAAGTTTGCCGATGATACAAAATTAAGTCGGTCGGTTGGCTCTCAAAGGGACTGGGAGGAGCTTCAGAAGGATCTGAGACAGCTGGAAACATGGGCGACAAAGTGGCAGATGAATTTTAACATAAATAAATGCAAGGTGATGCATCTAGGAAAAAAAAATAAAGAACAAGAGTATAGAAAGTTTGAAGTAACATTAGCAAAATGCGAACAGGAAAGGGATTTGGGGATACTGATTAACAGAAACCTGAAGCCATCGGCGCAATGTGCGGCGGCGGCGAAGAGAGCAAACAGGATGTTGGGCATGATTAAGAACGGGATCACGAGTAGATCGGAAGAAGTCATAATGCCACTTTACAGAGCAATGGTCAGACCACACTTGGAATACTGTGTCCAACACTGGTCTCCTTACCTCAAGAAGGATATAACTATGTTGGAGAAGGCGAGCCACGAAACTAGTCAAAGGAATGGAAAATTTGAGCTATGAGAAACGCCTCAGGAAACTGGGACTGTTCACACTCGAGAGGAGAAGACTGAGAGGAAATTTGATAGAGACTTTTAAAATACTAAAAGGATTGGATGAAATAGACCAAGAACCAGCATTATTAACATTTTCAGATGTAACACGGACAAGAGGTCACAGCCTGAAACTGGGTGGCAGCAGGTTCAGGACGAATGCCAGGAAGTTCTGTTTCTCACAACGAGTGGTGGGCGCCTGGAATGCTCTACCAGAAGATGTTGTGGCGGAGACAACTCTTCGGGGTTTCAAGCACAAGTTGGATATACACCTTCTTGCAAATCATACTGAGGGATATGGTAATTTCAGGTTTTCATAATAGAGAACCTAAATGGGCCGCCGCGTGAGCGGAGCGCCGGACTTGATGGACCTCGGTCTGATCCGGTGAAGGCATTTCTTATGTTCTTATGTATTGGTGAGAAGTGGGACCATGTTCTGTCTGTTGCAAGTATGAGAGAATAAATGTGGAATGTTTAGGGTTTAGTAATACTTTTAATAGGGTGTGGAGCCCATTGACTGCATTTGTTGCATTTAATAATTGTCATGTATCTCTCTTTTTATCAAATTTCCTTACACATCCAGGGGGATGGGAAGGAAATGTACTTTGATTATTAAAATTACTTAATTATAATATTGTAATAACATAATATGCCTTCTTGAATTAATAATTGGGAGGAGGGGGAGAAAATGATTGTTTTATGTATTAATTGTGTATTTAATAGTGCGTTTTATGCAGTGTTTGTGTTCAAGTAATTGTATTGCACTGTCAAAGATTGAAAATCAATAAAGATTTAAAAAAAAGCTAAAATGCATCCCAATAATAAAAGACATTCTTCTAAAAACACTAGGCTTGCCTTGCATATGTTGAATTTATCAAAAGCCTTAAATGATCCAGCTTTTTCTGTATCCCTTGATGCAGAGAAGGCCTTTGATCGTGTTGAATGGACCTTCTTGTATCAAGCATTGGAATGGTTTGGTACAAATGATTCAAACATTGTATAGCTCCCCTGTTGCTAAATTGTATATTAATAATAATTTCTCAGATGGCTTTAGGTTGCAGAGGGGGGTTAGACAAGGCTGTCCTTTATCTTGATATTGTATTGGAACCCCTGTTACAAGCTACTCAGCAAGCAGATGAGATTCAGGATATTCCTCGTAGAGATCAGGAATATAAGGTCTCGGCTTACGCAGATGATATATTGATCTATTTGAGAAATCCTGAGACAATCATTCCTTGCGTACTTGAAATGATTGAGAAATTTGGAAAATTTTCAGGTTACAAGATAAATTGGAGTAAAACAGAAATTCTTCCACTCAATGTCCATTGTACAAAAGGTTTATTTGATTCATTTCCCTTTCTATGGAGGGAAGATGGAATAAAATATTTAGGCATTTGGATTAAAAATACAATGGAAGAAACAATAAAAATAAATGAAAAATCGTTATTACAGAAGGTCACAGAAATGTGTGAGCAATGGAATCTTTAACATCTTTCAAGATGGGGGAGAGTCCAAACTATTAAGATGATGATCTTGCCTGTGGTTTGTTATCAGATGGGTATGTTGCCGGTTTATTTTCAAGGGTCCTTTTATAAAAAATTAAATAGTATTCGCATAAAATTTATTACGCTGGGTAAAACAACCAAAGTAGCCTTGGTATCTTTTTATAAGGCCAATTTCAGAGGGAGGGGTAAATACTCCCAATTTTTATTGGTATTATCAAGCCTATATTTTGCGCCAGGGTATGTTTTGGGTCCTCCCAGAGCTCATGGAAAAACTCCAAGATTGGTTGTGGCTTGAATGGCAACTCATGTCTCCTTTGCGCCTTTGTCATGTGCTCAGTATCAAAATGCCTAGTTACAGTAAAGATAACAGATTATTAGCTGATACATAGAAAACATTACGTTATGTAAGTAATTTAACAACAATTCCAATTCACAAATCTACAAATCAATCTATATGGCTGAACTCCAAGATTCAAATTGGCGGAGAAAGGCTCGCCTGGAAGCATTGGATGATAGCAGGAATACGTTTATTAGATGATGTTATCTCAAATGGTAAAATGCTTGAATTTTCACAGTTGCAACATAAATATGGTCTTAATAAATCAGAATGTTTTAGATGGTTGCAATTGAAGCAAGCCATTCAGGCGGGGTTCCCTGAATGGAAAAACCTTAGTAATCATTTTAGTATGGAGTTCTTATGCTTTCAGGCGGACTTCTTGGGTCACCATGCCGCCCAGTGGTATAAATTACTGATTAGATTTATTAAAAAGAAACTAAACACTGGTCTGAGAGACATTTGGAGTATTGAGATCAAGCACCAAATTACTGCGTCTCAATGGCCACGAATTTGAACTTGGAGGATGAGATGTACAGTGTCGGAATCTATGTCACAAATTTGTTTTTTTCTGTTACATAGAGCATTATGGACCCCTGTTCGATTACAAAAACTGGATGGCTCTAAGTCTAATAAATGTTGGCACTGTCATCTCGAAGCAGGGACTTCTAATCATTTATTATTCTATTCTTCATTGATTATGAATTTCTGAAAATCAATTTGGGACCAAATTAATTGTTTATTAGATAACCCAGTGCTATTATCATATGATACTGTGCTATTTGGAATGGCAATGAGAGCAAAAAGTCAGATTTCTACAAATAATAACAAATTATTACTTATAATGACTGGGGTTGCCATTCATAAAATTACATATAATTGGAAAAATTGGAGTAGATTAAATTACAATTTCTGGTGGAATTCCTTATGTCATCTTTATAAAATGAAAAAATTTATTGCAATACAGCACGGTTTTTTCAGGAAATTTCAGGATGTGTGGGAGCCATTTACAAAGTATTGTACCGATTAGATGACATTTTATTTTATTTTTTTCCCCTTAAAATTTACAAGTTTGATTGTGAGGGGTGGAGGGTAAATTTATTGTTACATATTGTATAAGGTATTGATTATATGATAAGAAAGGGTGGGAAGGGTGGGAGATAAGAGCATATTATTTGTACCATTGATGATTATTAAGTGTTATATTTATTGTTAATTTGTTTGGATATATTGTTACACTTATTGTAAATTTGAAAATTAATAAAGAATAATAAAAAAATGAATAAAGAGTTATATAAAAAATAAATAAATAAACGATCAGTGCCTTAAAAAAGTTAACAGAGGTCTTTAAAGGGGAGAGTGCAGGCCTTAGCTCTAGGTGGCAAGGTTTGAAAAGCCCGCCCTGTGTAGCGATTGGTCAGACCAGAAGAGAAGCAATTACAAATCGTTCTTGCTAAGGTGGTGTTCGTGGGAGGGGAAGTTTTTTTCCTAACCCTGTTTTCCCTAGACGGTTCAAAGCTGTCACCTACCTAATTTTACTTTCTGTTCTAAAAACCAGTTGATATTCCAATCCTTCTGGCTATGTCATGTCTTTTTCTCGCCTTTCTTTCTAATACTAAAAGGTAAGCTTGAGAGGTGTGCCAAAATACTGTAGCGGTGACCAAAGAGCAAACACGACTAGCTCAGTTAGCACACACACTTCCATATAGTACATTTAAGTCTTGCCGAGTTTCCAACTAAACTTTGCAAAAGAAAAACGGATTCATACAGCAAACTAGCTCTTTACAAGACGAGAGTAGGTGGCTCTGAAAAGAGCCTTTGGGTTTCTTGCTGACGTCCTCTCACCGGGACAGCTTTACTTGCTCTTGGCCGCTTTGTGGCTTTCGGTTTTCTTGGGCAGTAGCACAGCCTGGATGTTGGGCAGGACGCCGCCCTGCGCGATGGTGACCTTCCCTAGCAGCTTATTCAATTCTTCATCGTTGCGGATGGCCAGCTGCAAATGCCTGGGGATGATGCGAGTCTTCTTGTTATCGCGCGCGGCATTGCCTGCCAGCTCTAAAATCTCAGCGGTCAGATACTCCAGCACCGCTGCCAGATAGACCGGAGCGCCGGCACCCACACGCTCTGCATAGTTGCCTTTCCTCAGCAGTCTGTGCACGCGCCCTACGGGGAACTGCAGCCCTGCCCGGGACGAGCGAGTCTTGGCCTTAGCCCGAACCTTTCCACCCTGCTTACCACGCCCGGACATCTCGTTACAAACCCCCTTCTAAAGATAAAAAGAATCAAAAACGTCTCAGTTCTGGAGCTTTTATACGTTCTTCAAGCTTCGCTATCTCCTTTTTGATTGGTTGGAAGAGTTCAGCTCCGCCTATGAGGCTGATTATCCTCCAAGGTTTGCTCGCGGACCAATCCCAGTTTAGAAAGTAAGCCTATCGCCAACGCTTAGCTGGGTCCAATAGCAAGGAAAGGCGCTCAGCAAGACGAATTTGCATAAGCATGCTATAAATAGAGCCATGGGTCGAAGATCACACTCTGTTACTTCCTCACTTTGAAGCTACAAAGGCAGTGTAGGAAGCGATGCCTGAACCGGCCAAATCCGCTCCCGCAGCCAAAAAGGGCTCCAAGAAAGCGGTGAGCAAGACTCAGAAAAAAGATGGCAAGAAGCGCAAGAAACAGAGGAAGGAGACCTACGCTATCTACGTGTACAAGGTATTGAAGCAAGTTCATCCCGACACCGGCATTTCCTCCAAGGCCATGGGCATCATGAACTCCTTCGTGAGTGACATCTTTGAGCGCATCGCCGGGGAAGCCTCCCGCCTCGCTCATTACAACAAGCGTTCCACCATCACCTCCAGGGAGATCCAGACCGCAGTGCGCCTCCTGCTGCCCGGTGAACTGGCCAAACATGCCGTGTCCGAGGGCACCAAGGCAGTCACCAAGTACACCAGTTCCAAGTAATAGGGGGCTCGGCCTTCAGTCCTTGCAATGCAAACTGAATCCAAAGGCTCTTTTCAGAGCCACCTACCTGCTACACACAAAGAGTTGGAGTTCTGTAGTTTTTATTGGTGCTAGAACCGCTTTTATTGCAAAACTCACTTTTTTCCTCCCTTGTTTATAAAATCCCTTGTTCCCATACACTAAGAGACACTGAAATCCCAGCTCTGTTCTTGACAGCGTGGGTGGCTCTTAAAAGAGCCTTTGGGTTTTGTGAATTAACGCAAGTGTGATGGTCCCCGACACACTCTAACCTCCGAAACCGTACAGAGTGCGGCCCTGGCGCTTCAGGGCATATACCACATCCATAGCGGTTACGGTCTTTCGCTTGGCGTGCTCGGTGTAGGTGACGGCATCTCGGATGACATTCTCTAGGAAAACCTTCAGCACCCCACGAGTTTCTTCATAGATGAGGCCAGAAATACGCTTCACGCCGCCTCTGCGCGCCAGGCGCCGGATCGCAGGCTTCGTGATACCCTGGATGTTATCGCGCAGCACCTTCCTATGCCGCTTAGCACCCCCTTTCCCCAGACCCTTTCCGCCTTTACCACGTCCAGACATCTCTAAATAGCAAAATTGAAAACACTTCAATGATCAATGCGCAGACAAAGCGCTTTTAATATACAGGATGAGCCGACCTGAAGGAGAACTGAGTTTTCTGTAAACGCGGGAGACCCAAACTACAGTGCATGCCTTCAAATCTGTCCATTCTGCAAATTCTCCATGATATTATTCAAAATGGATAGAAATGAACAGAACTGAACGGATCCTTTGCCCTGCTCCAGCACATGCTGGCGTTGTCAATATCCTCTTTTCAAAAAGTATGATCTAAAACTTGGGAAGAATCTGCTATGTTTGAATAGATCACTGTGGTTTGAAGTTATAAAAGTTGTGTTACCTTATGACTTTGTGGGAGGGGGTGACCTGGGAGGAGGTAGGGGGGTGTCGTGTGATTGAGATTTGGATAATTTTATTAGGAAATAATGAGATTTTGATTAGTTGTATTTTTATTGCTTTTTCTCTTTTTTATTATAATAGTGTATTGGCTGAAAAGCTTGGAATGAAGAAAGTGGTTAATTACTGTTACTATAATAATGTGTATGACTATTTCGAAACAGGATTTTAAAGTTTTTATAATTTGTAATACTTGTGATACAAACAAGCAGCCAAGGGAACCCAAGAAGAAGGAAAGTAGCTTTAAAATAGGAGTGAGTGGAGGTTTGAGCTGGACAGGGTAGATGATACTTTATGTCCCCACTCTTACATAATAATAATAATAACTTTATTTTTCTATACCGCCATAGTCAGGCGACTTCTAGGCGGTTTACAGTCTTCTTACATTGTAAACCGCCTAGAAGTCGCCTGACTATGGCGGTATAGAAAAATAAAGTTATTATTATTATTATTATTAAAGCTGTGAATGATATTAAGTTATCTGTATAATTTGATCGTATTTTTATTTCGTTTATTACTTTTTTTTCTCCTTCAGATACAGTTATGTTCTGTCCCCAACATCTTTGATATTTCTGACCTTAAATGTGTGCCCAAACCCTTGTGATAAGCTGTACTCTATTTAAAGCAGTACTGTCGATTTTAAGAGCAAAGGCCTAGAAATCCTCAGGTTGCAGCCAATCACTGCGCAGGGCGGGAATTTCAAACCTCTGGATCGGGCTACTCAAAAATGTACAAGATTTTAAAAAGAGCTAACCTTATCTATCAGAGTGGCAAAGAAGGGGCTCTGAGCTTAACCATGTTCAGGTTCTCCAACACTTTTATGTAACATGCAAGTACTAACTGGTTATTTTATTTCTCCAGTTCGCGGGAATTTAAGATTTAGGATGCTCCGTTTTTAAAAATTTTTATTCTCACCATCCCACCCATTCATTCAGATATCTCGGTATTTAAAGCAACAAATACAAATCTAAATTTGGAAAATCCATGGCAAATTGAGCCCCAGCTTCACTTTACTGTGAAGGATAGAATAGTGACCGACAATGTTCATTCTCAGAACTTGGAAGTTAAAAAAAGAAAACCAGTATCGCCGTAACATTATTAATAATAACAATCAATCATTGCTTGTTCTTATAATTTCATCTTTTCTTCAGCCCAATCCCCGATATTTTCTCCTTCACTATCAAGAGCAGATAAAGAATACGAACGAAAGAAAATGCACAGCTTCTAAGGTTGGAAAGTATTTTAAAACCCAACCATCAGTGTTCCGTAGAGAGAAAAGGAGTTATAGCTCTGACCAATCCGGGCACGGGGCGGGGCTTTTCATACTTATCAGCAGACAGGGCACAGCCTATAAAAGAGCCGAGCAACGGCGCTGTTGTCTGTTTCTTTGTGGTAGAAGAAGGAGGGAATTGTGTGTCCGGTATGGCACGTACCAAACAGACCGCCCGTAAGTCCACCGGAGGAAAAGCTCCTCGCAAGCAGTTAGCGACCAAAGCTGCCCGCAAAAGCGCCCCAGCCACAGGAGGTGTGAAGAAACCTCATCGCTACCGACCGGGCACTGTAGCGCTTAGAGAAATCCGCCGCTATCAGAAGTCCACCGAGCTGCTTATTCGCAAGTTGCCCTTCCAACGCCTGGTGCGAGAGATCGCGCAAGATTTCAAGACCGACCTGCGCTTCCAGAGCTCGGCTGTCATGGCCCTGCAGGAGGCTAGCGAGGCTTATCTGGTAGGGCTCTTCGAAGACACCAATCTCTGCGCTATCCACGCCAAGAGAGTCACCATTATGCCTAAAGATATCCAACTGGCCCGCCGCATTCGTGGGGAGCGGGCTTAGAAAGGCGTCGCTGTTCTCCACCCATTTAACCCAAAGGCTCTTTTAAGAGCCACCAAATTCCCACCTGAAAGGGGCTTAAGTGAATCTTTTCCTTATAGATGGCCTTCCAGGCAGTTCTAGTGCTTGACGGCTATTTGCTTAAAAAAACCTAACCGGTTCCCAATAAAACACACTAAATTAAAAATCCTACACTATTGGCCTGGAGGAAAGGGGTGTCTTACTCCCAACGTCTAGTGTCCAGTGTTAATCTTGCATAAGTCAGCCCGGTCTCCTGTTTGCAAAGGGAAGGGGTTGAATTGGAAGGTTTGTTTATTTCGGGGGAGGGGGTGGGTGTATCGGGGTGACCACTTCCTTTGAGATCATCGCACTCTTTCATTGATCCGTGTGGTGGCTCTGAAAAGAGCCTTTGGGTTGAAGAAGCATTGAGGATTCTCGAGCAAAGCTTCACTTTTTCTTAGTCGCCCCCTTGGCGGCTTTTGCTGCCTTGGGCTTGGCAGCCTTTGCCGGGCTCTTCTTCACCTTGGCTTTCACCGGTTTGGCTTTCGCCGGGCTCTTCACCGCTTTCTTGGCTTTCACCGCTTTCGACTTCTTGGGACTCTTGGCTGCTTTCTTGGTAGCGGCTGCCGACGGCTTCTTGGCCCTCTTCGGACTCTTTTTCACTCCAGCCGCCGCCGGCTTTTTCGCTTTCTTCACTGCCGCTTTCTTGCTTTTGGGAGGGCTCTTCTTCTTGCTCTCCGGCTGCTGCTTGTTCAGTTTGAAAGAGCCCGAAGCTCCGCTGCCCTTAGTCTGCAGCAGGCTCCCCTTACTCACCAGACTCTTGACGGCTAGCTTCACGCGGCTGTTGTTCTTCTCTACATCGTAGCCAAAAGCTGTCAGAGCCTTTTTCATTGCAGCCAGGGAGATGCCGTTGCGCTCCCTTGAAGCTGACACCGCCTTCACGATCAGCTCAGAAACGCTGGGGCCCGATGCCTTGCGCGCTTTCGCCGCTGCCGCCGGCTTCTTCGTCTTTTTCTTAGCCGCGCCAGGAGCAGGAGGCGGCGCAGCGGCGGATGCTGCTGGAGCGGTTTCGGCCATGCTCTGCTGTGTCGCACTCGAACCAGAGCCAAAAATGAGAAGCCAAAGCACAACTACCCCGTACACTAGAAAAGGAAGTTGCTTCTCTTCGGCCCAAGCCGCTCCCACTATTTATAGCAGATGCTGCCCACTGATTGGCTGCCGGCTCATCCCCTGCCTGCTTCAGAGTAGACACCCTGGGCAAAGGCTCCTCTCGCCCTTGTGTTTCTTAAGCCCTCTCAATTCACTTTTTACACTCGAATAACATTCGTTTGCACAACTATTCTCGTTCCGATCAGTAAAGAAGAGTTCATAGTTTGCACTAAACTGGGCGTTTGCTTTTCATGTATGTTAATAAAGTCTAAAAGAACCCTCCCATTGCTTCTTTCCGTCTTTCCCACCTTCCCAAGAGGCAAAACTGTCTTTTATTTGTGAAAATAATATCGCTGTCAGGATCGATGTGGGCAGTAATTCCCTGCAACAGTTTTTAAGGAGGTGTAATACTGCTTTGGTCACAAATCAGCCTTTCCTCTTGGAAAATATTGACTCAAAACCCAGATCTAAGGGGGAAAGAAATAACACACACCATTCTGCACTGTCCTAAGAATCTGCCACAGAGCTTAGCTGGTCTATTCTCTTATCCAATAAAAACAAAACTTTTGATTATAATTGATAGTCTCTTTAATATATTAAAGCTGAGGATACAGAAAGGAACAAATGAGGTTTAACAAAGAAAAGTTTGGCAATCGGCTAATAATTATTATTAATCTTTATTGATTTTCAAACTTTGACAGTGCAATACAATTAATTGAACATAAAATACTGCATAAAACGCACTATTAATTACACAAGTGATACATAAAACAATCCTTTTCTCCCACCAACCTGCCAGTTATTAATACAATAAAACATATTATGTGACTACAATATTATAATTAAGTAATTTTAATCCTGAAAATACACTTCCCTCCCCCCACCCACCCACCCTGGATGTGTAAGGAAATCTAAGAAAAGGAGAAATACCTGACCATTATTGCGATGTAACAAATGTAGTCAATGGACTCCACACTTTATTAAATGAATTACTAAACCCCAAACATTTTGCATTCATTCTCTCATATTTCTATGTGTTACTCACATATGCCTACTAAAATGTGTAATTAAGTCTAGTCATGGCTCTTCCAGTTATGTGTGACCATTTGGACAGCTATTCCCATCATGATCAAGAAAACACGGCTTTTATATTTGTCCAAAGTAGGCTTAAAGTTTAGTAACGTACCACAAATTATGGCTTTATAAGTTAAGGGAATAGATGACTCATGAATAAGATTTATTTGTCCCCAAATTGACCTCCAGAAATTAAGTATTAATGGAGAAAAATATAACAGATGATCCAGAAACCCTATATCAATATGACAATGCCAGCATCTTAGAACTGTCTAGTTTTTGTGGCCAACAAGATACAGAAATATACTGTTTTATCTTAATGCTCCAAATGTCTCTAAGACTTTTTGCATTCTTATTTAAAAATTCAGAAATTAATTTGTACCACTGGGCGGCCTGATGTCCTATTAAATCTGTCTGGTAGCAAAAGAACTGCAAGCTATAATAAGCGTGTAAGTTTTTCCATTCAGGGAACTCACTGAATAGCCTGCTTTAACTGCAACCACCTATACCGTTGAGACTATAAAATGCTAAATGATTGTTGCAGCCGTGAAAAATCAAGCAGTTTCCCATTAGATATAACATCATCCAATGTCCGAACGCCTGCCTGCATCCAATGCTTCCAGGAGATCCCAGCACCGCCTACTTGAATCTTGGAATTTAACTATAAGGAATGAAAAGTGGATTTCATCAAAGGAATATTTGTTAATTTATCAAGAAATTTAATTGATTTCCATGTGTCCAATATTATAATGTTGTGCTTAGCATATCTAGGTATTCTGATACTTAATACATGTGATAGTTGCATAGAGGGGACATAATTTTCCATTCTAGGTACAGCCAATCTTTGAGATGCTCCATGAGCTCGGGGAGGATCCAATACATTCCCTATATAACCTTTGACTTCTTTCTAGTACTAAAAGGTAAGACACTGCACATCTCTCAAGCAGGGCCACCATCAGAAATTTCTGGGCCCCTTACTGAGCAATCCTATTGGGCCCCCCACGCACCGCTTCCCCCCCTGACCCCGCCTTCTTCCATGGGCCAAATACACATACTTTTCTCTGTCGCCACACTCTTTGACCAAAAGATTTGTAAGGCTGCAACCACGTCAAGGTAGACTCTTTCAGCAGGACCCTAACCTAAACTAAACTAATCTATACCTATGTATTCTAAACTAACATATGTCTAATACTGAACTAATAACAAACTAACAAACATCTGCATAATAAATAACTAATAAATAATAGTGCCAGTAGCTATAATTCACTTTTGAATATAAAATCTCAGTTAAGGATTTCTTTTGACCTTTGTAGGCCAGAAGTAGATCACAATTGCACAATATTTTTTGTAACAAGTATTAAATGTGTTTTTATAAATACTGTAAGCTTAATAAATATATCAGAAAAAACTACACATCTGAGCGCATATCTGAACATACACATCTGTATGATCCCATCCTCCTCAGCTTGCCTATAGCTGCATCATGCATGTTAAAAATGTATGATATGTTGATATGTGCACCTTCCTTCCTTCCCATCCATCCTCCTTAGCCTGTCCTTACACATCCACAGCTGCATGTTAATGATGATGTATATGTTATGATGATAAATAAGTGCATATGAGCACATCATTAACATGCAGCTATGGATGAATATAAAAAAGAAACAATATTCTGTACAATTGTCAATTTATAAATCAGCGTGTTCTCCTCACTCTCTCTTCCCCATTTCCCTTCAGCGTCCTCAGCCCACTCTCTCTCCACTTTCCTTCAGCGCACGCACATAAAAACAAGCAAGTAATTTATATCATTTTCATTCTATTCATTCATAGAAATTAAAGTCTAAATAATGCCAGTCACATAACAAAACATGATTTTACAAAAATAATTCCCTGCACAGTCAAGCCTGCAAGGATTACTAGATGTCTTTCAGCAGCTCCCCTCCCTCCCTCCCCCTTACCTTTGTGGACAAGTCAAAATGATTTACCAACAATAAAATTTTAAAAACACAAAGCACGCTGTACGCAGAGAAAATGTTAATTATCATTTATATTCCGCGGGTTTTCAAAGAGGTCAAGGCAGATGACTTTATGCAATGTCACCTCAGTAACAACTATACAAAAATAGACAAATATTCCCCCTCCCTTTTTACTAAAACACAATAGCGGTTTTTAGTTCAGGGAGCTGCGCTGAATGCCCCACACTGCTCTCAACGCTCATAGGCTCCCTGTGCTAAAAAACGCTATTGCGGTTTAGTAAAAGGGGGCCATAGTGCAAAATATAGACAGCATATATAAATTCTCAAAGCAAACACATTTTGATCACTAAATTGAAAATAAAATCATTTTTCCTATCTTTGGTAATTTCACTTTATTCTTCTGACTGTGCATCCAATATTTCTTCCCTTCTTTCAGCCTCCTGTATGCTTCTTCTCCTCCAGACCTCATTCCCTCCCCAAACTTTTTCTTTGTTTCACCCTGCCCCTTCTTTCTTTTTCTTTCTCTCTCCACACCCTCTTTCGTTCTGTATGTCTGTCTTTCTCTCTCTTTCCGTGCCCCATTTTTCTTTGTTTCACCCTGCCACCTTTCTTTCTTTCTGGCTTCCTGTCCCCCCCTTTCTTTCTTTCTTTCTCCCTGCCCTCCCCTATGCCACCACCATTGGGAAAATGCTGCCACTGCCACTGGGGAATAGGCTGCCACTGCCGCCATCGGGAACAGGCCGGCGCCGAGTTCGCCCTGCTTCTCTTCCCCACGGGGCGGACCAACTCTCGCCACCCGACGTCAATTCTAACGTCGGAGAGGACGTTCTAGGCCAGCCAGGCAGCGATTGGTTGGCCCAGAACATCCTCTCCGACGTCAAAATTGACGTGAGTGGCGAGAGTTGGTCTACCCAACAGGGAAAAGCAGGGAGAACTTGGCGCCAGCCTGTTCCCGATGGCAGCGGTGGCACTCAAGTGGCTAAAGAGCCGCAGTTTGCTGGCCTAGGGAGAACACTGGAGGGTGGCCAGCTGTGCACCCCCTTGGGACGTAAACCCGGGGCGGGGCAGACTGCCCCTCCCCCCCACCCTCTCCCACCTTGGTATGCCACTATCTGTACCTCACTCCCTCCCTATGACCAAAAATTCTTTCTTCTATTCCCCGTGTACACAACCATCTCTTTCCCTCCCTTCCTTTCTCCCAAGTCCATGCCTTCTGTGTCCAAAAACACATTCCCTCCCCCACCTCAGCATCTCTTTCCCTCCCTTCCTCTCTCCCAAGTCCATGCCTTCTGTGTCCAAAAACCCATTCCATTCCCCACCTCAGCATCTCTTTCCCTCCCTTCCTCTCTCCCAAGTCCATGCCTTCTGTATCCAAAAACACATTCCCTCCCCCACCTCAGCATCTCTTTCCCTCCCTTCCTCTATCCCAAGTCCATGCCTTCTGTGTCCAAAAATCCATTCCCTCCCACACCTCAGCATCTCTTTCCCTCCCTTCCTCTCTCCCAAGTCCATGCCTTCTGTGTCCAAAAACCCATTCCATCCCCCACCTCAGCATCTCTTTCGCTCCTTTCCTCTCTCCCAAGTCCATGCCTTCTGTGTCCAAAAACCCATTCCCTCCCCCACCTCAGCATCTCTTTCCCTCCCTTCCTCTCTCCCAAGTCCATGCCTTCTGTGTCCAAAAACCCATTCCATCCCCCACCTCAGCATCTCTTTCCCTCCCTTCCTCTCTCCCAAGTTCATGCCTCGTGTCCAAAACACACTCCCTCCCCCCTTTTGTGTTCCGCGTTTGCCTCCCAGCCCATCTTTGCAACTTTCTCAGCAAAACGGAGCTCGAGCCGAGAGGCTTGTCTTCTGTTTCCTGCCTGCCCTGCCGCACGCAAATAGCCGACCGGAAGTATTCTCCGACGTCAGCGCTTTGCTTAAGCCCTCCCTCCGACATCAGCGCTCACATCGGGGAACACTTCCGATCGGCTATATGTGAGCGGCAGGGCAGGTAGAAACAGAAGACGAGCCTCGCGGCTCGAGATGTATTTATCTCCACGGGTCCCCCGTCCAGCTCTCTCCTGTGCACCTGGGTCGGACCGCTCCCCCCCTAGGTACGCCACTGGGACCGGCACTGGTCCGCGGACCGGCGGTTGAAGAACTGTGGCCTAGGACCCTGGGGGAGCCCGGGCCCCCTGTCAGCTCCGGGCCCCTGAATGCAGGGCTAGTAGTACTGCCCTGATGGCGGCCCTGCTCTCAAGTGCATAAATCATTTTTGAGAATCGATTACATTTTTGTCTCAGATACTTTAATTCAGCAGGTTACAAAGGCTATTATAGATCCGATCCTTTTGATGGATCATGCTGGAGTTTGGATTGAATATAAGTTTGGTGGAGAAGATATTACAAGATCTGTTTGGAGATTTAGGGCTTCTTTTATCAAGCCGCGCTAGCGGTTTAATGCGCGTAATACTGCGCGCTAAACCACCGTCCGCACTAGCTGCTAACGCCTCCCTTGAGCAGGCGGTAGATTTACAGTCAGCGCGGAGGGTTAACGCATGATGAAAAGTTGTGTGCGTGAATTCTGCTAGCGTGGCTTGATAAAAAGGAGCCCTTAATAATACATTGCTTGCATATTCAACCTTTCTTGAGGAAATTAAAATAAAAATGAATGAGTATTTTCGACTCAATACCTCCGAGGAAATCTCATTGCTACAATTAGAGGGCAAATAATTTCCTATTTGGCACATATTATAAAACAGTTTAAATTGGAATTTTCTAATTTGGAACAAATTATTTCAAATTTAGAATTACAATTGGCCTCAAAATGGGAGTATAATACTTTGAAGGCCCTTTTGAAAGCTAAATATAAATTTAATGAGATTTCCACACAATTGGCTAGGAAAGAATTGTTTTCTCAACAGGCTTTGTATTATGGAAACTCAAAAAAAGCGGGAAGATTATTGGTTAATTATCTCAAAGCTGAAAAAAGAAAAGATTGTTGCTATTAGAGATGAGATAGGTAAAATTCATTCTCAAATTGGACATATTTTAAAACAGTTTCTGGAATATTACAAAGCTTTACATTCTTCTGAGCTTTATTCATATAAAGAAGTTGAAGGTTTAGAATTTTTGAAGTTAATTCATGGGCCAAATATTCCCGAGCATATAAAAGAAAACCTTGATGCTCCTATATCACTTAAGGAACTCCAGGCAGCGTTGAATTCCCTCAGAGTTGGATCCACTCCGGGTAGTGATGGGTTCACTGTGGAGTTTTTCAAATCATTTCAAATTACACTTTTACCACATCTTCTAAATTTATATCAATCACAACTAACTAAAGGTTGTATTTCAGGTACTATGGCAGAATCTTTAACTATTGTTTTGCCGAAGCCAAATAAAGATCCTATGTTGGTTTCAAATTACAGGCCTATTTCCTTAATAAATGTGGCTGGAAAACCTTTGTCTAAGCTACTGGCTTTAAGATTAGCCAAGGCTCTCCCATATATGATCAGTATGCACCAAACGGGTTTTGTTGCTCAAAGGCATTCTTCAAATAATACTAGATTGGCATTTCATATCCAGCTTCTTTGACTGGGTAACGGGGAAGCTGGATATTGGGGAGTCCCTGGACATCGTGTACCTGGACTTTAGCAAAGCATTCGACAGCGTACCACACCGCAGGTTACTGAGCAAGATGAGTTCTATAGGATTAGGTAACACATTGACGAAATGGGTTGGGAGCTGGCTTGGAGGTAGGCTCCAAAGGGTGGTGGTGAACGGCACCCCCTCCGAAATGACGGAGGTGATTAGTGGAGTACCATAGGGCTCAGTCTTGGGCCCAATCCTATTCAACTTCTTTATAAGAGACTTGGCAGAAGGGCTTCGAGGTAAAATAACATTATTCGCCGATGACGCCAAACTGAGTAATGTAGTGGGCAAATGCACAACAGACGAAGATTCAGTGCCCGACAACATGATGCACGACCTACTCCTACTGGAGCGATGGTCTAGGACATGGCAACTCAACTTCAATGCCAAAAAATGCAAAGTTATGCACCTGGGCAGCCAGAATCCATGCAAGTCTTATACCCTTAATGGTGAGATCCTAGCAAAAACGGTAGCAGAACGAGACTTGGGGGTAATCGTCAGTGAGGACATGAAGTCTGCCAATCAAGTGGAGCAGGCTTCGTCCAAGGCAAGAAAAATCATGGGCTGCATACGAAGGGGTTTCGTCAGTCGTAAGGCGGAAGTCATTATGCCATTGTATAGATCCATTGTGAGGCCCCACCTGGAATACTGTGTGCAATTCTGGAGGCCGCATTATCGCAAGGATGTGCTGAGACTGGAGTCGGTGCAAAGAATGGCCACCCAGATGGTCTCGGGACTCAAGGATCTACCATACGAAAAACGGCTTGACAAATTACAGCTATACTCGCTCGAGGAGCGCAGAGAGAGGGGGGACATGATCGAGACGTTCAAGTATCTTACGGGCCGCATCGAGGCGGAGGAAGATATCTTCTTTTTCAAGGGTCCCACGACAACAAGAGGGCATCCGTTGAAAATCAGGGGCGGGAAACTACGAGGTGACACCAGGAAATTCTTTTTCACTGAAAGAGTGGTTGATCGCTGGAATAGTCTTCCACTACAGGTGATTGAGGCCAGCAGCGTGCCTGATTTTAAGGCCAAATGGGATCGGCACATGGGATCTCTTCACAGGGCAAAGGTAGGGGAGGGACATTAAGTTGGGCAGACTAGATGGGCCGTGGGCCCTTATCTGCCGTCTATTTCTATGTTTCTATGTTTCTATGAATGATCCGGCTTTCTCTGTCTCTGTATGCAGAGAAGGCCTTTGATCGTGTGGAATGGACTTTCATGTATCAAGCGATGGATTGGTTTGGTATAGGAGCCGGCTTTATTCAAATGAGTCAAACCTTGTATAGTTCCCCTTTTGCCAGGCTATATATTAAAGATACATTTTCTGAACGTTTTGGAGAGAGGAGTTAGACAAGATTGCCCCTTATCTCCATTGCTTTTTGATATTGTTCTGGAACCCTTGTTGGCTATACAGCAGGCAAAGGAGATACAGGGGATTCCTTATGCAGGTCGGGAATATAAGAAATCTGCTTATGCAGATGATATCTTGCTTCATTTGAATAATCCTGAATCTACCATCCCACATTTACTGGAATTGATAGATTAGGCAAATTTTCTGGATATAAAATAAATTGGAGGGGGGGGGACGGGTCACGTGATGCAGTGTTCTTGAACGGACGTGCCTCCGTACAGCTCCGGGCCGTGCCGTCCTAACTCTGCTGTTAATCACTGTTTTATCTGCACTACCTGCCTCCGTGTTCCTCCAGTGACTTTCGGGAGCTGGCTGGCGCCTGTGGAGCTTTGCCTGGGTGTATTCCTGACCACTATGACTGCCAAAGCACAGCGGGACACTCGCGGGAAACTGAGGCACACTGATACCAAAATGGCGGACGGCCACGAGGTCCCTATGTTTACTATCCAGGAAGCCGCAATTCAAGAACTAACTAAATCTCTAACCCTTGTTATGGAGGACAAACTGGCGAAAATCCAAACCTTTATGGAGGACTTTCGAGAGACAGTGGAAACACATGCTGGCTGTCTCCAGAGGGCAGAGGATTGTGTAGCTCAGCACCGTGCGGGTGATTTCGAGGAGAGGATAATGGTCCTGGAAACTGCTAAAACTACCCTGCTAGATCGCATTGACGACCATGAAAACAGGAGCCGCAGGAATAACCTGCGGTTTATCGGGATCCCTGGTAATGTACGTGATGTTGATCTGCGCTCCTGCTTGGAGAATTGGCTGCCTGGGGTCCTGGATTCTAGCAATGCTGGGGAGCACATTCTTATTGAATGGGCACATCGGGTGGGCCCGCGGAGAGACAACGAGCAGCGGCCCCAACCGGTCCTAGCCCCCTTTTTGAATTTTGCTGTCAAGGAGCGCGTTCTTGCTAGATATAGACGAGGGCCGGACTTTACCTTCGAGGGCCAAAAAATCCTGGTGTTCCAGGATTTTTCGCCGCAAGTTGCCTCCCGCCACAAAGCAATGGCTCCTCACTGCCACACCTTGTTCCAGCGCAACATCAGGGTTTCCCTGCTCTACCCTGCCAGGGCTCGTGTCTCTCATAACAACAGACCTCCCTATTTTGATACGCCCAGAGAACTGCAGCGCTTCATTCAAGATTTGCCGGCGCCACAGCGTGAAGAGCTGGGCGTTGTTTGAGTCTGTGGAACCCTGCTAGTGCTGTATCCTTCTGTGTTAGAGCGGGATTGTTGCACCATGCTGGACATTCTTTCTGTTTTTGGACTATGATTTCCCTTTGGCTTCCTGGGAGACCCCCTGGGCCTTTTGACTGCGGTGGCTCTGTTTTTTTGTTTCTCAGCGGGGGGCCCATTGGAGCGGGGTGACCCGATGCTTTGTCACTTCCCTTATTTGTGGGGGGCTTCCCGGGGGACGTCTTTTTCTTTTTTTCCTTGGGGGGGGAGACCATGTTCTCTTGGCCACATTCGGCTGCCTGCTCTCGACTGTCTTCGATTGGATTCTGGACTTTTTGTACTACTTTGCTCTGGCCTTGTCACATGGCGGCCCAGACACCTGTTTTCGGGGCGCTGACACCGTGGCGCTGTGTGGCGAGGCTGAGTGCTGGGACTTGATTACATTTTTGCCCTGTTTAGTTTTCTGTGTCAAGCTGTTGTTCACAGTTTATGTTACTGGAGTTTATTGGGGTATGTTGTTATACTCTTTTTGGGCATGGCTCGGAGCTGTTGGTTGCTTTTTCAGATATGGGGGGTTGCATGGTTTTACTGTGCAGGGTTTTGGGTTTGGGTGGAATTGGGTGGGATAGAGGGGGGCAAGGGGGTATGCTTGGCTGTGTGCATGGGTTACAGATGTGTTGTGTGTATGGTCGTGTGTGGCTTTGGATGTCAGTTTTTCTTGTTCTCTTTCTTTTGGGTGTAGGCAGCTTCTATTTATGAACTGGAGGGGGCTTTGGCTGGGACAGTCCCCTCCATTCCATGATCTGGCTCATTGCCAGCCATCTTCTCTGTTTCTCCTGTAATGACATGGCGCAATTGAATATTATATCTTTAAATGTAGACGGAATCCACTCACCTGTTAAACGAACAAAAATCTTGGCCTATCTTAAGAGAGAACGCACTGATATAGCATTTTTACAAGAGATCCACTTGACTCCCACTGAACATGATAATCTCAGGAGGAACTGGGTGGGACAGGTAGGGCATGCTTCTTTCACTGCTCGGAAATGCGGGGTAGCCATCCTTATCCTTAAGAATATTCCCTTCCATATCCATCGGCAACTTGTGGATCCCCAGGGCCGGTACATTGTTTTGATTGGGGAACTTTGGGGACAACTACTGGTACTCTGTAACATTTATGCCCCTAACACATATTCACACATTTTTTTTTCCTCTATGGTAGGTCTTTTGGTGCCGTTGGGTACTGATTCCATGATTGTGGGAGGGGACTTCAACGTGGTAGCCAATACCTCCAGGGATTGCAAGCCGGCCAAATCTGCATCGCGGGGCCATTTTGCCAGAGGGGTTAATTTTCTTATGAAAGAACTCAGTCTCCTGGATGCATGGCGCCTTTTGCACCCCACTGCAACTGATTTCTCTTTCTACTCACATCCCCACACAGTTTATTCCCGCATTGACTATCTTCTTATTTTGGAGGCGCTGTTCCCTAAACTAGCGATGGCACGAATTCTGGAGCCCTTGGTCTCTGATCATGCTCTCATCAGCTTATCTCTTCATTATAGCTCCACTCAACCAGCCCGTATTTGGAGAATGTCTCCGCATCTATATCGTGACCCTCGCTTTCGCATCTACCTTCAACAGAAATGGGAGTCATATGTTCAAACTAACTCGGTGGCTGATGTAGGGCCAGTCATATTTTGGGAGGCCGCAAAAGCGGTCTTGCGTGGTCATATACTTTCTTATTCGGCAGCGCAGCGTAAACTTCGTGATCGGACGCTTCTTTCTCTTTCCGCTGAACTACACATGTTGCATCGCACTCATGTTGCCACTTTGGACGATTCCACCAGGCGCAAATTGCACCATATACATACTCAAATTAATGATTTGTTAACCCAGTGCACTAACCGTAGTATCTATTGTTATAAATATAAACTGCATTGGTGAGGCGCTAAATCGGGACGCCTTCTTGCTAATTTGGTGAGGCCACCGAAAGCCCGGCACATTATCACCTCTATTAAGGACAAACATGGCGGGCACCATACTGCTCCGCAGGCTGTTATGTGTCAATTTGTCCAATTTTACACTGATCTTTATTCGGCACAGCCTGATGCCCCCGCAGACCGTGACCAGTTCTTCTGCGATTTGGTTTTGCCGCAGTTGACTGATGCACAACGGGACGATCTCAATGGCCCTATTACGGGGGGGGGGGGGAAGATACAGGCTGCTATTAAACATCTTAAATTGGCCAAGACCCCGGGTCCTGACGGTTTGGGCCCCGAATTTTATAAACTCCTGGCCCCGGAGGTGCTCCTGTCTTTACAAGTCTATTTTATGGGACTGCGAACAGAGACTCCGCCGGGGGATACTCATAATCGGGCGCACATTATCATTTTACAGAAACCTGGTCATCCCTTGGATGCTTTGGGGTCCTATTGGCCTATCTCTCTTTTGAACCAGGATATTAAGATCTTAGCGAGCATACTGGCTGCCCGGCTCAACGCCTTTCTCCCTGCGCTCATTCATGAAGATCAAGTGGGCTTTGTGCCAGGCAGGCACGCCTCCCTGAATCTTTTAAAAGTCTTGGCAGTGTTACAGTCACCGCATGCTCCGCATGATCGAGCTTTGATTGCGAGCCTGGATGTCGAGAAGGCCTTTGACATGGTGTCATGGGATCACCTTTTTTGGGTCATGGGACGCTTTGGATTCCAGGGGGATTTTCTCGCCTGGGTGGGTGCCCTGTATTCTAACCCCCAATCGCAACTGTTGCTGAATAGTGGAGTTTCGGAGCCTTTTCCATTGGGCCGGGGTATGCGACAGGGCTGCCCCCTCTCCCCACTTCTCTTTCTTCTGTCTCTGGAACCCTTGGCGATCCATATACGAGGGAATCCTGCGGTGGAGGGACTGCAGGTGGGCACCCATGAATATCGTATCAGTATGTTTGCCGACAATATGTTGCTGTATGTACGGCATGCGGATAGGACTGTCCCGGCCCTTATGTCCCTTATTCAGCATTATGGTACTTTTTCTGGACTCCTTATTAACTTCACTAAGATGGAGGCTCTGATTTTGGGCTCCCCATCCTCTGCCCCTTGGTGCGCTCGATTGGGTATCAGCTTAGCTCCTGGCAAGCTTAAATATTTGGGAATCATACTCTATGTTGACCCTACTAAATTATATACTGCCAACATCACCGCTACACTGGGTAGAATTAAAACTCTTTGTCACAAGTGGCACAATTTACCTCTATCCTTGATGGGTAGAGTCGCTCTGGTTAAAATGGTTTTGTTCCCCAAATTATTATATCCTTTACAGACCATTCCGGTGTGGCTTAGGTGCGCTGATGAACGGCTCTATCGGTCGGTTATTTGCACATTCATTTGAGGTGGCCGGGCCGCTCACATTAGTTTTTTTGAAATTATCCCAGAGTAGGGACCAAGGAGGCCTTGGTCTCCTGGACATCCGCATATATAATGTTGCGGCACTGCTTCGCTGGATTCATGAACAATTGGTTTCACTGAGGCGTTACTCCCCCCCCTGATCTTATTGCCGATTGTTGTTTGCCATATTCCTTTTCTTCCTTTATCCATACTGGCGGCAGGGGCTTTGGGGGACTTGGCGCACTTTCCCCCTCTTTTTCTTTTTTACAACCTTTTTCTCAAGCTTGGCGGTGGTGGCGTATCCGGCAGGGTCGGGTGCCCCTCGGCCTCCCCTCTCCTGTCCCTGATACGTAATCCTGCTTTCGTTCCCGGTTTGCACGGCCTTGCGGGTTTGGGGGGCCGAATGGAGCGGGACCTTACCTTAGATGCTAACTTGGCAGTGGGGGGGGGGGGTCTTTTTCCATCCCTTCAGCAGCTGAGAGCTGCTTGGGAGCTGCCTGGTACCCTATTTTACACTTATACTCAAATCCACCACTATTATATGTCTGTGCTCAGGGCCCACGGGGAGCGTTGGACCCTGGGTAAATTGGATGAAATCTTTGTGTCAACTACTGCTCCTTTTAATAAAATCTTTACGTGGTATGCGGCTGGCAGATTGTGTCCAGGTGAGGGCTGTGTAACATCTCTGGCATGGGAATGGTCCCGCAAATTGGGGCTGGAGGTTACGTCCCATGATCTCCTTCAGTTTTTTCAGTCCTTATTTTTTCATGTAAAAGCAGTATCTCTTCAGGAGACTCAATTTAAAATACTGCACAGGGCATACCTCACTCGCTCTAGGGGGCATATTATGGGCCTCTGGGATTCCAGTCTTTGTCTCAGATGTGGGCTTCAGCGGGGCACCTATCTACATTCTTTTTTTGACTGCCCCAATTTGCAGTTTTGGACCCAGGTGCGAGCTTGTCTTCAGCATGTCCTTGCTTGTGATATTCCCTGGAATGCCCCAGCTTTATTGCTGGGGGATGTCCAAGAGTGGACTCAACATGGCATGGATCAGCCATTGAAATTTGCTCTCCATGCCATTTTGTTGGGGAAAAAACTCATCTTACAAATGTGGGCTTCTGCAGAGGCTCCCCTCTATGATAGATGGTTGACTCTGTTGAAACAACAGGCCCGCTACAAATTGGATTCTTACTCGTCCCGACCACAGGAGCAGTGGAAGGAGTACTGCGGATTGTGGGCTGCTTGCTTGTCCCTCTGATGCTGTGCCATGCTTTATCTCCTTACCTCTGGGGTGAGATGGGTTTCCGAGCATATTTTGTTCTGCATCTCATTGCAAGTCTGTTTGGTGGAGCTGCCTACCATACATACATACTTACCATACATACTTATCATAACTACCTTACTCTTTCTTTCTCTTCCTTTCACTGCTTCTGAGGTCTTGAGTGCAAGGTGTTGTGTGTGTGTCAGTGTGCTTGTGAGTGCGTGGTGTGGCTGTTGTTTGCCTGGTTATCTGAGTGCCTTGAATCGTTTGGGGATTCTGCTTCATTATATTTGTTTCCAATGACTAAAATGACAGAGATGCCAGAGCTGTTGGTACTATATCGCTTTTGTTCCTTCACTGAGCTCTATTTGCTATAGATCCTTTTGTGATTGTCTCTCTGGTATTTCTATGGTATTGTACCGTGCCTGGTTTTTCTCTGACTCAATAAAAATGATATTACAAAAAAAATAAAATAAATTGGAGCAAATCGGAAGTTCTTCCGTTAAATGTACATTGTGCAAAAAGATTATTTGATCCTTTCCCCTTCCTTTGGAGGGAAGAAGGTATAAAATATTTAGGTATCATGATTCAAAATGCATTGGAAGACACGATAACAGTAAATGAAACATCTTTATTGCTGAAAGTCGGAGAAATGTGTGAGCATTGGATTACATCTTTTTTGGTGGAGGGGAGTCCAAACCATGAAAATTATGATTTTGTCTGTAGTTTGCTACCAAATGAGTATGTTGTGGGTTTATTTTCAAGGGTCCTTTTATAAAAAATTAAATGGTATTCTCACGAAATTTCTTTGGCTGGGTAAAACTGCTAGAATTGCTTTAGTATCTTTGCAAAAACTAATTGCGGTGGGTGGGGTAAATTTTCCAAATTTCTACAGATACCATCAAGCTTTTATTATGCAGCAGGGTAAGTATTGGATCCTTCCTGAAATCTTGGAATATCTCCCAGATTGACTTTATTTAAAATGGTAACTCCTATCCTCATTGCAAATGTGTCATATTTTAAGTATCAAGTTACCTTGGATTTATAAGGACAATATAATTTTATTCTCCACATGGCAAATGTTAAGATTTATCAATAACAACACCTATTCAGATTCATCAATCCACATGTCAGTCCTTTTGGTTGAACTCCAAGGTTCAAATTGGCAAGTCTAAGATCATCTGGAAGCATTGGCTGCAGGCAGGTATAATATGCATGTAAGATGATGTGATATCAAATGGGAAATGCTTGATTTTTGACAACTTCAACAATCATTCAGCATTTCAAAATCTCAAGCATATAAATGGTTGTAGTTGAAGCAGGCCATTCAGAAAGGCTCCCTGATTGGCAAAATCTTAAAAAATCAGTATAGCTTGCCAGGCCTGTGCTTCCAGACAGATTTACTAGGGAATCAGGCAGCCATGTGGTATAAATTAATATCTGAACATTTGAATATGAAACCAAAAACTAGTCTATGAGACATTTGGAGCATTGAGACTAAGCAACAGATCAGTAGCTTTTCCCTTTGTTCTCTGTAACATTTTTACAAATCCAGGGGGGTGGGGTGCAGTGTTCCCTCTAAGCGGGCGGGTGTTGTGAGCAAACTTTTTTCACCGTGAGCCAAAAATATCGGGCGCCAGCAAGTTATGAGCCAACTCGCCCGATTCTCCTCTCGCCGCCCTGCCATCTGCCGTACGCCTCTTCCGATCGTGCGCTGTGACGAGAAACGTGTGCGCTGCGATGTAATATTTTGTGCGCCAGCGCACGCCAGCGCAGCTTAGCGGGAACACTGGTTCAAATGGTTTTATTTATTTCCCCAAATTTATTTTTGTTATACGCATTGAAAATATTTGATATTGCGTTTAAATCAAAATCTCAATAAACTTGAAACGAGTGCCCGTGAGATTGTGGGAGGGTTAAATACTCAAAACTTAGAAGTTTTTGCTACGCCAGCTTTCTGGTATCTTTACATACAGTGGCGTACCTAGCATATGTAACATCCGGGGCCCATCATTTTTTGGCACCCCCCCCCCATCTGTAAGAAAAACATGATTTTTAGTAACAAACCACACGTCACACATGAGTACCTAGGAAAAGGCAGCATCTTACATATTGCAGTGAGCAGTACATCAATACACCCATTGTAAAACTAAACAAGCCAGACCAGCACAGATCAATCCTACACCGTCAATCCTAACAGAAAACCATGTCTTTCGAACACACAGAACACAGAAAACACCTTCGCCTAGTAAGGAATATGTAATCACAAACTAACCCCTCCCTCTTTTACAAAACTGTAGTGTGGATTTTAGCTACGGAGGTAACAGCTCTGATGCTCATAAAATTCTGAGCATCAGAGCTGCTACCACCAAGGCTGGTGCTAAAAACGCTTCACAGTTTTGTAAAAGGGGGGATAAAATAAAAATACATAGACAAAGGTTAAATTGAACCAGCAAGAAGCTGGACTCTGCATACAATGCTTCACAGAAACAGTGACACATGTCTCCTAAAGCAATAAATAAATAGAAATTTTTTTCTACCTTTGTCTTCTGTGGTTTCTCCTTTCCTCATCTTCTTGTAACTCTCTTCCTTCCATCCACTGTCTGCCGTCTCTCTTCCCCTATATGGCATCTTCTCTCCTTCTATGCCCCTTCCAGAAACTGTATGCCTCCCCCTTCCATCTCTCCTTTCACCCCATTGGTCT
Source organism: Geotrypetes seraphini (assembly GCF_902459505.1). NCBI lineage: Eukaryota > Metazoa > Chordata > Amphibia > Gymnophiona > Dermophiidae > Geotrypetes > Geotrypetes seraphini. The sequence goes on from NC_047091.1 coordinate 104,061,312, forward strand.
GGCATCTCTCTCCTCGCCTTCCCTCTCCCACACCTCTCCTCATAGTCTGGTATCTCCCCTTCCCTGATTCTCTGGCATCTCTCTCCTTTCCTTTTCTTCCATCTTTCGCTCCCCCTCCATGCTCTCACATCTCCCCCTTCCTTTTCCCTTAGACTGGCATACCTTCCTCCTACGCTCCAAGCCCTGGCATCTCCTTTAATTCCCTCCCTCATCTTCCTTCTCCCTCCAGCTGGGTACCGCAACACTCTTCCCTGCAGCTCTGCACTTCCCCACAATTGCCATGCTTCGGTTCCTCTTCTTCCTTCCTTCCTCCCCCCCCCCCGCGGGACCCTGCGGCACCATCAACTCTTACTCCCTCTAATGTCGGCCCTGCAGCTCCAGACTTCCTCGCACCTTCTCCCCTCCCCCTTTGGATCGCTATTATTTTAAATGTTATAGCCGCGGAGCTGTATCCATCAGTGGAGATGTCTAACCTCGGCCTGCCCCGGAACTCTTACTGCAGCAGCCGCCCGTCTAGGCAGGAACAGGAAGTCACTGTTGCAGTAAGAGTTCCGGGGCAGGCCGAGGTTAGACATCTCCACTGATGGATACAGCTCCGCGGCTATAACATTTAAAATAATAGCGATCCAAAGGGGGAGGGGAGAAGGTGCGAGGAAGTCTGGAGCTGCAGGGCCGACATTAGAGGGAGTAAGAGTTGATGGTGCCGCAGGGTCCCGCGGGGGGGGGGGGGAGGAAGGAAGGAAGAAGAGGAACCGAAGCATGGCAATTGTGGGGAAGTGCAATCCCCCCAATGCGTCCCCTTACCTTACCGACGCGTGTGTGCGCTGTGAAGAGAAACTTTGCGCTGCGATGTAATATTTTGTGCGCGAGCGCAGGCCAACGCAGCTTAGCGGGAACACTGTTTAACAGGGCAGGAGGGTATTGGGGGGGGGAAGATAGGTACTTATTAGTATTATTTGATTGTTCAGAGTACTGTTTACTGTGTTGTTTGATAATCTGTTGTCCTTTATATTGCCTCCTCATAAGAGGTGTGCCAAACAGTGGTGTACCTAGGGTATGTGGCACCCGGGGCCCATCATTTTTTGACACCCCCCCATGTAATAAAATATTTTTTGTAATAACCATGAAACTGAATAAATGGTCATAATAGAATCAGACAGTGAAAATTTTCTTTTATTGAACCTCATATATGTAACCATTATTCCAAACATACCATAACATAACATAAATTATGTCTGAATTGTTGTGACATCAGAAGTACATATGGAGTAGTTGCAGGTGATGCTTGGGACAGTTCTGATTGTGTTAGTTCGGTTTTATGTGTTTTTTGAATAGAAGGGTTTTTATTTCTTTTTTGAAGGTTTTGTAGTTTGTGGTCGAGGTCAATAGGTTGTAGAGTTGGGGATCGAGTGTTGCAGCTCGAATGGCTAGGAGGTTGTCGAACAGTTTTTTTCTTTTGACGTTTTTGGTTGGAGGGTGTGTGAATGGTGCGTGAGTTATCCTATGTCTGGTAGAGGTGGATTGAATTATTTAGCTGAAGAAATTAGTTACCCCCCCCCCCCATTCCACACACATTAATTCTCTTCCATTTTTGTTCCCATTATAAAAAAACACTGATAAGTTCTCAGAAAAAAAATACATTAAAATAAGAAGTGAAAACAAAGGCCCCTACAGATGAGAACATAACATAAGAATAGCCTAACTGGGTCAGACCAATGGTCCATCATGCCCAGTAACCCATTCTCATGGAAGCCAATCCAGGTCACTAGTACCTGGTCAAAACCCAAAGAGTAGCAACATTCTATGCTACCGATCCAGGGCAAGCAGATGTTTCCCCCATGTCTTAATAACAGACTATGGACTCTTCCTCCAGGAATTTGTCCAAACCTTTCTTAAAACCAGCTACGCTATCTGCTTTTACCATAACTTCTGGCCACTTCATTTTTAAGCTTAGATCTTTCCTTCCAAACAGAGACTTTGCTAGATGTCAAATACAGCACAAGGTAACTTCACACGGACTTAGCTGTGCAGGAAATGTGAATCTCCTCATACACCCACCATATAGTGCAAAAATGTGCAAAGGTCTGTTTTTTTTCTTTCGATCACTACATAGACTAATGCCACACAAGCAGCGCTGTTACAAACATATTCTGTAGGTCAGTGCTAAGGTTAACAAAGTTTCCCTCCTTGGACCAGAAGGAGATACTGACAAACCACTGGAAGAGATCCCAAAACAAATACCCAGGAACAACACCCAAAGACCCACTCAGTGTGTGAACCAGTTGAGTGGAGTGGACTAACTGGGGGGTGGAAATGGGCCCGGAGTTTGCTCAGCAGAATTTCCCATATCACCTCTTCCTCTCAACACATTGACACGCTGCCACCACCACCACTAGGAACACCTCACCAAGTAGGCCAGCAATACTATAAACTTTATAAAACACATTATTATATTTTCTTATAAAGCACATATTTTAACTGAACTCTCTGACATCCTCAGCCTTTCCATTCACAAAAATAGAAGGAAAAAAAGTTCCCATTTCCTGCTGTCTCATGTCCCCGGCCTATACAATATTTTTCTTCTGCAGAGTGCAGACCCTTCAAAAATCTGACCAAATCCTCATTTCACTTGCATTATAAAGTACTGAGGATGCCATCTCTCCCCAATCCCAGGTCCTAAAGTCTAAGACAGTAGCGCAAACTAGTGCTGCCAGATTCAGGAAAAAACAATTCGATTCGATTCAGCCTATTGAATTGGTTTATCGATTCGATTTTCCTGCCCAATTGGGTGTTTTTTTCAAACATCCTGGTGGGTTTATTTTATAGCTTTTTGACCCCACTTTGGCTTCTCCTAACCACACAGGCGCTGTGGTGTAAATAAAATAAAGAAACAAAAAGGACTTTTCCTCTCTCTGTTAAATCCTAGCTCACGTTTGCGGTCTAACACCAGCTCTGGCAGGATACACATTTCAAATCTGACATATTGTAATCACAAAACAGAAAATAAAATTAGTTTTTCTACCTTTTTGTTGTCTGGTTATTTTTCAAATCTTGTTGGTCCAAGGCTCTAGTTGTCTTCTGATAATTTGCTTGCCAGGGTCTCCTTCTTTCTTCTTTCTCCGTGCTAACCATCCATCTGCCATCTCTGTCCTCCCCTTCCGTTTCCCTTCCCTCCCCTGGATGTTTGGCATCTTTTCTTTTTTTGTCTCCCTCCACAGATCCACCTTTTCTTAACTACCCTTTCATCCAGCAGCTCTCCCTCCTTCCCCACCACCCCAGGGTCCACCATCTCTCCCTTTCTTTTCCCAACTACCCTCCTAACCAGTATCTCTATTCCCCCCCTCCACACCATCCCTTGTGTCCAACTTCTCTCCCTTTATGTTCCTTCCCTCCCAAAAACCCATGTCCATCATCTCTCTCTCTCTCTCCTCTATTTTCAGACCCTGTTCCGCCATTTATTTCTGTCAGATGGGATGATCAGTGACACTCAGAAAAGCACACAGACAATATAAAAGCATAAACAATAACCCTTTATTTTATATATATATATATATATATATATATATGAATATAAGAATAAAATAGCTTCACCGTAATCCCAGGCAACGACCATCTTCACAATTGGGAATCCCTGCAATTGATAGGTGGGTGGACACGGGAGACTGTCCCTTTAGACCAGGGGTGTCAAAGTCCCTCCTCGAGGGCCGGAATCCAGTCGGGTTTTCAGGATTTCCCCAATGAATATGCATTGAAAGCAGTGCATGCAAATAGATCTCATGCAGATTCATTGGGGAAATCCTGAAAACCCGACTGGATTCTGGCCCTCGAGGACCGACTTTGACACCTGTGCTTTAGACAGTCTTGGATTCTAATGTTAGGAGCAGAGTCCCGTCCTTATAAATGGGTGAAAGCTGCTGAGTTCAAAAGCATGAACAGCTGGTCCTGCGATTCAGGCATACCCGGTCCTGGTCTTTTGTTCTTTGTTGTTTTGGCAACACCCAGGTCAAGGAGGTCAAGATAGCAGATACTTGTTGCAGAAACCAGCTTCCCATCTGGTTTTACTGTCTTTTTGATGTTGTTTGGGCAACCCCCAGGTCAAAGAGGTCAAGATAGCAGATAAGCAGACTTGTGGATACATGTCAGTAGTATGCTGAGTTTCAGTTACCCCCCTGGCCATAGGCATAACAGACCCATTATTTCTTCCCACCCAAAGTCCGGCATATGCACGTCTCTTTAAACCCCTCCCCCTTCCCTCCGTGCACTTCTACACCAGGACCCCCCTCCCCTGAAGGCCTGTCCCCCCCTTAAAGGTCTGCATCCCACCCCTGAAGGTCTGTCCCCCCCCCTTTGAAGGCCTGCCTGCCTGCTCCCCTTGAAGGCCTGCACCCCCTGAAGGCCTGTCCCCCCCTTGAAGGCCTGCACCCCCCACTGAAGGCCTGCACCCTCCCGAAGGCCTGTCCCCCCCCTTGAAGGCCTGCCTGCCTGTCCCCCCCTTGAAGGCCTGCACACCCCCGAAGTCCTGCACCCCCCGAAGTCCTGCACCCCCCCGAAGGCCTGCATCCCCCCGAAGGCCTGTCCCCCCCTTGAAGGCCTGTCCCCCCTGAAGGCCTGTCCCCCCCCCCTTGAAGGCCTGCACCACCCCCGAAGGCCTGCACCTCCCCTGAAGGCCTGCACCCCCCCGAAGGCCTACACCCCCCTGAAGGCCTGCCCCCCTTGAAGGCCTGCACCCCCCCCGAAGGCCTACACCCCCCTCGAAGGCCTGTCCCCCCTTGAAGGCCTGCCTGCCTCCCCCTTGAAGGCCTGTCCCCCCCTTGAAGGCCTGTCCTCCTTGAAGGCCTGTCCCCCCCCGAAGGCCTGCACCACCCCCCGACAGCCTGTCACCCCCCCCCCCACCCGAAGGCCTGCCTGTCCCCCCTGAAGGCCTGTCTCCCCCCTCCACAAGATCTGCCTGCCCGCCCCACCCTGAAGGCCTGCTGCCCCCTCCCCCACTACCTCGAAGGACCGCTCGGCCCCACCACTACCACCACCACAAAGAAATGCTCATTCCCCCGGCCTCCCCTCTTCATTTCCCTGGGGAAACAGCCTGCAGAAAAATCGCGCGATGCCAGCAATCTTTGCTTGCTTCGGCTGTTTCCTTCGCCGCGGTCCCGCCCCTCCTCTGACGTCAGAGGAGGGGCGGAACCGTGGTGGAGGAAACAGCCGAAGCAGGCAAAGATCGCTGGCATCGCGATCTTGCTGCAGGCTGTTTCCAGATGCGACACCCGGCGCAGGGGGGGGGAACCGGACCGGACCGGACCGGGAGCATCCCCTCAGGGCTTGGCACCCGGGGCGGACCGCCCCCCACGCCCCTCCCTTGGTACGCCACTAGTGCCAAAATACTGCAGCGATCAATGCAAGCAGCAAACATTGCTAGCTCACAGTTAACACACATATGTTCACATAGTACATTTAAGTTGCCAAATTTACAACTAGTCTTTACAAAGGAAAAAAGGGTTCATACAGCAAACTAGCTCTTTATAAGATAAGAGTAGGTGGCTCTGAAAAGAGCCTTTGGGTTTCTTGCTGACGTCCTCTCAACGAGACAGCTTTACTTGCTCTTGGCCGCTTTGTGGCTTTCGATTTTCTTGGGCAGTAGCACAGCCTGGATGTTGGGCAGGACACCGCCCTGCGCGATGGTGACCTTCCCTAGAAGCTTATTCAATTCTTCATTGTTGCAGATGGCCAGCTGCAAATGCCTGGGGATGATGCGAGTCTTCTTGTTATCGCGTGCGGCATTGCCTGCCAGCTCTAAAATCTCAGCGGTCAGATATTCCAGCATCGCTGCCAGATAGACCGGAGCGCCGGCACCCACACGCTCTGCATAGTTGCCTTTCCTCAGCAGCCTGTGCACGCGCCCTATGAGGAACTGCAGCCCTGCCCGGGACGAGCGAGTCTTGGCCTTAGCCCGAACCTTTCCACCCTGCTTACCAAGCTCGGATATTTCGTTACAAGCCCCTTTCTAAAGATACAAAGAATCCAAAGTGCCTCAGTCCTGGTACTTTTATACTTTCTTAAAGCTTCGCTATCTCGTTTTTGATTGGTTGGACGAGTTCAGCTCCGCCTATGAGGCTGATTATCCTCCAAGGTTTGCTCGCGATCAATCCCAGTCTAGAAAGTAACCCGAGGATATTGCCAACACTTAACTGGGTCCAATAGCAAGGAAAGGCGTTCAGCAACACAAATGTTCATTAGCATGCTATAAATAAAGCCATCGGCCATTTTTGAGCACACTCTGCTACTTACTCAGTTTGAAAGCACAAAGGAAGTGTAGGGAGATATGCCTGAGCCGGTGAAATCCGCTCCCGCAGCCAAGAAGGGCTCCAAAAAAGCGGTGAGCAAGACTCAGAAAAAGATGGCAAGAGGCGCAAGCGACAAAGAAAGAAAGGAGAGCTACACTATCTACGTGTACAAGGTATTGAAGCAAGTTCATCCCAACACCGGCATTTCCTCCAAGGCCATGGGCATCATGAACTCCTTCGTGAGTGACATCTTTGAGCGCATCGCCGGGGAAGCCTCCCGCCTCGCTCATTACAACAAACGTTCCACCATCACCTCCAGGGAGATCAAGACCGCAGTGCACCTCCTGCTGCCCGGTGAACTGGCCAAACATACCATGTCCGAGGGCACCAAGGCAGTCACCAAGTACACCAGTTCCAAGTAATAGCGGGCTCGGCCTACAGTCCTTGCAAAGCAAACCGAATTCAAAGGCTCTTTTCAGAGCCACCTACCTGCTACACACAAAGAGTTGGAATTCTCTAGTTTTTATTGGTGCAAGAACCGCTTTTATGCAAAACTCTTTACACATATGTTACTTTTCCCTCTCCCCTCTTAGTAAAATCTCTTTGCACCCATACGCTAAGACAATTTGTTGCAACAAATAGCTAAAGAGATATTGAAATCCCAACTCTTCTTGAAAGCGTGGGTGGCTCTTAAAAGAGCCTTTGGGTTTTGTGAATTGACGCAAGTGCGATGGTCGCTGACACACTCTTTAACCTCCGAAACCGTACAGAGTGCGGCCCTGGTGCTTCAGGGCATATACCACATCCATAGCGGTTACGGTCTTTCGCTTGGCGTGCTCGGTGTAGGTGACGGCATCTCGGATGACGTTCTCTAGGAAAACCTTCAGCACCCCACGAGTTTCTTCATAGATGAGGCCAGAAATACGCTTCACGCCGCCTCTGCGTGCCAGGCGCCGGATTGCAGGCTTCGTGATACCTGGATGTTATCACGCAGCACCTTCCTGTGCCGCTTAGCGTCCCTTTCTCCAGACCCTTTCCGTCTTTACCACATTCAGACATTCTGAGCTAGTTAAAAGTAAAAAAAAAAACCAAAACAGCTCAGTGAGAAATATGCAAACGAATTGCTTTTAATATAAAAGAGGAGCCGACCTGAAGGAGAACTGAGTTTTCTGCAAACGCGGAAGAACCAAGCTACAATGCATGCCTCCAAATCTGTGTCCATTCTGCACATTTTTCAAGATCTTATTCAAAATGGATAGAATTGAACTGAACCAATCCTTTGCCCTGCTCCACACACATGCTGGCGTTGTTAAGGTGCTGTGAATGATATTAACATGGATTATCCTAGGACAAGTAGGCAGCATATTCTCTAATTGTGGGTGACGTCATCCACGGAGCCCTATGTGGGTGACGTCATCCACGGAGCCCCGTCGCGGACAGCTTTTCAAGTAAACAGTGGTTTAAGCGAAAGGAGTTATAAAAATGGCTACAAAATTTTATGTGAAGAAAATAAATAAAAACCAAGAGAAAAAGGAAACCGACATGGTTCTCTAAACTAGTGGCGGAGAAAATAAAGGAAAAAGTTAGCGTTGGGTATAAAAATACCCAAGAAGAAGAGTACAGAAAGGACTACTGGGTGAAACTGAAAGAAGCCAAGAGGGGGATACGTCTGATGAAAGTGCAGGCAGAAGAGCAAATGGCTAAAAATATAAAAAAGGGAGACAAAATTTTTTTCAGATGTATCAGTGAAAGGAGTAAGATGAAGAATGGAATTGCTAAACTAAAAAATGCAAGGACTACCAAGAGGATGGTACATCCGATGAATCTAACCAGAGGAAAGATCCACTGGAAAATTTAACTTTATTTCTTGAAACAAGTTACAATGATATTTCAGATTGTGCCACCCTCTTGGTTACCTTTGCCTCAGAGATTTCTAAAAGTATGGTGTGGAAAAATTATTTATTGAAAAAGCTTTTCTGGAGCTTTCCAAACTTGAGCACTAGTTGGGTTGGTTCCGCCCCCGAGACATCACTATTTGTGAGTCTGAAAGATGATCTCTCCACAGAGAATTACGTTACAGGTAAGCAATATCTATTTCCTGTGGTTATCTGCAGGGATGGGGACAAATACATCATCTTACACTCATTTTTTCTCAGAGATACCCCCCCCCCTACACTATGCATAAATAGATATAACTACATTTCACTATAGATTTCCCATATAGATAGGAAACGTACGAGCTCATGGGTGTTGTCAATTTTAATTATAAAGTCACGGGGGGGGGGGGGATATAAGACTGAAAGTTCAGAGGGAGTCCACTATCTCTGCACATGCTCTGAAGATGCAAACAAAACTTCCAGAAGCCTGATGTAATTCCAAAACACTTCCAGATAAACCTGACTACACTTAACATGCCAATTAGAGAATGACACGGTGACGGTTTACCCGCGGCCACCGCATTTTAGCCGCGGGTCACCCGCCGAAAACGGGGAAGAAAACTAGCAGTCGCTGCGGCGACGGGGACAAGGCCATTCACCGCCCTCGGGGCGGTGAATGGTCTTGTCCCCGCAGTGAGGCATGAAGGATTGCACGGTCCCCGCAGCTCACACCCGCCTGCCCAATCGATTCTAGTGTTTAGCCAGCTCTCTCCCTTCTCCTCACCTTAGTTTGTAGATTTTCTTTTTCGGCGATCCGCACGCTATCAGAGAGCCGCGCACCCGCTGCTGCTCAGTTTCAATCTTCTGCTCTGACGCAACCGGAAACAGAAAGTTGCAGCAGAGCAGAAGATTGAACACTGAGCAGCCGCGCGTGCGCGGCTCTTTGGGAAAGCGTGCAGGTCGCCGAAAAAGAAAACCTATAAACTAAGGTGAGGAGAAGGGAGAGAGCTGGCTAAACACTAGGATCGATTGGGCAGGCAGGTAGTGGCTGCGGGGACCGTGCGATCGCTAGTGTTCCCGGCTCAAATTGGAAGGAGGGAGTGAAAGGGAAAAGGATTCTGGGCCAAGGGGATGAAGTCGGAAAGAAAAACCCACAGCAGGAAAGAAAGGGAAGGACTGGCAGGTGAGCCAGATGCTAGAAGCAGGGGGGGGGGGAAGAAAGAGGGAAAAAAGCTAGATGGGGTTGAAAAGAAGAGACACACTGGTATGGAAGAGGAAGATAGGGGAAATCTGGACACAGGAAGGTAACAGAAAGAGGGGAAATTTTGTGCATGGGGCATAGGGACAGAGACATAAAGGGGACATGCCATGGGGATGGTATATGGACACAGGGGGGGCAATGACAGATACAATGACAGGGGAGATATTAGAAATGGAGAAAATAGGAGCACAGAAGCGAGATGGTTTGTGGGGATGGGACAGGGACCGAGCTTGCAGGCTCCAGTGGCTTGCACAAATTACATTGTAACGTGCCATGAAAATAAGAGGAAGGAAGGTAGATAGGCCACGCAAGAGGAGCTGAAGGGTAGTAGAAAGGAACAGATGGTAAAGGAAGGAGGGAAGGGTGGTGGTGGAAAGGAATAGAACAGACATTGAAGGAGGGTGGAGAGGAACAGACCCCCAAGGGAAATGTGGAAGACAGAGTGGGAAGAAGACAGATGCCAGACTATGCGGGAGCGGAGGGAAGAAGATGGGTGCTAGACCAATTGGGGGGTGGGGTGGGGGTTAAGGGAGAGGCACAGCAACAGCAAATGGAAGACGCAGAGAGAAGACACACAGTGGATGGAAGGAATTCAATGAGAAGATGTGGAAAGCAGAAACCAGACAACAAAGGTAGAAAAAAAAATTATATTTATTTATTTATTTTTTGCTTTAGGATAAAATAGTATATTAGTTGTGTTGATAAAAATTTATAAACAAAGCCCTGCCAGCTGAACATCTCTTTCTCTAGTTCAGCAGCAGGAACTTTGATTTATAAGAAAGGAATAAGCTAAATATTACAGTACTAAGGCTTATATGGATGCAGCGGGGACGGTGACGGGGCGGTGAATGGGATGGCAGTGGCGGTGACGGGGCGGTGAAAGGGATGGCGGTGACGGTGACGGGGCGGTGAAGGGAACGGTGGTGATGGGGCGGTGCAGAGGATGGTGGGGCGGTGACGGGGACAGATTTTTTCCCCGTGTCATTCTCTAATGCCAATGTAATTTCAAAAGTTCTCCGTAATGTCGCTGTCTGTATACAGTCTCTTCCCTTGTAAACCGCTTAGAACTGTTTGTGGTATGGCGGTATATAAAAATAAAGTTATTATTATTATTATAAACTGCTGAGAAGCTACTCAAAAATGGAAAGCCATAAAGGTAAGTAGCAAATTCCCGCGTGCCCACAGTCCGAAGAGTTGTGCGGGGACAGAAATCAAACCCGTCCATCCCTGCCCATCCCTATAAACTTCAGAAGAGGAGAGTGTGGCGCAGGGGTTATAGCTACAGCCTCAGCACCCTGAGGTTGTGGGTTCAATCCTACGCTGCTCCTTGTGACACTGGGCAAGTCACTTAATCCCCCCATTGCCCCAGGTACATTAGATAGATTGTGAGTCCACTGGGGCAGACAGGGAAAAATGCTTGAGTACCTGAATAAATGCATGTAAACTGTTCTGAGCTCCCTTGGGAGAACGGTATAGATAATTGAATAAATAAATTAATAGATACTGAATTAAAGGCTCTTGTAGAGACCCATTTACAAATAAACAAAGACACTTTATTAATTTAGAAGAATACATACTTTGTGAATGGGTTTCTACCAGAGCCTCTAACATAAATATAAATACTCAGCTGATGAGGACCCCTAAGCTGTCAGCAGAGGACTTCCTCTGCTGTTGGATGGGGTACCTTATGCCAAGTTTGACAGGCATCAGTAGCGTCCCTGAGTCACAGATGCTGGCACCTCAGTGGCTCATGGATGCTGCCAGCAACTGCTGTGCTTGGTGGAGGGGGGAGTTCTAGCCATCTCTAGAGGAGGTCCTCTGCTGGCAGTGCTTGAGGATCCCCACCAGCCACAGCAAGTACTTTAACACTGTAGTCCTCAAGGGCTGCCAACAGGTCTGGTTTTCAGGGATATCCTATTAAATATGCATGAAAGATTTGCATACAATTGAGATGGTAGACATTTAAATTTCTTCGTTATGCATATTCATTAGAAATATCCTGAAAATCTGTCCCGTTGGTGACCATCAGAGATTTGGAGCGAAGAGCAAGGCAGGGAACAAGGTCAGATCGATGAGGGTGAGCACTAGGGATAGAGGAACCAGACCAACTTTTCCCATAATGCATTCTAGGAGTCTACCTACTGAGAAGTCAAGAAGTAAAGTGCCCAAACAATGCTCAAGATCCCTCTTCCCCTCGGGGGCTAAATTAATTACTGTCATTCCATATTTCCCCAGGATTCAGAGAAGCAACGAGCTCGGACTTTTGGCCTCCCAATGCGCTGCCGTCCCTGCCACTCACATTGAACACTTTCTGCTCCAATATTTCTCCCTTTCACCCAGCATCACAACCACAACACAGCCTTTCTAGATACACATCTAACCATGGCTGACCACACAAACTTACTGGTAAAAAAATGTTTTTACACACTGTGAAAGCTAAGGACCATAAAAAAAAACTTAGATCCAACATCCTTCAGGTTGCTAGTGCAATCGCTGATCCTATCCCTCCTTGACTACTGTAACATTATCTACCTGGGTATCCCACGAAAAACAGTAAAAAAAATTGAGATTAGTACAAAACACCGCTGTTTGTTTAATCTTAGGACTGAGAAAAAAAGACCACATCAGCTCCTACTACAAAAAACTATACTGGTTACCAATAGAAGCACGAATACTATTCAAATTTGCATGTATCTGCTTCAAACAAATCTGGGGACTAGCACCTTCCTACCTGCAAACTCACTTCATTCTGCACAATCCCACACGAACAACCAGAAACAAAAACATCTTTGCCTACCCAAAGATCTCAGGCTGCAGATACAAATCCTTCCTGGATAGAACCTTCATGTTCCAAGCGAATAGACAAGTCTGGTTGCAAAACTGCATAAATGAACCCAAATTGACTTACAATGCATTCCGAAAAGCAATGAAAACCGCCCTATTGACAAATTCTTTGACTAAAACAGACCACCCTTAGACTAAAACAACCCCCCCACCCCCCCATTAACGCTATTCAATCTCTCAGGAAGCTCCAATTTTCATGTATTCTTTACCCATGGAACTTAAATTAGTATGTACCTTGTCAATGTAACTTTTCTATTTTAGGCTCTTTATCATTCGCTGACTGTCCAGCCTTCTATCAATGTGAACCGCCTAGAAGTCGCCTGACTATGGCAGTATAGAAAAATAAAGTTATTATTATTATTATAATTCCTTCTGTTCCGGGATTAAACCCCGCCCAGGAGGAAGCAGGAGGCAGGCACTCGAGGTTCTCCCTGGACAGGGATCTTACAGCCACACAAGAAGGTGACGTCCCCGTGACGGAGCCGACCCGGCAGTCAAAAAGCTGCAAAGCTAAAGAGCTTTGCGCATGTGCCAGCCCTCCCCCCCTAAAGTATCCCTCCTGGCCCCTATATAAGCACGCCCCCAACCGGCAGACCCAGTTTTAAAAGTTTCCGCGATCTTTCCGACTCGGTAGTCTAACGGTGTCAACCGTTTTTATATCGCTTCAACTTTTAACTTCCAACTTTTCTTCAACGTTTTAAATATCTGAACTGATCCAGATCTGATTCGGGCGCTGCTCCACGTGTGCCTTGAAGATGTCGGCGACTGACCCGCACGCCTCCTGGGTGTCCGTTGCCTGGGTCCCCTCCACCGGACGTCTTCCCGCGCTCACTGCGCGAAGTTATACAGGCGCTCGATCAAAATTCGAGCGCCTCAACCAAAGGCATCAAAACTCCCTAACGCGGCCTCCGCTCTCCCCTCCGCCTGCTTGCAAGGGGCATCGGAGCCGCAGGGACTGCCTCACACGGTGCCGAAGCTGGTACTTCGCTCACCAGCTCAGGCACCGACGTCTCCTGCGTGTGTCACGTCGAGCCCGATGACGTCACACGCAGGGACGCTGCCTATTGGCTCTCTTGCTCCCCCGCTGTCGATTGGCTCAGTGGCTACTCCCACTGACCAATCACGGCCGGATCGCTTCCTCTTGGTCCCGCCCTTGGCACCGACTGAAGCCAGCCGTCGGCACCAAGCTACAGAGCCTGCAGCTCAGCTTTCTGACTCCCCAGACCGGCATAGGCACCCTGCTTCAAGCCCACTCAGGAGAGGTAATATAGCAAGGAACAGCTGTGGCTCCCTGTTTAAGCTGCTGCCTCTGTACTTAGGGTCCTCCTGCCTTGTCTGCTGCTATTGCTCCAGCCCACCAGCTTTCTCAATAGCTCCTGAAGAAATGGAGCAGAGTAGAATGGAGTAGCCTGATGGTTAATGCAACAGATTGCAATCCTGGGGACTTGGGATCAATTCCCAGTGTAGCTTCAGAGACAGAAAAATCGTCTCTGATAAAACTTTGCTGGGAATTTGCTTGCAAGCCTGAGGAAAGGGAGATTTCAAGTAAAATATTTAACTTCGCCTGATCCGTAGACGGACCCCCTGCCCTCTTCTCTGGCTCATGAGAACACTCCATCTAAGCGGGATAGGGCATCACCCCCGGAAGACACCTCCTACCTACGCTTCCTATCCAAGCTGGCGTCTTCTTTTCAATTGACCACACGGACCCCCGGGAACAGAGACTTTAGGTCCTTTAGTATCTTCATTTCCCTAAAGGAGAGATCTCTTTGCCCCTTCATGCATCTCTGACTGATTCTCAGAAAGCAATCTGGAACACTCCCTCCTCGTCCCGGGTCACGACACTGGACCATAACTACAAAGTCCAGGAGGTGACGGGATCGGGCAAAACTCAACTCCCTCATCAATCCCTGCTGGTCCGCTCTGCCTTGCGGATATTCAAATCCTCCAAATACTTTGCTCCTACCTCCACCGGTCCGCGTGATGCGCATCAAGGACTCCATGGGTAAACGAGCTTACCAAAACTCCATGCTGTCTGGGCGAATTGCCATCATCCATCAGTTTTTCTACCCCTATACCTCTTTCTAACATGAAGGGTATGAGAAACCTGGTCGAGACCTTACCGGTGCCCACGCAGGAGGTTTTTAAGGCCGTCCTCTCCAATATCGAATATCCGAGCCGCCAAAGATGCCTTTGATACCGCCATGCGGGGAACGGCTACACGTATTTCCCCCCGCGGACTGGCAGGGTTGCAATACTCTACACTGGGGGTGGTCATTCTTGCGAAGGTGGTGGATGCTCCTTGTCTCGGAGACAGCTTGTTCGGAGACATGGTTTAGGATCTGAATGAGGGGCTTGAAGAGGATTGCAATGGATGCTCTGGAGGAAGATACCGCACATAACTCAACACAGATGCTCCATATCCGCAGAAGTAGTTTCGGCCCTATCGGCAACGATCATCCAACTGAGCCCCGCGAGACCGTCGCTCTCCTAAACCCGCTCAACTGCAGGCCAGAAGCCCCAACCCTCTTTTTGAACAACCCTCCCATTCCCGCTGTTCCGGTGGGAGGTCGGTTGAGGTTTTTTCTCCAGACCTGGCGAGCTATAACCACAGACATCTGGGTCTTGCGCATCATTCATCATGGATACCGCCTTTGTTTCTTGGCTCCTCCACCTTGGTGCCCCCCTTCCCAACAGTCTCTTAGACCATCTCACCTGCTTCCTTTGCAACAGGAGTTGTCTCGGTTGCTGGATATTCGGGCCGTAGAGCCGGTTCCCGAAAACCAGCGGGGCCAGGGATACTGAACCCGAGGCTTCCTCATTCCGAATAAGACGGGAGGCGTCCGTCCGATTTGGACCTATGGAACCTAAACAACTTCATATTGAAGGAGTGATTCCTCATGCTCTTGATCTCCGTCAGGGCTCCGCTGCTCCAGGTCGACGCTGGGCTCACGTCAATAAACCTTCAGGATGCCTATCTCAATTCATTCCTCACTGACAGTATCTCCGGTTTGTGTTCCAGAACCTTCACTACCAATACACAGTTCTCCCTTTTGGCCTAGTCAGCGCCCAGGGTCTTTTCCAAACGCGTCATCCCCATTGTGGCGCACCTGGCTCATTTCAGCTTGACGCCCTGCCTCACACGCCAGGCTTTGAGCCATGCCATCAACCTCCTTCTACAGTGGGGTTTTCTTCTCAATTTTCCAAAGTCTCATCTCCTCCTATATCAATCCCTTCAATTCATCGGGACGACTTTTCGGACCCAGCAGGCTATGGTTTTCCTCCCGCCACTGCGAGCACAACTCATCCAACAACTGATGTCCCCCTGGTACCCAGGGCTCTGGGCCACAGCCAGGGTCGTTCTCACCTTGCTAGGACACATGGCGGTCACAGTGCAAGTGCTGCACTTTGCTCGCTTAATGAGGACCCCTATCCAATGGTTTCTCAAAACCCATTTGAACCAGTTCCTTCAACCTCTTTCCACGCAACTACAATTGACGCCTCAGGTGCTTCAGGACTTGCAATGGTGGTTTCACGTGGATCCCCTCTCTCACGGGCTTCCGTTTCATCCTCCTCAGCCTACTGTCACCATCACAACAGATGCCTCCAAGAAAGGCTGGGGCACTCATCTCCTCTCTTGGTCCACGCAGGGCACCTGGTTCCCTGCCTTAGCCCGCTGCAGCGTCAACTTCCTGGACCTACATACCACCCATCTTGCTCTGCAGGTGTTCCAACACCACTTGCACAGTCAGATCATCCGAATCCGCTCCGACAACCAGGTTGCCATGTTCTATGTGAACAAACAGGGGGGGATGGGCTCCTCTCGCCTATCCCGCGACGCAGTCTCCATTTGGACCCTCGCTCTCCAGCTCCACTCTACCCGGCAGGCGGTCTACCTTCCGGGCACGGACGACCAGCTCGAAGACAGCCTCTCAGTCCTCACGAATGGTCGCTTCACAGCACATTTACGCGTCAATTTTTCGCAAACTGGGGCACTCCTCATGTCGACCTCTTTGCATCCCAGACGAACGCCATATGTCCCAGAATTTACTCCAAGTACGGAGAACCAACCTGTCTGGCAGACGATGCGTTCCTCCTCCACTGGTCTCAGCATCTCCTTTATGCGTTTCCTCCGATTCCTCTGATTAGGAAAGTCCTTCAAAAGGCCATCGCAGCCCATGCCTCCCTGGTCCTCATCACACCGTATGGGCCGCAACAAGCCTGGTTCCCCGTCCTCCTCATCCGGGCATCTCAGGCTCCTTGAATTCTCCCGCAGTTCCCGGATCTTCTCACTCAACACGACGGTCAATTGCTTCACCCCAATCTTCCGTCTCTCAAATTGACAGCCTGGCTCCTGCTCCCACGCTGACTGGGGACTCTGCCTTCCTTCCGGAGGTTCTACACATCCTTCTACCTCCAGAGCTACTGCGACTCAACGCTCCTACTCCGCCAAGTGGACCCGTTTCCAGCGCTGGTACTCCACCCGTCGTGTTCACTCCAGCACCTCGCCCTTGGCTCGGGTCCTCCACTACCTTCCCTCTCTGCAGGTCTGCGGATTATCCTACAACTCCATCTCAGTGTGCCACGACACCGTTGACGCGGTCTCCCTGGCACGCCATCCTGTGGTCCAGCGCTTCTTCAAAGGACTTCTTCGGCTTCTTCCCCCCCTCCGACCTCCGGTGCCGGTCTGGGATTTCAACCTCGCGCTGCAGGCTCTCATGGCTTCCCCATGTGAACCTCTCTCTGTTGTACCACTCAACTTCCTTACCTGGAAGAACTCCATTCCTGGTAACTATTACCTTGGCTCGCCAAATTGGAGAACTCCTTGCCTTGGTATCCTTAGTCCCTATACCCAATTTCTTCAGGACAAAGTGCGGTTACGGACTCATCCTAAATTCCTGCCCAAGGTGATCTCGGCCTTCCATTTGAACCAATCCATGGTGCTACCTACTTTCATCCACTCTTCGCCGGAGGCCGAACGACTCCACACACTGGACTGTGCCAGAGCTCTCCGCTTCTATTTGGACAGAACTGCGACTCCTCAACGCCCGTCTCAGTTGTTCCTCTCCATCCATCCGACTTCCTCTCCTAGACCGGGTTCAAAGTTGCCTTTATCCTCTTGGATTACCCGGCTCATTGCGTACTGTTACGCCTCCGCACCGGACCTGCTCTTCAGGAGATCCCTCCGCATGTCACGGCTCATGACCTCCTAGCTATGACTGCCACCTGGGCTAACCTCCGCCTCGCGCCTCTCCAAGAGATCTGTCGAGCGGGCGACCTGGTCCAGGATTCATACCTTTGCCAAGCACTGCTGCCTTGACTTGGAATCCGGCACAGATGCATCACTGGGTTCTACGGTCCTGCAAGCAGCTTTAGGGGGCGTCAACTTCCCTCCTCCTCTCCGTCTCAGGTAACAGATCTTTATTGTTATCATAATAGCATGTGGTTATTCTGTTACCTTCAGCTCGGGAGGCACCTTCTTGTGTGGCTGTAAGATCCCTGTCCAGGGAGAAATAGAAGTTGCTTACCTGTAACGGTAGTTCTCCTTGGACAGATGGATCTTACAGCCACACAATCCCGCCCATCCTCCCCTATTGTTGCCGCCAGCTTTGTACCTAACTGGGTCTGCCGGTTGGGGGTGTGCTTATATAGGGGCCAGGAGGGATACTTTAGGGGGGGAGGGCTGGCACATGCGCAAAGCTCTTTAGCTTTGCAGCTTTTTGACTGCCGGGTCGGCTCCGTCACGGGGACGTCACCTTCTTGTGTGGCTGTAAGATCCATCTGTCCAAGGAGAACTACCGTTACAGGTAAGCAACTTCTATTTCTCATTAGCTCAAGCTTCTGATCCAGCCCATGGATGTCTCCCGTAGGCGGGGTAGACAAGGCATTGTCCATTAATTGGTTTATCACTGATGACTGACAGTTCCTTTAATATGTATCCGTCTCCCCCTCTTTCGGCTGTCCAATAGTGCATAAGGAGGAGGAATCCCTCGAAGAACAAGAACTAGGTAGAAACAGTTCCGCTGGAACAAAAGGTGATAGGAATAGCCTGTAGCTCAAGCTCTTTTGAAGATGTTAAATTTACAGAAGTGCTACGTGTGGCGTGCTGTAGGCAGGAAAAAAGAGGAGCCTCTCAGTTTGACAACCCTGCGGGATCCCTGAGACCACGAGAGGGGGATCCCCGCGACTCGTCATTCCTGTTCTCGTGCAGCTCAACACTGACGCAGCCCTCACAGGTACAACAAAGCCTGGCCGGAAGCGGATGTTCACCCGTCTTCCGGAGCGTACAGATCGCTATGGTGAAATAACGGACGTGGTGGTAGGGCTGCAAGCGTAAAGAGAGAAGGAAGCGCAGGACGTGTTCAGTCAGTGGCTGGAGCCAGCATCATGTCTGCTAGTGCCGTTTACGTATTGGATCTAAAGGGCAAGGTGAGTAGGGCGAGGAAGGGATAGAAATGAGGGGTGATCCTGGAGTTTGACTGAGGGTTGAGGAACTCTTGGGGGCCACCACCCGCTGTCATGTGGTGCCTTGTATGATCTATTAATTATCGTTTTCACTTAGCAGGGAAAAGTGGGCGGTTATTAGGCTAGCAGTCACCTTTATGTTGTTATTATTTAAATGAAGGCAATGACTGGTTGATCCATTCAGTCTATGCAATTGCTCTGAATGCTTTGTAGATGCTAATCATTTAGTGTGACTATTTCTTCTTCCGGATTGTCTTACTTTTCCGCTTTTGTATTCCATCATCCTGGTTAGACAGCATGCAAGCTTTCTCACTTAGGGCTCGATATGTTAAACGCACCTAGCAAATTAGTGTATATTGTTAATAAATAGGTCCCGATCGTATAAAATGGCATCTACTCTTATGTCATGACTCCTTATACTGAACATTATTTCCTTGGCTTCATAGGGACAATCACATTCTTATAAGATAATAATGCTCTTCTATGAATGCAAAGAAATGCCAAAGACAAAAGAAAATGCTTTGTTATGCAACTTGATTTTCTTTAAGAATATGCAGAGTTGGCTAGAAAATATACAAAGGAGAGGGGTGGTTGTAACGGTATTTCTTTGCATACTTAAAATGAAAACAAAGAAATGTTCTTTGGACTATGTATGAATTTGCTTCCTTATTTGCAATTTTTTGCTACTTGTAAGGGAATGGGATTTATACCACATTTTTGTGGTTACAATCAAAGCAGTTAGTACTTATTTGTATCTGGGACAGTGGAGAGTTAAGTGATTTTCCCAGAGTCACAAGGAGATACAGTGGGAAACAAACCTAGTTCACCTGGATCTCAGGCTTCTGCACTCAGTGTTCTCCCCAGAAATTTTTCCAGCCGGGTGGCATGAAAAAGTAGCCGGTTTGCGCGCGAAGGGGGAAATTTGGTGGTGGGGAAAATTAACCCCCTCTTTTACTAAGGTGCTAACATTTTTAGCATGCGCAAACATCCGCACTACACGGGAAAACTAATGCCAGCTCAATGCTGGCATTAGCGTCTAGCGCGTGTGGTAATTCTGTGCGCGCTAAGCACACGCTAAAACCATTTTCGTGTAAATGTGTACTATTTTTATTAGTTAATTATTATTATTTTCCAATGCTCAATATGACTTCCTTTTTTAAGGTTTGACACTTGTGCCAGAATATTTTTACTTAATTTAAGAAGCATCCAATGCTAGAAGGGAATAATTAGATATTTGCCCTCTTTCAAATGGTATAGAGCAGGGATCTCAAAATCCCTCCTTGAGGGCCGCAATCCAGTTGGGTTTTCAGGATTTCCCCAATGAATATGCATTGAAAGCAGTGCATGCACATAGATCTCATGCATATTCATTGGGGAAATCCTGAAAACCTGACTGGATTGCGGCCCTCAAAGAGGGACTCTGAGACCCCTGGTATAGAGGTTTAAAAAAGGGAAAGGCGTTAATGAAGTCATTAGGTTCAATTTAGCCATTTATTTCTGCATGAATTTAAACAACTAAAAAAAAGATAAATATAGCTCATCCAGTCATACAAGAATGGCTCTACAGCAGGAGTGCCCACACTTTTTGGGCTTGCGAGCTACTTTTAAAATAACAAAGTCAAAATGATCTACCAACAATATAATTTAAAAAAACACAAAGCATACTGTACGCAGAGAAAATGTTAATTATCATTTATATTCCGCGAGTTTTCAAAGAGGTCAAGGCAGATGACTTTATGCAATGTCACCTCAGGAATAACTGTACAAAAATAAATAAATATACCCCCTCCCTTTTAACTAAACCACAATAGCGATTTTTAGCGCAGGGAGATGTGCTGAATGCCCTGCACTGCTCTCGATGCTCATAGGCTCCCTGCGCTAAAAAACACTATTGCGGTTTAGTAAAAGTGGGCCATAGTGCAAAATATAGACAGCAGATATAAATTCTCAAAATGGACACATTTTGATCACTAAATTGAAAATAAAATTATTTTTCCTACCTTTTTGTCTGGTGATTTCATGAGTCTCTGGTTGCATTTCCTTCTTCTGACTGTAAATCCAGTATTTCTTTCTTTCTACCACTTCCCTTTTCTTTCTGTCTCTTTCTCTCTCTCTCCCCCCTGACTGCCTGTTTCTCTCTCCCCATGCCCCTCTTTATTTCTGCCCTTCTTTCTCTCTCTCTCTCCCCCTGCCTGTCTTTCTTTCTCTCTCCCCCTGTCCTCCCCAAGCCATCACGCCGATTTCTCCACTTCCCCCATTCTTTCCCTACCCCCTAAGCCACCACGCCGATTTCTCCCTGCTGCTTCCCTGAGCTAGGCTAGGCACGTACAACGTCGGAGAGGAAGTTCCAGGCCAGCCGGGGAGGCAGGAAGAAAAAGATTGCAAAGGCAACGCAATCGACTCACATTGCCTTTGTGATCTACTGGTTGATCGCGATCGACCATTTGGGCACCCCTGCTGTTATGGTATCCTGTCCTGACCTGAGGAAAGGGGTTTAGTCCCAAAAAAACTGCCTTATTTCAATTTCCTATTTATAAACTTTAATTAATACAGTTACAATACTACTTGATTCTAGGTAAAGCAACAACAACAAAAAAAAATTTCTACCTTTTGTCGTTTCTGCTTTAATTATCTTCTCTTCAGTATTTATCCTCGCTCCCTTCCATGCAACATCTGTCTTCTCTTTGCCCCTTCCACCCAGCCTCTGCCCTCTCTCTCTCTCTACCCCTTCCATCTACTGTCCACCCTCTTTCTGCCCCTTGCATTCTCTTTCCACCCTCTCTGCCCTTTCCATCCAGTGTCCGCCCTTTCTCTGTTCTATATGGCATCTTCCCTCTTTCTATGTCCCTTCAATAAACTGTATATCCTGTGCCCTTTCTCTCCTTTGTACATGATTCATTTCAGCTTCACCCCTCCCCTATGCTCTGGCATCTCTCTCTTCTCCTTTCCTTCTTTCCTTCCTTCCCACTCCACCCCATGGTCTGGCATCTCTATCTCCTTCCCTTCTCTCCCCCATGCCCTAGCATCTCCCTCCTCCCCCATATGCGCTGACATCTCTTCCCCCCCCCATGGTCTGGTAGCTCCTTTCCTTTCCCTCCCTCCCATGGTCTTGGCATCTCTTGCCTCTCCTCTCCCTTCCCTAGTCTTCCTTCTCCCCTCTCTCTCCACAATTGGGTGCTGCTGCAGCAGCATTTCTCACCCCCTCCCCAATTGGGTGCTGCTGCAGCACTTCTCTTCCCCTCCCCCTCCCCAATTGGGTGCTGCTGCCGCACTTTTCTTCCACTCCTCAATTGGGTGCAGCAGCAGCAGCACTTCTCTTCCCCTCCCCAATTGGGTGCAGCAGCAGCTTTTCTCTCCCCCCCAATTGGGTGCACCAGCTTTTCTCTTCCCCCTCCCCCCCTAAAAAAAATTGGGTGCAGCAGCAACATTTCTCTTCCCTTCCCCAAAAAATGGATGCAGTAGCAGAATATTTTTCTTCCCCCTCCCCTCCCCTATTCGGTGCAACAGCATTTATCCCAGGACAAGCAGGCATGTGGGTGATGTCATCTACGGAGCCCCGATGCGGACAGCTTTTCAAGCAAACTTGATTGAAGATTTAAGTTTGCTCTGCTGCACCACGCATGCGTGCCTTCCTGCTCCACTAGAGGGCGCATCCCCTCCTCGTGGTCTCCAGTTCGTTTTTTCCGCGGAGCCTAGAAGTCGTGTATTTTTAGGCTCTGCCCCAAGTGCCTTCTAGCACCGCGTTTTTTCCTTATTTTTCCTTATTTTTTTACAGTTTAAAGTCGCTGTGCGCCTCTCTTTAGTTTTTTTTTCCTGCTTATCTTCGTTTTGAGGCAACCCGGAGGCTTCCGGGTTGTTGCGGCCGCGTGGCCACGTGGGCCGCAGCCGGTTTCATTTTCTATGTCCTGGCCTTTGACCGGTTTCAAAAAGTGCACCCGGTGCGAGCGGCTTCTCTCCATCACAGACCCGCATCGCCGGTGCATTCTCTGCCTGGGGGCCGATCATCAAACCAATTCCTGCCCCCAGTGCGCCACTTTCCAGAACCGGGCCCTCCGTCGAAGAAAAGCCCGCATGGCGGATCTTTTCGTCGCCGACCAGCCCTCTACCTTGGCCTCGAGGTCGGCCTCGGCCCCGGCCTTGACCTCGGCCTCGGGTACCTCGGCACCACCTCGAGAATCGACCCCCGAAGTCCTCAGGTACGCAGAAGTCCTCGGCTCCGGGTAAGTCCCCTCTTCCTTCATCAGGTTCCGCGCCGGCGAAGAAACCAACCTTGGGGACGCCGGCGGCGCATGGTGGAAGTTCCATGCCTACGGCCTCGACGAAGTCCTCCAAGTCCTCTGGACGTGCCTCCACCACCCGGGAATACTCAAAATCGAGGTCGCCCTCAGTGGAGTGCACAGCGGCATCGGACATGCCCTCGATGCTGTCCGTGCCCGTTTTTCAGGATATGCTCCGAGCGATGATCTCATCGGAGCTGTCCGCCGCGCTGGCCCACCTGCAAACGGCCTCGACCTTGCGTGCGCCGGACCAGCCTGAGCCTCGCGTCGAGCCCCCTCGGGGCAAGCTGCGCCAATCTCGCCGCATCTCATCCTCTTCGGATTCCTCGCCGAGGCGACCGGGACACTCTCCCCCCACGGACTGCCGCGGGGCAAAGCGTAGGTCTAAACAGATCGAACCCTCGCACCACCGGTCTTCTAAGAAGGCCCGAAGTTCTCCTACTCCCCGAGGCCGCTCCCCGACGTCCCGTGCGGGACCGCTGAGGGTAGCTGAGTTATCACTCTCCAACCCTCGGATTCTTCTGACTCCCCCTCGGTCCGGGGCTCCGGCCCGAGGTTCCAGGCTTTCGCCGAGGGAGTCCGAGTCCAGGTCTCCGACTCGACATCGGTCGGTGCCTCGTACCACGGCGGCGTCCCCGAGGGGCTCCTTGAGACGACGCAGGTCCTCGACTCCGGAACACTTTCGCAGTGTCTCCCCTGCCCGGGGTTCGAGCACCCACAGTTCTCCCACCAATCGCTGTTGGTGGAATCTTCCTTGAAAAAGGCTCACGCCTCCCAAGTCTCAGCTGCGGTCCCCCCCAGGTAGGGAGGGTCGGACCCTTGACAAATTCGGCAGGAGATTATACCAGAACTCTATGATGGCCTCGAGGGTGCAAAATTACACCTTCATGTTTACGTCCTACCTGAAACACCTGATTGAACTTTTGGGAGCCTTTGAGACGGACTTGCCGGCCTCCCGTCGAGGAGCGTTTGGCCTGCTCCTAGAGGATTTCTACAACCTACGCCTCCATTTATTCCATGCGGCCTATGATGGCTTCGAGCTTTCCTCCAGGGTGGCAGCCTTTGCTGTAGCCATGCGTCGCCTGGCTTGATTACGCCTAGTCGACATGGACCCCAACTTACAGGACCGGTTGGCTAACCTCCCTTGTGTGGGCAAGGAACTTTTTGATGATACCATCGAAGCGGCTACGAAACGCCTCTCTGAGCACGAGCGCTCGTTTGCGTCCCTTGTCCGGCCTAAGCCTAAACCTCCCGCCTCCAGACCGTTCCGGGCCCCTCTGCGCCGCTACCCACAAAAATCTACTTCTAGTTTCTCGGGTCTTCCCCCCCGACGCCATCAAGCTCATCCTCGGGCACTGCCCAAGTCACAGCCGCCTGCGGCTGCTAAACCATCTCCGTCCTTTTGACGGGATACGCGGATGGGGGCTGGCCCCCTCCGCCACAGTCCCAGGCCTCCTTCCCATCGGGGGTCGCCTCAGAGCCTTTTACCCTCGTTGGGAGCAAATCATGTCGGACGCATGGGTCCTTGGCGTGATCTCATCAGGATACTCTCTCAACTTTCGGGAGATTCCTCCAGACAGCCCTCCAAGTGTGTGCCCTCCCAATCGGGCTCAGTTGTCCCTCCTCTCGGAAGCTGGAGACCTGCTTCGCCTGCGGGCAGTGGAGGTGGTCCCCACCGACCAACGGGGGCAAGGTTTCTACTCCCGTTACTTCCTGGTACCGAAGAAGACGGGAGACCTGCGCCCGATTCTGGACTTGAGACGCCTGAACAAATTTCTGTGTGGGAAAAGTTTTGGATGCTTTCCCTCCCGATTCTCTACCCTCTGAGCGACGAGGGCGATTGGCTCTGCTCCCTCGATCTGAAGGAGGCCTACACACATATTCCAGTGCATCCCGCTTACCGCAGGTTCCTGCGGTTTCAGGTGGGAGACCTTCATTTACAATACCGAGTCCTCCCCTTTGGCCTGGCCTCGTCACCTCGGGTCTTCACAAAGTGCCTCGTGGTGGTCGCAGCTGCCTTGCGCTCTCAGGGCCTTCAGGTATTCCCCTACCTGGACGACTGGTTGATCAAAACCCCGTCCAGGGAGGGGGTTATCTCAGCGACCCGACAGACTATTATTTACCTTCAGGGTCTGGGGTTCGAGGTAAACTTTCTAAAATCCCAGCTGTGCCCCTCTCAGTCCTTACAGTTCATCGGGGCCATGCTGGACACGGTTCGCCTCCGTTCCTTCCTTCCCCCTCCGCGTCTGGAGGCGTTAGTAAGTCTGAGTCGACGGATTTCGCTGCTGACCTCGGTCTCAGCACAGCAGATGATGACGCTTCTGGGCCACATGGCCTCTACCGTCCACATCATACCCTTCGCCCGTCTCCATCTGTGGATTCCTCAATGGACCCTGGCCTCTCAATGGCGTCAGGATCAGGACCCGATCAACCGTCCCGTGACAGTGACTCCTTCCTTGCAACGATCGCTCCGCTGGTGGGCCGACTCTTCAAATCTTTCCAAAGGTTTGCTCTTTCTCGCCCCTCCACACAGCAAGATACTCACCACGGACTCGTCGGAGTATGCTTGGTTGGCTCATCTGGATGGCCTACGCACTCAGGGGATATGGTCAGCAGAGGACTGTCGCTGTCACATCAACGTGCTGGAACTTCGGGCCATCTATCTCGCCGCTGTGGCCTTTCAACATCTGCTCCACAATCGGGTGGTTCTCGTCCGTACCGACAACCAGGTGGCAATGTACTATGTAAACAAGCAAGGTGGGATGGGGTCTTGGTCCCTCTGTCAGGAAGCCCTGCGCCTCTGGAAGTGGGCGGTTTCCAACAACATCTTCCTTCGAGTGGTGTATATACAAGGAGAGCGGAATTGTCTGGCGGACAGACTCAGCCGCCTCCTCCAGCCGCACGAGTGGTCCCTGCATTCTCAGGCCTTGCGACAGGTGTTTGACAAGTGGAGGACTCCTCAGATAGATCTATTCGCTTCCCCGCTCAATCACAAACTGCCTCACTTCTGTTCCCGGATGTACTCCCCGGACCGTCTCGAGGCCGACACCTTCCTCCTGGATTGGGAGGGAAGGTTTCTGTACGCATTTCCGCCTTTTCCTCTGATTCTGCGGACGCTGGCCCATCTCAAATCGGTGCGAGCCACTCTGATCTTGATTGCCCCTCGGTGGCCTCGCCAGCCTTGGTTTTCCCTTCTACTTCAACTCAGTGTCAGGGATCCTCTGCTTCTGCCTCTGTTTCCCTCTATGCTATCTCAGAGTCAGGGTTCACTGTTACATCCCAATCTTCAGTCTCTTCATCTTACTGCTTGGTTTCTTTCCCCCTGACTTCCCTTCCGGTGTCTCAGTCAGTCAGGGAGATATTGGAGGCTTTGCGGAAGGCCTCGACTAGACTCTGCTATTCTCAGAAGTGGACTAGATTTTCGTCCTGGTGCTCCTCTCATCGGCAGGACCCTGTGTCAGTCCCCGTGTCTTCGGTTCTAGACTATTTACTTCATTTGTCTCATTCTGGCCTGAAGACCAATTCCATCCGTGTACATCTTAGTGCGATCGCCGCCTTCCATCAGCCCCTCGATGGCAAGTCTCTCCCCCTTCTTCCCTTGGTTTCCCGCTTCATGAAGGGTCTTTTGAATGTTCATCCTCCTCTCAAACCTCCCCCAGTGGTTTGGGATCTTAATGTGGTTCTGGCTCAACTTATGAAACCTCCGTTTGAGCCTCTGGATAAATGTCTTCTTAAATTTCTCATTTGGAAGGTGATCTTCCTGCTTGCTCTCACATCGGCTCGGAGAGTGAGTGAACTGCAGGCTTTGGTGTCGGACCCACCTTTCACTGTATTCCATCATGACAAGGTGGTTCTCCGCACCCATCCTAAGTTTTTGCCCAAGGTGGTTTCTGATTTTCATCTCAATCAGACCATTGTCTTGCCTGTATTCTTTCCCAAGCCCCACTCTCATCCGGGAGAGGTGGCGCTCCACACTCTTGACTGCAAAAGGGCGTTGGCTTTCTACCTCCAACGCACTCAGTCTCATCGGAAAGTTCCACAATTGTTTTTGTCATTTGACCCCAATTGGTTGGGACACCCAGTTTCCAAGCGCACCTTGTCCAACTGGTTGGCTGCTTGTATTTCCTTTTGCTATGCTCAGGCTGGTCTCGCGCTGCACGGTCGAGTTACGGGGCATAAAGTCCGAGCGATGGCAGCTTCGGTAGCTTTCCTCAGGTCCACGCCCATTGAGGAAATTTGCAAGGCTGCCACGTGGTCTTCGGTTCATACTTTCACCTCCCACTACTGTCTGGACAAACTGTCCAGAAGCGATGGCCGGTTTGGCCAATCGGTTTTGCGTAATCTGTTTGCTTAAATTGCCAACTTCCCTCCATCCCCTTTTTCATTAGCTTGGAGGTCAGCCACATGTGAGAATATCATGCCTGCTTGTCCTGGGATAAAGCACAGTTACTTACCGTAACAGATGTTATCCAGGGACAGCAGGCATATATTCTCACAACCCACCCGCCTCCCCGAGGTTGGCTTCTTTGCTGGATATGTGAACTGGAGACCATGAGGAGGGGATGCGCCCTCTAGTGGAGCAGGAAGGCACGCATGCGTGGTGCAGCAGAGCAAACTTAAATCTTCAATCAAGTTTGCTTGAAAAGCTGTCCGCATCGGGGCTCCGTAGATGACGTCACCCACATGTGAGAATATATGCCTGCTGTCCCTGGATAACACCTGTTACGGTAAGTAACTGTGCTTTCTCTGCCCATCCCTCCCAGCTCACAAACCCGGTAGTCGCTAGGCAAGTTGTAAGCTTCCCTCCATCGCTGACCTATCTTTCATAGATCAGCGATGGAGGGAAGCTTACAACTTGCTGCTTTTACTTGCTTCGGGCCTTCCTCTTTGCCGGGTCCTGCCTACTTTCTATTTCCGTGAAGGCAGAACCCGGCAGCGAGGAAGGCCCGAAGCAAGTAAAAGCAGTAAGTTATAAGCTTCCCTCCGGGGCTCTGTGTGCGTGCCGGCTTCCCTTCTCTCCGAAACCGGAAGTTGCGTCCCGTGGGGGGAGGGAAGAGAAGGGAAGCCGGCACGCACACAGAGCCCCGGAGGGAAGCTTACAACTTACTGCTTTTACTAGCTTCGGGCCTTCCTCACTGCCGGGTCCTGCCTTCATGGAAACAGAAATTAGGCAGGACCCAGCAACAGGAAGGCCCGAAGCAAGTAAAAGCATACTGGCAAAAAAAAAAAGGCAGTCAAACAAAATTTTTGGCGGAGTCAGCCCAGAAAGGAGCATCAGCGGCAGCTGAAAGATTCGCCGGGTGCTCATCTAAATTAGCTGGGCGATGCGCCCGGCTATAAGGCCCTGGGGAGAACACTGTGCACTATTAGGCTACTCTTTCACCTGCCTGACACTATTTGGCCATATTGTTTAAGCTCTTAAAGGAGTTGACTAAGAAGCCTGCAAAAACATTTTATTTTATTTTTTGCCTTTGACATCCGTTGTCATTTGATTTTTGTACACCCATTTGGCAAGGTTGCATAATTTGAATATGTTAAAAGGTAAACCATTCTATTTTGTGAAATAATAATTACACCAACAAAATGATAGACCATTCAATAAAGAATGTGGGGGAAGAGTTATATGCTTAACATTGTACTTAAATACATTGTTGGATCATTATTCAGCCTGTTGATGCACACATACGGAACTAGCTAATGTTAACACTTGCAGAGCAGCTGTTGCATTAAAGGTGGTGTACTGTAATAATATGCTTGCACTGGAAGTACTGATATTATTACTCATTCTGCCAAAAGTGAGTTTTAAGTTATTTGTGCATTATATTTGCACATGAAACTACATTGGTACTGCTATTACATTATGGCAGGAGAAAGGAAATATATATATACTAGAGACTTTTAAATACCTCGGTGGCATAAAAACAAAGTAAACAAGTCTCTTTCAATTGAAAGGAAGCTCTGGAATGATGGGGCATAGGATGAAGGCAAAATAATAGGAGTAACCTGAGGAAATACTTCTTTCTGGAAAGAATAGTAGATGCACAGGGTGTTGGAGGTGGTGGAGAAGAAGACTGTATCTAAATTCAGAAAAGCTTGGAAGAAGTACATAGGATCCCTAAGGGAGAGGAAGGGATAGTAGATAGCATGGATGGGCAGACTAAATAGGCCATATGGTCTTTATCTGCCTTCAATTTTCTCTCTGTTTCTCTGATATTACTCAAATGCATAAAAGTGCAGGGTAGTTATACCAGCAGTAACATTTATTTAGTGCACCTTAGTAAAAGGACCCCTGCATTTTTAGGACATCAGAGAGTCATGAACTTAAAATGGTAAAAGCGTGTTCCTAGAGAGTATCTCCCTTAGTGTGTCCAGACCTTCAAATTTCTTTCAATCATTTGCCCAATAGTTTGTTTCATATCCCATATGTGAAGTAAAAAATGACCTTTAAACCATCTTTAATAGTCTTTAAGCAGCAGGCAAGTATTTTTCAGAACTCTAAGACTGTTAGTGAAAGTTGTGCTCAGGTAGGTGGCCTATTAGTTCCACCACGTTATAGGGTTAAATATTTAGATGTTTTATGATTATTTCATGTTATATGTTACTAGTCTTTAAGCCTGTTACATTAACGGGTGCAAGAATAGATGTGTCTGTCTGTCTATGTTTCTTTCTCTCTCTCTCCTTGGCCACTGTCTGTGTCCTTCTATCTTCCCCCCTCCCGAGCAAAGCTGTCTGCCCCCAGCACACCCCTCCCCCCAAAGCAGCCCCCTTTCCCTCTCCCTATCTCTCCTTGGCCCCTTCTGTCTTCCCCCCACAGCAAAGATGTGTGTCCCTAGCACACTTCCCCCCCCAAAACAGCCCATTTTCCCTCTCCCTGTCTCTCCATGGTCCCTTCTGTCTTCGCCCTCCCCCCCCCCCCGAGCACAGCTGTCTGTCCCAAGCACACCCCTCCCCCCCAAAGCAGCCTCCTTTCCCTTTCCCCCTGTATTGGCCCCATTCTTACCCTCACTCCATCCCGGCGTCTTCTGGCCTGCTCCTCTTCAAAGCAGCCTGCGATCGTGGTGGCCGGCTTTAGCGAACCTCGCAGGCCGCTCTCCAACTCGGTAGCACGTTCCCTCTGACGCAATCCCGTGCGTCAGAGGGAACTGCTACTGAGTTTGGAGAGCGGCCTGCGCGGTTCGCTAAAGCCAGCCATGATCGCAGGCTGCTTTGGAAGAGGAGGAGAAATGGCGGTGGCGGTTGGTGAGTTGAAGCTCCAGTGTGTTCCTTGCCGCGGATGCAGGCTGGGAGAGAGCTTGCCTGCGCTTCGGTTTGGTGAGTGAGGGCGGGAGGAGGGGGAGTGGCCAGAGTGATCCCTGCAGCCGGGTTCTAAAATGGAACACGGCCACGGATCACACACCACAGCGGCAGGGATCACGCTTTTTTAAAAGCGCATTTGCCGCTAAGGTTTTATTATATAGGATGATGATATGAGCAGAATAGACTTGTTTCTCAGGGAGAATCCATGTAATCCTCCCTGTTATGTTTCCTCTCTAAGGCTGACCATTTGCTTTAATGCCAACTGAGGAATTTGAGGACAGCCCAGAGTGACAGGCTCTCAGTACGAAAAAAGTTTTTGTTTTATTTTTCAATATACCGTATTTTCGCGGATATAACGCGCACCATTGTAAAACGCGCACAGGGGTATAGCGCGCAGAAATCACGATGATATGTACAAAAACTTTTCTATACCGCGCTCAGGCATATAACGCGCATGCTGCCCGACTCTCCTCTGGCCACCCCGACTCTCCTTTCGCCCTCCCCGACTCTCATCTGGTTGCCCCGACTCACCCTGACTTTCGGTGCACTGCCCCGACTCTCCTCTGGTTGCCCCGACTCACCCTGACTTTCGGTGCACTGCCCCGACTCTCCTCTGGTTGCCCCGACTCACCGTTCACCCGCCCTGACTTTCGGTGCACTGCCCCGCCTCTCCGTGCCTGTCCCCCTTGAAGTCCTGTCCCCCCTTGAAGGTCTGCCTGTCCCCCCTTGAAGGTCTGCCTGTCCCCCCTTGAAGTCCTGTCCCCCTTGAAGGTCTGCCTGTCCCCCTTGAAGATCTGCCTGTCCCCCCTTGAAGTCCTGTCCCCATCCTGAAAGCCTGATGCCCCCCCTCGACGTCCGATTCTTCTCCCCCCTCGGCAGGACCACTCGCACCCCCACCCCGAAGGACCGCCGACTCCCCGACAATATTGGGCCAGGAGGGAGCCCAAATCCTCCTGGCCACGGCGACCCCCTAACCCCACCCCGCACTACATTACGGGCAGGAGGGATCCCAGGCCCTCCTGCCCTCGACGCAAACCCCCTCCCCCCAACGACCGCCCCCCCCCCAAGAACCTCCGCCCGTCCCCCAGCCGACCCGCGACCCCCCTGGCCGACCCCCACGACACCCCCACCCGCCTTCCCCGTACTTTGTGTAGTTGGGCCAGAAGGGAGCCCAAACCCTCCTGGCCACGGCGACCCCCTAACCCCACCCCGCACTACATTACGGGCAGGAGGGATCCCAGGCCCTCCTGCCCTCGACGCAAACCCCCCTCCCTCCAACGACCGCCCCCCCCCAAGAACCTCCGACCGACCCGCGACCCCCCTGGCCGACCCCCCCACCCCCCTTCCCCGTACCTTTGGAAGTTGGCCGGACAGACGGGAGCCAAACCCGCCTGTCCGGCAGGCAGCCAACGAAGGAATGAGGCCGGATTGGCCCATCCGTCCTAAAGCTCCGCCTACTGGTGGGGCCTAAGGCGCGTGGGCCAATCAGAATAGGCCCTGGAGCCTTAGGTCCCACCTGGGGGCGCGGCCTGAGACACATGGTCGGGTTTGGCCCATGTGCCTCAGGCCGCGCCCCCAGGTGGGACCTAAGGCTCCAGGGCCTATTCTGATTGGCCCACGCGCCTTAGGCCCCACCAGTAGGCGGAGCTTTAGGATGGATGGGCCAATCCGGCCTCATTCCTTCGTTGGCTGCCTGCCGGACAGGCGGGTTTGGCTCCCGTCTGTCCGGCCAACTTCCAAAGGTACGGGGAAGGGGGGTGGGGGGGTCGGCCAGGGGGGTCGCGGGTCGGTCGGAGGTTCTTGGGGGGGGACGGTCGTTGGAGGGAGGGGGGTTTGCGTCGAGGGCAGGAGGGCCTGGGATCCCTCCTGCCCGTAATGTAGTGCGGGGTGGGGTTAGGGGGTCGCCGTGGCCAGGAGGGTTTGGGCTCCCTTCTGGCCCAACTACACAAAGTACGGGGAAGGCGGGTGGGGGTGTCGTGGGGGTCGGCCAGGGGGGTCGCGGGTCGGCTGAGGGACGGGCGGAGGTTCTTGGGGGGGGGCGGTCGTTGGGGGGAGGGGGTTTGCGTCGAGGGCAGGAGGGCCTGGGATCCCTCCTGCCCGTAATGTAGTGCGGGGTGGGGTTAGGGGGTCGCCGTGGCCAGGAGGGTTTGGGCTCCCTCCTGGCCCGATATTGTTGGGGAGTCGGCGGTCCTTCGGGGTGAGGGTGCGAGTGGTCCTGCCGGGGGGGGGGATGTATCGGACGTCGGGGAGTCGGCCGGGCAAGAGGGCTTGGGCTCCCTCTTGCTCCGATCGTGGATGCGGGTGGGAGCGCGTGCGAGCGGTCGTTCGGGGTGGGGGTGCGAGCGGTCCTGCTGGGGGGGTGAATCGGGCGTCGGGCGGGGTGGGAACTATGTTTAAAAACTTTTGTATACCGCGCTCAGGCATATAACGCGCGAGGGGTATGCGCGGTACGTAAAATCACGTATAACGCGCGCGTTATATCCGCGAAAATACGGTAGTCCCTGCTAGCTCCATACACTTCATCCATTTTTCCTGCAATGACTTTAACCCCTTTGAAAATAATTCTTCTGTTTGACATCTTCATCACTTGAAAACTGCTGTCCATGGAGTGTGCATTGTTGTGAAGAGGCAGCATGCCTGTTATGTGTTTTCCTTATCCTTTCTCCTTGTTTGACTCTTGCAAAGCAATCATTGTGTTGGTGTAATCCTCCCCTGTGTAGCATGAACTACAGAAGCAAAAGTCTTTCATCGTCCCAGAAGACATTTGCCTGCAGATTTTTCTGTCTTTAACTTTTTTGGAGTGGGGAATGATTTGTGTTTCCACTCCATTGACTCTCTGTGATAGACCCAAGTATCATCTCAAGTCACCAAACGATGAAAAATTTTCATTTGGTTCTCATGGAGTATCCAAGTTCTCCTGACGGCACTGGAGCCTTGTGGCCTTCTAGCATGGCATTAGCATTCTTGGAACCCATCTTGCACTAACCTTGGACATGCCCAACTTTTCATGAATTGTTTTCCAAACTGTACCTGCCGAGGTGCTCATTTATTCAGCTATTCGGGAAACCTTAATTCGTCTGTCTGACAAAATTAAATCCTCAACTTCCATGTCCATTTCTGTGGAAGTTGTGTCCACAGGCTGTCCAGTGTGAGGGTCATCTTCAGTGGGCTCTACCACATTTAAACTGCTTGCTCCAAATTTTTACTTTGTAGGATGATGGGACAGACTCATCATAAACTGCAATCACAGTCTTGTGAAAAAAATTAGGACATCCCATGAAATATTCAGTTCTTTCTTAAGAAATGTTCACATGTCGATGTCAAATCTTTTATTTATCTCTGGAAAAGAAATTGATGTAATTGCAGGTAAACAACAAAAGTTTTCCTTGATTTACTCATGAAACAAAAGATATTCACAAAAATGTGCATTCAAACTGAGGAATAAATTAGGATACCCCTACATATCCTCCCACTTAAAGTGGCTCAAATCACACACAGATGTATCACATCAGGTGCACATGATTAGAACATCATTGCTCAGCATTTTGAAGGAGGTTTGCCCTACTTAAACCTTAGACATTTAGTTTGGTATGCTCATGTCTGCTGCGGTGAGAGTGAACATTATGGTAAGATCAAAAGAGCTGTCTGAGGCCTTCAGAAAGAAGATTATAGCAGCTTATAAGTCTGGCAAGAGATTTAAAAAGATCTCGTAAGAATTTGACATTAGTCATTCCATGGTCTGGAAAATAGTGTACAAGTGGAGGACTTTACAAACAAATGGCAACATGCCCAGGTCTGGCTGTCCAAGCAAGTTGACCCCCAGAGCAGGCCACAAGAAGTTAAAAGAAGTCTCCAAAACCCCTAAAATGTCATCACGGGACCTACAGCAGGCTTTTGCTACTGTTGATGTGAAAGTGCATACCTCTACAATCAAAAAGAGACTGCACAAATTTAACTTGTATGGGTGGTGTCATGGAGGAAACCTTTGCTCTCTAAGAGAAACATCAAGGCCAGACTGAAGTTTGCCAGAGAGAACATAGATAAACACTAGAACTTCTGGAATAGTGTTCTATGGACAAAGGAGTCTAAAATTGAATTATTTGGATTCCAGAAAAGAGGGCATGTTTGGCATACACCAAATACAGCTTTCCAGGAAAAGAACCTCATACCAACTGTGAAGCATGGAGGTGGAAGTGTCATGGTTTGGGGATGCTTTGCTGCAGCAGGCCCTGGCCAGCTCACCATCATAGAATCCACCATGAATTCTACAGTGTATCAGAGGGTACTTGAGGAACATGTGAGACCATCTGTAAGAAAATTAAAGCTGAAGCAGAACTGGACCCTGTAACATGACAATGATCCAAAATATACCAGTAAATCCATCAAGGACTGCCTGAAAACTAAGAAATGGAGAGTCCTGGAATGGCCAAGTCAAAGCCCTGATCTTAATCCCACTGAGATGCTTTGGGATGATTTGAAATG
The DNA here is from genome assembly GCF_902459505.1 of Geotrypetes seraphini. NCBI lineage: Eukaryota > Metazoa > Chordata > Amphibia > Gymnophiona > Dermophiidae > Geotrypetes > Geotrypetes seraphini. The sequence continues at coordinate 104,096,092 of NC_047091.1, forward strand.
GGCTGTATATGCAAGAAACCCCTCAAACATCTCACATCTGAAAGAATTCTGCATTGAGGAGTGGGCCAAACTATCCTCAGACTGATGTCAGAGACTGGTAGATGGCTAAAAGAAGTGTTTTGTTGCAGTTATTTCAACCAAAAAGGGTAACACTAGCTATTAAGGTGTAGGGTGTTCTAATTTATTCCTCAGTTAGAATACACATTTTTGTGGATATCTTTTGTTTCATGAGTAAATCAAGGAAAATGTTTTTTGTTAACCTGCAATTACCGTATTTTCACGCATATAACACGCGCGTTATACACGTTTTTACTTACCGCGCATACCCCTCGCGCGTTATACAAATTTTTTTTACATAGTTCCCACCCCGCCCGACGCCCGATTCACACCCCCCCCAGCAGGACCGCTCGCACCCCCACCCCGAACGACCGCTCGCACGCGCTCCCACCCGCACCCGCATCCACGATCGGAGCAAGAGGGAGCCCAAGCCCTCTTGCCCGGCCGATTCCCCAACTCCCCGACAATATCGGGCCAGGAGGGAGCCCAAACCCTCCTGGCCACGGCAACCCCCTACCCCCACCCCGCACTACATTACGGGCAGGAGGGATCCCAGGCCCTCCTGCCCTCGACGCAAACCCCCCTCCCTCCAACGACCGCCCCCCCCCCCCAAGAACCTCCGACCGCCCCCCCAGCCGACCCGCGACCCCCCTGGCCGACCCCCACGACCCCCCCACCCCCCTTCCCCGTACCTTTGGTAGTTGGCCGGACAGACGGGAGCCAAACCCGCCTGTCCGGCAGGCAGCCAACGACGGAATGAGGAATTATATGCACGCTATTTGTGTGGAGAATAGCAGGGAAAGAGCAGGAGGAACTGTGCCTGGTGCTTGCTCAGAAGAACAATCGCTAAGCACAACTCCTCCCTTTTGTCAAAGTTGCTTTCCCTGCCCTGATCAACTGAGCCGCAGGTCTCCCAGAGTCCTGCCGGCTCAACTGATTGAGCGTTAGGGAGAGCAGCAGAGAGAAATGTTCCCCCTCCCGCAAATACCCTGCATCATCTGCTGCTACTACCCCCCCTGCCCCACAGTCATACCCTATACTAGATCGGCAGGAGGGATGCCCCCCCCCCCCAAGACAACCCCTTCCATGGTACCTATAAGATGAAAGACGGTCGGAGGGATGCCTATTCCCTGCTGGAAAATTTTGCCTGCAAATGTGGTACAACGAGGTTTGTGAATCACCCAGCGATGATAGAGAATTGCTTGGAGTGCATCTTTAAATATTAATGAGCCCTTTTACTACCATTTTAATATTAATGACCTCGTAATACATTTGCATGGCAGAGTCTGCTGGGAAGCTAGAAAAAGACAACGATGAGCCGTTTGGATAATTGGCTGGTAAACAACTGGCACACTAAACTGGCTGGAACCTGTTTAGTGACCATCTTTAATAGCATGGTAAGTTTTTAGAATCCAATCCTTAGGGTGGAAAATAAGCTCCAAATTGTGGATGAAATATGGGAATAAAAACTGAGTTTAGAGTCAAGTACTATAAGGATGTAGAATACATACTGTAACTTTACTTATCCTCCTATTGGATTTTAATTATTTTAGCCTAAAAAGTTGATAGGCTAGGTCCCATGTGATAGCAGCAAGTATGAAAATATGTACACACATGCATGGTGCAGCATTCTAAAAAGCCTTAAAAAGAAGCTAGTGAGTGTTCATCAGATGACGTCACCCACATGTAAGGCTTTATATCCTTCTGACTTTGGAGAACATTTACTACATGCAAGTTACTTTGCTTTGTGTGCTTCTTCTTAAGTGCTTATTTGATAAGCAGGAATGTTGAACTAAATACAAGATTTATAGAATTTCTGATCGCATAATTCACATTTTTATGGTAGAGAATTATTTCTGTCCAATGTACTTGATAGTGTACATGATAGATCTCATTGATCTGGGGTTGCTCTGGGCTGTTTGAGTTTTCAGGTAACAGAGTGCATTTCTAAAGGTTTATTCACAGTTCTTTTATTTTTCATGGCAGGTCCTAATTTGCCGGAATTACCGTGGTGATGTGGACATGTCGGAAGTGGAACATTTCATGCCCATCCTTATGGAGAAGGAAGAGGAAGGAGCACTGTCTCCCATTCTGGCACATGGTGGAGTTCGGTTTATGTGGATTAAGCACAACAATTTGTACCGTATCCTTTAGGTTGGCACCAAGTATGGTGCTGTAGTATGTGGGCTCCAAAATATCTTTGAACTACTTTTCAGTAAACATTTTTCTTTTTCAATATTTCTTTATTAAGGTTTCAATTTTTCCATGATCAAATAAATCATTCAATATTAACAGTGCAGTAGCAAAGAGAAGGAAGTGACATCATCAGTGAAGATGGCTGCCTAACTTCGAGGTTCTGGCCACCATAATTCCCCCCAAAAGCTGTCACCTGCTGATCTGCCTAGTTCTGCAGTGCGGCTGCTTTGTCAATGGCTCCTGCATCTCATGGCGTCGAAGAAAAAGACAGAGGGTGACCGCCAACAGAGTCGCATGCCCGAGAAACTCCCTGCATGTTTCACGTGCACAGTTGAGCTGCATGATGAAGGCAAGAACACCTAACTAAGGCCGATCTGTGATCTTAGGGAACTGCTAACATAGGTTAAGATAGAGATCTCCACAGTGGATGACCCAGATTAAAGAGGTGATCCTGGAATTGTGGCAAGGCCTGGCTGAAATTAGGTCCCACATCGATACAGTGTAGCTTAGGATGAACACCTGTAAGTAGTCAGCCACTGGGGCTCAGAGAGGCTTAGAGAATGTGCGATCCGAGTTGCATGAACTGATTGCTAAAATCAAAGATCTTGAAAATTGGGCCCTTCGAAACAATTTACGGATTTGGGGAGCCCCATATACGAGTGAGTACAAAGATGTAAGAAGTAATGACCGATGTGGCCAGATGGCTGCTGCAGAGCAACTTAGACCATGGCATTGAAAGGTCGCACAGAACTCTGGGGCCTAAGAGATCAGAGCAACCCTGTGATATTGTTGTCTTTCTCCAGAATTTTGTTATCAAAGAGTGGCTCCTCTGCAGAGATAGAGACCTTGGCTCACTTCAGTGGAATGGACACCCTGTGGAACTGTATCAAAATCTTTCCTCCAGCACACTGCAGAAGAGGAGAACCTTCTGGGAGGTGACCCAGGCGCTGGCACGTGCCATTGTGTGATATCACTGGACATTCAGTCTACTAATCACTTTGAACGGAGTTCCTAAGCGAGTCACCCCTGTTGAAGAGACCCGGAACTTGCTTTCCAAAGAGGGGATTGAGATTCCTGCTGACCCAGCTGGTGGAATGGCCCAGCAGTCTGTTCAACAGCACCTATCTGGATTCAGATGGCAGGGCGTAGAACGTAGATGATCTACTGCGCATAGGGCTTCAGAGACCATCTCGGCGACCGCTGGCTCTTCGTCTTGATGTCCTGGGCCTTGCTACTGGACTTTGCTTAACTGCACCTTTTCTGCGCCCCCTTTGGAATTTGCACTGCTTCATCTTATTTAATAGATTCATTCTCTATTTCCACTCAAAGGCACTCTAGAAGAACACAAGCTCTTTGTTTTTCTGTCAGTCAAAGGTTGTAAATTCAAAAAATATCATGAACGTTTACTTTCCTTTCAGGCAGCTATTTATGATTTTAGGCATCTGTTATCAATTTCCTACTCTTTTCAACATTTCAGAAAACAATTAAAGACTCCTCTTTTCTAAAAGTTCTTAGGTAATTAGAATCTTTTTTGCTCTCCATTTCCATTATGTTTATTTGATTTATCTTTTGTGAACCGCATAGAACTTTCTGGTTATGCAGTCTATAAATCATTTTATGTTTGTCTGACCACCTTCCTGTGTGGTTATATCTGGATGGGTTTATGCAAAGCTCGGGTCACACGTATTGGAGGTTAAATGAAAGCCTCTTGGATGATCCTGTGATCCTTCGTAAAGTACAGGTCGTTATAGATGAGTATATTCAATTCAACGTAGAAGGTGAGGCTTCACAGGGGTGCAGTTTGGGAAGGCTTGAATATAGTGGCATGGGGTCATCTTATTTCTGTAGCGACCTATAGGAAGAAACAGGATTCAGAAGGTCCTACATTTTCGTCGTACCATTGCTAATTTGTACAATCCCATTTTATTCCGGGACGGATGGGTGTTGTCTAATCTGGCCCGCCAGGAGCTGTAGGAGGCTTCATTTGTTAGAAGTCTTGACTCCTCCCTCTGCTATCATATCCTGGAGCGTGCTCCCTGGACCTCAGTTTTGTATTCCTACATGTCGGACTGTAGGAGCTTATCTCTATTTCTAAATGTTCAGTACTTTATTTGGGATAATTTCTCACAGGTTTTGCCCTTGTGCTGTGGTGGTTCCTTCAGGGACATCCTTGCAGCAGGAGATTGCAGCAGGCTCTTGGAGAAAGTCTGCTTCTGTGGGGTTCCCTGCTCCTGCAGTAAGCCTCCTGGACGGCCTGCATGTCAAATCAGGGCTCCGGGATCACAAACTAGCCCACTCTAGGTTCGTCGGCTTGTGGGTGGAGGGCAGGCTGCGTGGTTCCATGGAGGCGCGACTGGGATTGGGGCCGGACTGCGTACCTCAACCAAGTGGTCCGGAGGTCACTGGCCGTGGTGGTTGGGCCGGTGGGGCAGTCAGAAGACTTGAAATCCAGCTTTCCAGCTTCCTGAGGCTTTAGATCTCCCTACATGCTGTATCAGCATTGCCTGCCATTTCTCCCATACAGCACCATAGAACAGTGAGTAGCAACTTGCTTGCATGGTTTGGCAATTTTGGGGGGGGGTCCTCAAAAGGGGGTTTTAGGTGGTTCCCCTGCAAGCCCTAACCCTCCCCCCTAAAATCATAAAATTGTCATTTCCCAGGGGTACTTGTTCTTTTCCCGGGCTGTTTTAGGGCAAAATCAGCACCCACAGCGGCTATATTGGATTTTTCCTGATTTGGTTAAAAATATATTTTTTGCACTTAGGAGCTTCGTTTTCGCTCCAAATTTCTCAGATGGCCTTCTTAAGACATGATGACATGGATTTATACGCCATTTGCAGTGGATGGCTGTCGGATTTGCAGCTGTGTTCCACGAGCGCCGCTGCCATCGAGGTGTGTACGGATGTAGTTCCTTCCACCTCAGGAGAGGTTCAGGTTCATCATGGTTTGTCAAAACGTTTGACAATATTAAGTGGTTCATCTTATAAGGGGAGTGGAAGAATAGCCTAGTGGTTAGTGCAGCAGCTTGAGAACCTTGGAGACTGGATTCAATTCCTACTGCAATTCCTTGTGACTCTGGGCAAGTCACTTAATTCTTCGTTGCTCCAAAACAAGTACCTGCATATAGTATGTAAACCACTTTAATTGTAACCATAGAAAGACTGTATATCAAAGTCCTATTCCCCCCCCCCCTTTATATGGCATTGCTAGACATCACTAGATTACAGTCTTGATCTTGGAAGTTGATTCCGTTAAGATTTATCAAGAGTTTGTTGGCCTTACCAGTGTAAGACCCTGGAAAAGATCAGAATCGCAGCCCAGGTGGTATTTTGATTGGATTCATACAGTTTAAGCTCCACCTTTTGGCTAGCTTGCAGATCAGCACAACTTATACAGAAAGCTTTGAACTGGCCTGTGGAATATGGCAAGAATGTATACTGTCTTCTGTATTATTTGCTGGAATTCTATGGTTAAGGGCGAGATGTATCATAAAAGGTTTTGTGGCGAGATGTAGCATAAAATACTCCTTTTTGCTGATGTTTTTTTTGTTTACAGATCCTTACTGCTCATTGTCAGAGGTGGGGTGAGTATTAGAGTAGTTTGGAGTCGTTTCTGGTTTCAGATTAATAAATCCATGTCAGAAATTTTTAAATGTTTCATTTTTAAATGTTTCTTTGAATGACGTGGAAAGTATTGCAATTTAAGCAAAATGTTCCATTCCACTGGGCTAATTGTTTTTAGATGTATTTAGGAGTTAATTTAACTTCAGATTTAGAATCCTTACATAAGGCCAATTATCTGAATATTTTGGGAAGAGTTGGACAGATGACAGCATTTTAATATTTCTTAGCTGGGAGGATTCAGACTATTAAGATGATTGTGTTGCTTAGATTGCTCACAGACAAATTTTTCAGACAATTGCAGAAAAAAGGTTTTTCAATATATCTGGGGAAAAAAAAGCTCCCCATGGTACAAAGGCAGTTCTTGTTCTAATGAAGGAAACAGGGAGGAATGACAATGCCTAATTTTAAGGGATTTGGACTTGGGGGGTGGCCTAAGGGATCTGACCAATTGGAATGTTAGGTCACTCCCAGTGCATCCCAGAATGCACTGCAAGAGAGGCCTAAGATTCCGATTGGTCCAGGTCCCTAAGGCTCCTCCTATGGGAGGGGCTTTAAGTGCTTGGGCCAGTCAGAGCCTTAGGCCCCTCCCTGGTGCGTCCCACATTGCCCTGGGAAGGGGAAGGCCTGTCATTCAGTGGAGGTGGGCCTGCCGGCTAGAGCGAGTAAACATCCTTCTGGCTAGCCAACTCAATAAGGTACTTGGGTGAGCTTTGTCTTGGGAGGATGGGGGTTTCCGGTAAGAGGGACTGGGCATCACTCATGTCTGGAGTGGGGTTCGATGTCTCAGAGGGGTGGGGAGTTCCGGCAGGAGTGACTGGGAATCCCTCCTGCCTGGAAATGTCTTGGGGTGGTGGCCGCAGGAGGAATTGGGCACTCCTCCCGCCACGGACATTCGGGGATAGGAATGGTGGCTTTGGGGATTCCAGCAGGAGGGACTTGCATCCCTCCTGCCAGTAGTCTTTGTGTGTGGGGGGGGAGGGGTGGGCACGGGTTCCCTGCCATGGTTGCTAATCTGATCTTGATAGGGAGATTCCCTTGCTGCAATCGGATCAGCGACCGCATCTATTTGAAATGTAAACCAGCATTTTGCTAGCTTACATTTCAGGCGCCTATCGTGGCCCTAAGGAGATGCCTAGGACCACCTAAGCTCGCCTAAGGCTATTTACGGGCAAAACCATGCCTAGCCTTAGGCAAGCTTAGTCAGCCTTATGCACCTCCCTAGGCTTGCGAATATGCCTACAATGTAGGTGACCCTCTTCTGGGTTTAAAAAAATAAAAATGAAAAAAAAAACATGCGTCCCGCTTAGCTGGCTGGGTGGCTAGACAGCAGTAGGATGATTACTGCCGCTTACAAACAGGACACTATTTTAGGATTTGTCCCAGGATGTCTTTCAAAAAACAATTGAAGCCTTATTTATATGTTTATTTGTCAAAGCTTTTTATTAGCTTGGTAATGCTAGAACTGTTTTTAGAGCTCTGTAAAAGAGCAAATTCTTATTAATGTATGCTGTTTTTAGTGGATTTGTTCAGAGTTGGTAGGGAGGAGTCTGGCGATCATGTTTTTATGTTTTTGAATATGTATATTTCTATTGTAATTCGCTTAGGCATTAAGCAGAGAAGAAAATTTTAAAATAACATAGAAACATAGAAATAGATGGCAGATAAGGGCCACGGCCCATCTAGTCTGCCCACCCTAATGACCCTCCCCTACCTTTGCCTAGTGAATAGAGCCCACGTGTCGATCCCATTTGGCCTTAAAATCAGGCACGCTGCTGGCCTCAATCACCTGCAGTGGAAGACCATTCCAGCGATCAACCACCCTTTCAGTGAAAAAGAATTTCCTGGTTTCACCTCGTAGTTTCCCGCCTCTGATTTTCCACGGATGCCCTCTTGTTGCCGTGGGTCCCTTGAAAAAGAAGATATCTTCTTCCGCTACGATGCGGCCCGTGAGATACTTGAACGTCTCGATCATGTCCCCCCTCTCTCTGCGCTCCTCAAGCGAGTATAGCTGCAGTTTGTCTAACCTTTCTTCGTACGGGAGATCTTTGAGTCCCGAGACCATCCGGGTGGCCATTCTCTGAACCGACTCCAATCTCAGCACATCTTTGCGATAATGTGGTCTCCAGAATTGCACACAGTATTCCAGGTGGGGCCTCACCATGGATCTATACAATGGCATAATGACTTCCGACTTGCGGCTGACGAAACCCCTGCGTATGCAACCTAGGATCTGTCTTGCCTTGGATGAGGCCTGCTCTACCTGACTGGCAGCCTTCATGTCCTCACTGACGATCACCCCCAAATCCCGTTCTGCTACCGTTCTTGTTAGGATCTCACCATTAAGAGTATAAGTCTTGTATGGATTATGGTTGCCTAGGTGCATGACTTTGCATTTTTTGGCATTGAAGCTGAGTTGCCAGGTCCTAGACCAGCGCTCCAGTAGGAGTAAGTCGTGCATCATGTAGTCGGGCATTGAATCTTCGTCCGTTGTGCATTTTCCCACTACATTACTTAGTTTGGCGTCATCGGCGAATAATGCTATTTTACCTCGAAGCCCTTCTGCCAAGTCTCTTATAAAGATGTTGAATAGGGTCGGTCCCAAGACCGAACCCTGTGGCACTCCGCTGATCACCTCCGTCATTTCTGAGGGGGTGCCGTTCACCACTACCCTTTGAAGCCTACCACCAAGCCAGTTCCTAACCCATTTCGTCAATGTGTCACCTAATCCTATAGAACTCATCTTGTTCAGCAACCTGCGGTGTGGTACGCTATCGAATGCTTTGCTAAAGTCCAGGTACACGATGTCCAGGGACTCCCCAACATCCAGCTTCCCCGTCACCCAGTCAAAGAAGCTGATCAGGTTGGATTGACATGATCTCCCCTTAGTAAATCCATGTTGACGGGGGTCCCGTAGATTTTCCTCATCCAGGATATTATCCAATTGTCGTTTGATCAGAGTTTCCATAAGTTTGCTCACTATAGATGTTAGACTCACTGGTCTGTAGTTTGCTGTCTCCATCTTTGAGCCTTTCTTGTGGAGTGGAATGACGTTAGCCGTCCTCCAGACCAACGGGACGCTTCCTGTACTAAGGGAGAGGTTGAAGAGTGCCGACAGTGGCTCTGCCAAGACATCACTCAACTCCCTAAGCACCCTGGGGTGTAGGTTGTCAGGCCCCATTGCCTTGTTAACCTTGAGTTTTGACAGCTCATCGTAGACACTGCTGGGCGTGAATTCGAAGTTACTAAATGGGTCAACTGAGTCTGCCCTTGTCTGTAGTTGAGGGCCAAGCCCCGGCGCTTCACGGGTGAAGACTGTGCTGAAGTATTCATTTAATAGCTGGGCTTTTTCGGAATCCTTTTCCACATAGTCTCCGTTTGGTTTCCTAAGACGTACAATCCCGCCAGAGTTTTTACTTCTATCACTGATATACCTGAAGAAGGATTTATCTCTCTTCTGGATGTTCTTTGCCAGAGACTCCTCCATGTGAAATTTAGCCTCCCTGACTGCTGTTTTGACTGCTTTTGACTTGGTCAGGTAGTCTGCCCTAGAGTCCTGTTTCCCCGATTGTTTGTAAGAGATGAATGCTTTTTTCTTTTCCTTGATGAGGTCCGAGATCTCCGCAGTGAACCATTGCGGCTTGTTGTTTCTTCGCCGCTTACTTACTAATTTAACATAGCGGTTTGTCGCTTCTTGTATGGTGGCTTTCAAAGTCGACCACATTTCTTCCACGCTATCGGTTTTTGCTTGGCTTTGTAGCGCCTGGTGAACAAAGGAACCCATGTCTTGGAAGTTTGTGTCCTTGAATTTGAGGACCTTGGTCAGCGTGTTAGATTTAGTGAAACCTTTCCTAAGATTGAACCATACCATGTTGTGGTCACTGGAGGCCAATGTGTCGCCCACCGAGACCTCTGTGACACTTTCTCCGTTGGTAAGTAATAGGTCCAGTATTGCCTGATCCCTTGTTGGGTCCAACACCAGTTGCTTCAGACCAGCTCCCTTCATAGAGTTTAATAGCCTCCTGTTGCTGCCAGAATCGGAGGTTAGTGTATCCCAATCCACATCAGGCATGTTGAAGTCACCTAACAATACTGTGTCCCCACGCAAGGTGATATTTTCTATAACCCCGATTATTTCCATATCCAGGTCAACCTGTTGTCTTGGGGGTCTGTAAATTACGCCAAGATACAAGCATTTGTCCTTCCCTCTGGCCAAATTAACCCAAAGGGATTCTCCAGTGTATTGGACATCTGAGATTCTTGTGACCTTAATGTCATCTTTAGTATATAATGCTACACCTCCTCCCAATCTGCCTTCTCTGTCCCGGCGAAGCAAGTTGTAACCCGGTATGACCATGTCCCACCCATGGGAGTCTGTGAGCCAGGTCTCAGATATCGCCACCACATCCAGGTCGGCATTCCTTATTTCTGTTTCCAACTCCAGGATCTTGTTTCCCAAACTGTGTGCGTTGACGTACATAGCCCTCCATGTTGTATTTTTGTTACATATCAGTGGGGATATACCTGCTTGAGCTACTTGAACACCTACAGCATAATTTGCGTTATATATGTTCCCCCAGACCCAGCAATATTTGCGTTGTATATGTTCCCCCTGGACCCAGAACTACAATGTGTATTCCCCACAGACCCAGATCTACAATGTGTATTCCCCAAAGACTCAGAAGTACAATGTGTACTCCCCCTAGATCTGGAATTACAATGTGGCCCATACTTATGATGTGAACCTACCCCCGACTCGAAGGTGTGTGTACTCGCCCATGACCCAGACTTTCGGTGACTACTTACCACATCCTCAAAACAGTATTTGCAGTTTAGTTCGTCAGGTATGTTGTTTGTGTCTGTACCCTCCCCCAACTTACCTAGTTTAAAGCCCTGTGAAGTAGGCGGGCTAGACGGTGTCCATGGACATTCTTCCCTCTTCTGGTCAGGAGTAGGCCGTCGTGTCCATGTAGTCCGTGCAAAGCTTCCCCATGGTGCAGGAACCCGAAGTTCATCTCCTTGCACCATCCTCGCAGCCAGTCGTTTGCCCTCTGTATTCGATCATCTCTGGCTCTGCCCTTGCCCCTCACAGGGAGAATCGAGGAGAAGACCACCTGCGCATTCATCCTCCTCAGCTTCTCCCCCAGGGCTCTGAAGTCCTCAGGTATGCTGTTCGTGGTGCTCCTGGCGGTGTCGTTAGTTCCGACGTGGATTAGAATCATGGGGAAGTGATCACGGGGCTTGATGAGTCTGTCAAGGCAAGCGGTTACATCCCGGATCCTGGCCCCTGGCAAACAGCAGACCTCTCTTGATTGTAGGTCTGATCTGCAAATTGGTCCCTCGGTGCCCCTCAGCAGCGAATCTCCGATGACCACCACTCTGCGCTTCTTGAGGGTGGGCCGTTCTGTTGATTCCGGAGCTGGAACCGTCTGCTGAACAACTTGTTGCACCTCGTTCTCAGGACCTTCCTGTAGCAGCTGATACCTGTTCCTCAGGGCGATTTGTGGTGTCGATGTAGAGCTGCCCTGTATGTGAGAAAAAGAGATAGAGTTAGGTCCTCTGCGTTTTCCTGTGGAGGAAGTCACTAGCTGCCAGGAGTCAGCATCTCCAGCCACTTCCTGCATTCCGGTGGTTGGTCTCAAGTTTGCAGGTTTGGATGCTTTGGGTGTTCCCAGGGTGGTTTTGTCAGGTTCCTGTTCGGTGATCTGGGACAGCTCCTGGATGACTCCATCGATGAAGGTCTCGTCATTACGGATGCTCCTTAAGCGCTGAACCTCCTCTCTCAGGCTCCTCAGCTCCAGCAAAAGGCTTTCGTTCGACTGGTCCATTACTTCTGTTTGTGTTGAGACTGTAGACATCTTTGAGGGGATGGCCTCAGTCTGTGCAGAGACCTGCTTCATTTAGTGACATGCCGCCTCTGGAACCCATTCCTCCGGGCGAAGAAATTTGGGATATTCTTTCGAGTAGTCGAAGCCCTGGGCATCGCCAGGAAGAGTTCTTCCGCACTCCTTATCAAGCATGGAATGCGGCTCGAGAAGCGTCGAGCCATCCTCCTCTTCGCTCTACGGCTTCCAGCCCTATCTACTCCTTCGAGGCCTCTGGGGACCCATCTAAGCATCTCCGGTCCAGGTCTCCTTCGAGACACAGGGAGGGGCATCGTTCCAGGCATTCTTCGAGGCATTCCTCTAGGCATTCTACAGTCTCGCCTCAGAAGAAACTTCCTCGTGTGGGCTATTCATCTTCGGATGTCTCCCCGCCTCCGGGCCCGGAGTACGAGGATCCCTATGGCTCTTTCTCACCCTGCCGATCACAAGTCTCCTTGGATCCAGAGGCTTCGACTTCATCCTGCCCGTCCCGCCAGCCTGTGTTGGCAGACCAATTGTCTTTTTTATCCTTTCTCAGGCAGATGGCGGATGATCTCGATATCACCTTGGACTCCGGTTCCCGATACTCCAAGGAATACCTGGATACCATGCATCTGCCTCATCCTCCTGCTGAGTCGCTTCGTCTACCTCTGCACAAGCTCCTCGACCAAACCTTCATGCGATGTTTTGAAACACCGTACTCTATTCCTGCCGTTCCTGGCAAACTGGATGCCAGGTACCGCACAGTGCATCACAAGGGGTTTGAGGGCTCCCAGCTCTCTCATCAGTCCCTATTGGTTGAGTCCTCCCTCAAAAGATCTCATCCGTTCCAGGTGTATGCCTCGGTGCCCCCGGGCAGAGAGGGCCGGACCATGGATAAATTCGGGAGGCGCATCTACCAGAACTCGATGATGGCATCCAGAGTTCTCAATTACACTTTCCATTTTGCAACTTATTTGGAGTTCTTCCTGCCTGTGCTTCGGAAGTTTACGCCTTACATTGAGTCTCAGGCTCATTTCGAATTTGAGGAGGTGGTCGCCTCGCTCTCCCAACTGCGCTTTCAACTGATGCAATCCTCTTATGATGCCTTCGAACTCTCGGCACGAGCTGCTGCCTGCTCCGTGGCCATGCGTCGTCTGGCATGGCTTCGAACCATTGACATGGACCCGAACCTCCAGGACAGGCTTGCCAACGTCCCCTGTGCGGGTGCGGATTTGTTTGATGAATCTATTGAGACCATGACGAAGAAGCTGTCGGACCATGAAAAATCTTTCCAGTCCATCCTTCGTCCCAAGCCTAAACTTGCTCAGTCTCGACCTTCTCGACTGCCCTTGATCTATCAGCGGCGTTATACTCCCAGGCAGGCTCCTACTGCGAGACAACCAGCAAAGAGACAGCCTCCACAGAAGGCTCAGCAAAAACCTCAGCCTTCTGCTGTCCCTAAGGCTCCTCAGCCTTTTTGACTCTCTGTTAAGGAGCATAACCAACACCGTTCTGCTATCCCCTGTCTTTCCAATTGGGGGTCGTCTCCATCATTTTTATCATCGATGGACGGCTATTACCACCGACCTTTGGGTCCTTACCATCATCAGGGAAGGATATTCTCTTCAGTTCCATCGGGTCCCCCCGGACCACCCTCCAAAAGAGTATCCTTCCAAGTTGACCCAGACCGCCCTTCTTCTTCAGGAAGCTCAGGCTTTGCTCCAGCTAAGGGCCGTCGAGCCAGTCCCTGTGGACCAACACAACCGGGGGTTTTACTCCCGGTACTTCCTTGTTCCGAAGAAGACGGGCGATCTGCGTCCAATTCTGGACCTCAAGGTCCTCAACAAGTTCCTGGTCAAGGAGAGATTTTGCATGCTGACCCTTGCTTCTCTGTCCCCCCCTCCTCGAGCAGAACGACTGGTTATGCTCTCTGGATCTCAAGGAGGCCTACACTCACATTCCCATTCATCCGGCCTCTCGCAAGTTCCTCAGATTTCGGGTGGGACATCTACATCTGCAGTATCGAGTGCTTCCATTCGGCCTGTCCTCGTCTCCCAGAGTCTTCACGAAGTGCCTGGTGGTAGTGGCCGCTGCACTCCGGAACCAGGGTCTTCAGGTATTTCCCTACCTCGACGACTGGCTCATCAAGGCCACCTCGGCTCCTGGGGTCATCTCGGCGACCCTAACAACGATTTGGTTCCTGCAAAATTTAGGCTTTGAGATCAACTTCCCAAAATCTCATCTGCAGCCTACCCAGTCTCTTCCCTTCATCGGGGCGGTTCTGGATACTATTCAACTCAGAGCATTCCTTCCTCCACAGCGCCTGGATGTTCTTCTTCATCTCTGCCAGTCAGTGTCTTCTCGCAGTCCATCTCAGCGAGACACATGATGGTTCTCATGGGCCACATGGCCTCTACAGTTCATGTGACTCCTTTTGCCAGACTTCACCTCAGGATTCCTCAGTGGACCCTGGCTTCTCAATGGACACAAGTGTCAGACCCTTTGACTCGTCACATCATAGTTACTCCTGCTCTTCAGCAGTCTCTACTTTGGTGGATGACCTCTTCAAATCTATCCAGAGGTTTGCTGTTTCACACTCCTCCCCACCAAAAAGTTCTCACGACCGATTCCTCGACCTATGCATGGGGAGCTCCTCTGGACGGTCTTCGCACTCAAGGCTTCTGGACCAGTGTGGACAGGCTGTGCCATATCAATCTTCTGGAACTCAGGGCGATCTTCAATGCTCTTCAAGCGTTTCAACATCTGCTTCACGACATGGTGGTCCTCATTCGCACGGACAATCAGGTCGCAATGTATTATGTCAACAAGCAGGGGGGCACGGGCTCGGCCTCCCTCTGCCAGGAAGCTCTCAGAGTCTGGGATTGGGCGATTCGCCACAACACCTTCCTCAAAGCTGTCTACAGGGGAAGGACAATGCCTTGGTGGACAACTTAAGTCGTCTCCTCCAGCCTCACGAATGAACCCTCCATTCCAGGCCCCTTCATCAGATCTTCTCTCAGTGGGGGACGCCTCAGATAGACCTCTTTGCTGCCCCCCACAACTTCAAACTGCCTCAATTCTGCTCCAGGATCTGCACTCCTCATCGCCTCGAGGCAGATGCCTTTCTTCTGGATTGGGGGAATCGCTTTCTGTATGCGTTTCCTCCATTTCCTCTCATTCAAAAGACTCTGGTCAAATTGAAATCCGACCATGCCACCATGATTCTGATAGCTCCTCGGTGGCCCAGACAGCCTTGGTACTCCCTTCTACTTCAACTCAGCAGCAGGGAGCCATTTCTTCTTCCAGTGTTTCCTTCACTGCTTACTCAGCATCAAGGATCTCTGCTCCATCCCAACCTGCAGTCTCTCCACCTGACAGCTTGGTTCCTCTCAACGTGATTCCCCGCCAATTTTCCAAAGCGGTGAGGGATGTCTTGGAGGCTTCCAGGAAGCCTGTTACTAGACAATGCTACTCCCAAAAATGGACTAGATTTTCTACCTGGTGTGTTTCTAATCGTAAGGAGCCTCAACGAGCCTCCCTGTCTTCTGTTTTGGAGTATCTTTTGTACCTATCTCATTCTGGCTTCAAGTCTACATCGATACGAGTCCATTTGAGTGCAATTGCGGCTTTCCATCAGCCTCTGCAAGGGAAACCTCTCTCTGCTCATCCTGTGGTTTCCAGGTTTATGAAAGGACTTTTCCATGTCAATCCTCCTCTCAAACCTCCTCCAGTGGTTTGGGACCTCAATGTTGTCCTTTCTCACCTTATGAAGCCTCCTTTTGAGCCTCTCAACAAGGCTCCACTGAAGTTTCTCACTTGGAAAGTGGTTTTTCTTGTTGCCCTTACTTCTGCTCGCAGGGTCAGTGAGCTTCAGGCCTTAGTGGCGGATCCACCTTTCACAGTATTCCATCATGACAAGATGGTCCTTCGCACTCATCCGAAATTCCTGCCTAAAGTGGTCTCTGAATTTCATCTCAACCAATCCATAGTGCTTCCTGTGTTTTTTCCAAAGCCTCATTCTCATCCTGGAGAATCGGCTCTTCACACTCTGGACTGTAAACGTGCTTTGGCTTTCTACCTGGATCGCACCAAACCACACAGAACTGCTCCTCAACTTTTCGTCTCCTTTGATCTGAACAAGTTGGGACGCCCTGACTCGAAGCGTACCATCTCCAACTGGATGGCGGCTTGCATCTCTTTCTGCTATGCCCAGGCTGGATTACCCCTTCCCTGTAAAGGCACAGCCCATAAGGTCAGAGCAATGGCGGCCTCTGTAGCCTTCCTCAGATCGACACCGATTGAGGAGATTTGTAAGGCTGCCACTTGGTCCTCGGTTCATACATTCACCTCTCATTATTGTCTGGATAATTTCTCCAGACGGGATGGACAGTTTGGCCAAACAGTATTACAAAACTTATTCTCCTAAGTTGCCAAGTCTCCCACTATCCCATTGAGGTTAGCTTGGAGGTCACCCACTAGTGAGAATACCTGCCTGCTTGTCCTGGGATAAAGCAATGTTACTTACCGTAACAGTTGTTATCCAGGGAGAGCAGGCAGCTATTCTCACGTCCCACCCACCTCCCCTGGGTTGGCTTCTCTGCTAGCTACCTGAACTGAGGAGACACGCCCGGAGCATCGGGCGGGAAGGCACTCGCGCATGCGCGGTGCGGGCATCTCGAAACTTCTGAAGTTTCTTCAAGCAAGTATGCTTGTGAGACATCCGCATCGGGGCTCTGTCGGATGACATCACCCACTAGTGAGAATAGCTGCTTGCTGTCCCTGGATAACAACTGTTACGGTAAGTAACATTGCTTTCTGGGACCTCAGTATTCTCATCAGCATGGGTCTCCAAGTTTCCCCATGCTTGTGTCCTGTTCTCTCAAGGTCCCCACATACAGTCGCCATTTTCTCCAAAAGCTCATCCTTTTCCAAAAGCTTTTCAACTCTTGGCACATTTCTATAAAATAGTGCTCAAAATCTCAAGCGATGCTGCAAGAGGAGGCAACCTTCTGATGTTCAGTCACTGATTGCAAGGACTTCAACTCAGGTAGGGAATCAGGGCCTGGTGACACATGGCACAAAGAAGGTTTGGGCCCCGGCTTATGGGGGAACTTACTTGTTTCTTTAGTTCCAGATTTTGATTGGAAAGCCATAATTTCCTCTAACATTTCAGAAGCACAGGTATAAGGTGAATGTAAAGGCTGATGGCAAAGGATTAAGCAAATTAACTTAGTAGGGACGCAGGAGCTCAGGGATCAGGCAGTGATGTCATTTCCTCCAGGATCAAGCTGCCATCCAGAGCCGTGATGCCACTTCCTTCAAATTAGGATTGCTTTTTATAACTGCTGATTCCTTCCCAACTCTTCTGCTCCCTGAACCACCCAGCCTCTACCCATACTTGACATCAGCGTCTCTGAGAATATTTAGTGGCACTGCTGCATAAGTGCTGCTGAATATCCACAAATAGCTCACAGAATATGATTTAAGAGGCCAGGAGCCTCTTGCCCACTTAAATAGTTTTGAATATTGACCCTTGAATTCTTAAAATGTTTGGAGTATTTTTGTGACATTTGAATACTTCTTCCTTAACTTAGACATTTTTAGTTGTAGCAACTTCTAAGAAGAATGCATGTGTTTCATTGGTTTTTTCCTTTCTTTATAAAGTGGTTCAGGTGAGTTAAACTGTCCTGTATTATTACTGATGCCTTAATAAGGAGCAGACAGACCTTTTCCCTTACAGGTTGTCCTGTTTAAGGTTACCATATAGCTCCAGAAAAAGGAGGATGGAGTGAGACATCTGGGTTTTACTTCCATTGTTTGAGAGTAAAACCCGGATTTCTCAATCTGCCCGCCTTTTTCTGGAGCCATATGGTAACCCTACCCTATGACATTGGGATGAGTGCACGGTTATCCGCTGGGCGTGGGGCAGGGACAGGGTCAGAGCCTGCAGGGACATGGACAAACTTTGTCCTTCATCCTTAGAGCATTGGCAACTGAATTAAATGATTAAAAAAAACCGTAGAAGCTGCTTTTGAATTCAAATGACATACAGTGGAACCTTGGTTTGTGAGTAACGTGGTTTGCAAGTGTTTTGCAAGATGAGCAAAACACTCAGCAAACTTTTGTCTCGCAAACCGAGCACCGCCCTGATAAACAAGCTCTCAGCAATGGTGGGTACCTACCTGTGGGTGCTGCAGCGCTTTCAGCTTGGTGGCTTCCTTCCCTCGGGGTCCCCGTGCGGCTTCCCTCCCGCTTCGGCCTATGCCTCTGCCGTCCGTCAGCGCCTCCCTGCTCCTGATCCAAGCCGGCCGCCATCCTGTGGGAGCATGCGCACGACCGCTCCTCTCTTGAACCAAGCCAGCTGCTGCTCCGACAACACGCTCACCACGTCCTGCGTGCTTGTACGTGGTGAGCATGTTGTCGGGGCAGCAGCTTGGATCAGGAGCAGGGAGGCGCTGATGGATGGCAGAGGCATCGGCCGAAGTGGGAGGGCAGCCGCACGGGGACCCCGAAGGAAGGAAGCCACCACGCTGAAAGCGCTGCAGCACCTACAGGCAAGTACCCACCCCTGGGCCACCATAGCAAACCTTGGTTGTGGAACAAATTGTTTGAGTTTACATTGTGGCCTATGGGGAACTTTGTTTTGATATACGAGTGCTTTGGCTTACGAGCATGCTTCTGGAACGAATTATGCTCGTAAACCAAGGTACCGCTGTAATGTTAAATGACATCATTTGTGTCTTGTCTGCTTTTGATGTGGAAGCAAGAGCCTTATCTTCTGATCAGACTCCTACCATCTACAACGTCCTTCCATCATATGTCCAGCTGCTCAAGCATCTTACTGCAACAGATTCATCTATCATTGCTAGCATCAAGGAACATTTCCAAAATTTAATAGACATTTATTTTCCTGTTCATTCACTACACGGTTTAGGTTCTTTTCTACACCCCTGTTTGAAAGGCAATTCAATCACCTTCCCAGATGATGTGAAAACATAGGCAATTGATCCTTTGGGAAGGTTGTACCAAAATCATATTGAAATGGAAGGTTTTATTTGTGATTTGTAAACAGTTATGCAGAATATTGTCCCTTTTTACACTTTAACTAGTCTTTAAGCCCGTTACATTAACGGGTGCTAGAGTAGATGTCTGTCTGTCTGAGGTTTTTTTTTCTTTGTCTCTCTCTCTCTCCTTGCACGCTGCCTGTCATTTTTTCTGTCTGTGTCTCTTCCTCTGTCCTTAGTGCCCTCAGTGCCTCCTTCCTATGTCCTTAGTGCCTCTTCCTATGTCCATAGTGTCCCTAGTGCCTCCTTTCCATGTCCTTAGTACCTCTTCCTATGTCCTTAGTGCCCCCAGTGCCTCTGTACTGTGTCCTTAGTGCCCCAGTGCCAGCATACTGTGTCCTTAATGCCCCCAGTGCCTCCTTCCTATGTCCTTAGTGCCTCCAGTGCCTCCTTCCTGTGTCCTTAGTGCCCCCAGTGCCTCTGTACTGTGTCCTTAGTGCCCCAGTGCCAGCGTACTGTGTCCTTAATGCCCCCAGTGCCTCCTTCCTATGTCCTTAGTGCCTCCAATGTCTCCTTCCTGTGTTCTTAGTGCCCCCAGTGCCTCTGTCCTGCTTAGTGCCCTCAGTGCATCCTATGTCCTTAGTGCCCTCAGTGCCCATTTCTATGTCCTTAGTGCCCCCAGTGCCTCCTTATGTCCTCATTATTATCTTCCAGACTTTGTCCCACCCCCCCAATGCCAGTCTGCCTGCCTGCCTCCCATCCCCCTGAGCAGCATGTTTCCATTAACCCCCCCACCACGATGCCAGCCTGCCTGCCTGCCTCCCATCCCCCTGAGAAGTATGTTTGCATTGAAACCCCCCCTACCCCCCCTTCTGATGCCTGCCTGCCTTCCATCCCCCTTCCATTGAACCCCCCACCCCCATGCCAGCCTGCCTGCCTCCCATCCCCCTGAGCAGCATGTTTGCATGGAAACCACCCCACCCCCATTGCCAGCCTGCCTTCCATTGAAACCCCCCACCCCCCTCCGATGCTAGCCTGCCTGCCTCCCATCCCCCTTCCATTGAAACCCCCCCACCCCCCACGCCAGTCTGTCTGCCTGCCTCCCATCCCCCTTCCATTGAAACCCCCCACGCCAGTCTGCCTGCCTGCCTCCCATCCCCCTGAGCAGCATGTTTTTAATCCCCCCCTCCCCCCGCCGACCCTACCCGGTACAACAGAAACCCCCGTTGACCCTCCCAGCGACGCGGCAGAGGAAATTAGGCCAGTAGAAGAGCCGAAGCAGCGTGTTTACTGTGCCTGGGACGCTGCTGGAGCTGCGAGGTTTGTCGGCCGTGTTGCAGTGGGAGGGTCGGCTGAGAGGGTCAACGGGGGTTTCTGGTATGCCGGGTAGGGTTGGTGGGAGGGGGGGAGGAGGGGGAGTCGCAGTGTGTTACCTGGCCGGTCCTTCGACGCGCGCATGCGCACTCTGCCGGCCACATCCCGACAGATCAGATCTCAGGGAACACGGGATAAGAGTGCGCATGCGCGCTTAGCATATTATTATTATAGATATAAAGATTTAAATATAAAATCATGTGGCTTATGCAAATGAGAGTCCATGGGAACAGGGACAGGGCATGGATAAACTTTGTCCTCATGTCATTCTCTACTGTATATCACGAAAAGCTTGGTGAAAATGAATGCTCAATAATACAGTTTGGGCTGGAGGGACCCTGCCTTTCAGGATCAGGCATAGCATATAATTGGCCCCATTGTCTTTGTGTTTCTCTAGAATTTTGGCTAGATGAGCCTTCCAATTCCCATTCATTGTAGAGCTGCTATTTTCTGGTGCTTGACTAATGTTTTTTTAAACTGTCATTTCCAGGTATTTTCAGAGTATTTCAAAGAGCTAGAAGAAGAGAGCATCCGGGATAATTTTGTCATTATCTATGAACTTTTAGATGAACTTATGGATTTTGGATATCCTCAGACCACAGATAGCAAAATTCTACAGGAGTAAGTAGTGACATTAAATGTTTGTAGGTGTTGGGCGTAATCCCTGCCTTTTCCATTGTTCCCTGCTGCTAAAGCTCATTCAGTCTGCACGGGAACGGGGATCGCGGGGATCCCGCGGTTCCCACGGGTATCCCGCGGGTTCCCCCCCTGGCCCATGGGACTCCCACGGGGACGCCCCCTGGCCCACGGGACTCCCAAGGGGATGCCCCCCTGACCCACGGGACTCCCACGGGGACGCCCCCTGGCCCACGGGACTCCCACGGGGATGAAAACAGCCTACCTAAATTCTGGCGATGCAGGCGTGCAGCTTACAAGTCCGCCATGCCGCCGGACCAATCAGCAAGCAAGGCTTTCATCTGTGTACGTGCTGAGCTTACTGCTCAGCATGGCTATTTCCCGCCGCGACGCTGGACTTGTAAGCTGCACTCCTGAAAAAGAAATCATCCTGGCCGGGGTCGGTGTCATGCTCCGGAGCTTCTACAGCCTTCCTATCTCCCTCTCCCTTCTACCTGCTTCCGGCCACAACCCCTGCTCCGCGGCTCTCTTCGGCAACTCAGCAGCAGCGATCGACACAAGCTTCTGATGTCGGGGCCTACCCTTTGCGAGTCCCGCTTGTTTCAACTTCCTTTTTCCACAAAGGCGGGACTCGTAGAGGGAAGGCCTCGATGTCGGCAGCTTGTCTTGATCACCGCTGCTGACGAGTTGCTTAAGAGAGCCGCGGAGCAGGGGGGTTTTGCCAGGTGCAGGTAGAAGGGAGAGGGCCAGATGCAGGACTTGTGGGTGAGGGAGCAGAAGAGAGAGAGGGGAGGGAAACAAAAGGAAATATTTCATACTGGGCTGGGCCGGAGTGGAGGGAGGGTGGAAAGATTCTGGCTACAGGGTGCATTAACAAAGGAAGAGGGAGGGAAAGCTGAAAATGGAGATAGTGACACAAAGGTTAAGCAGGACCTACTGAATAAGGATAGAGATACAGAGGGGACATGAAGAGGAGGTGAAATAGAGACATATAAGTAATGCTGAAAAAGTGTGGGGGGGGGAGATAAAGACATTGAAAGGGCAAATGGTGAACATGGGGTAAAGACAAGGACAGACAAATGAAGATTCTGAAAAAGTGGTGAGATAGGGATATAGGTGAGATAGACACAAAGAAGGGTGATGCTGGAAAATAGGTGGAATGGTAATTCTGACAAACACAGAAGGGAAATGCTGGATCAAGGAGAGATGGGGCTCAGGCTGGATGGAATGAGGAGAAATGCCTTGTTGGCCCGGAACTTCCTCTCCTACGTCAGAATTGACGTCAGGGAGCGGAATGCTGGTCAGCGCAACGCTTCTGCAGGGAAAGCTTGGGACAGCGGTGGCTTGGAGGCTATTCCCCGATGGCGGTGGCAGCAAACCGAGTGGCTTGGGGGAGGGCACGGAGAAAGAAAGAAAGGGGGCAGACAGGGAGACAGAAAGAAGGGGGAACAGAGAGACAGAAAGAAAAAGTTGGGGGAGAGAATGAGGTCTGGAGGAGAGGAAACATACAGGAGGCTGAAAGAAAGGAAGAAAGATTGGATGCACAGTCAGAAGAAGAAAGTGCAACCAGAGACTCATGAAATCACCAAACAGCAAAGGTAGGAAAAATGATTTTATTTTCAATTTAGTGATCAAAATGTGTCTGTTTTGAGAATTTATATCTGCTGTCTATATTTTGCACTATGGCTCCCTTTTACTAAACCGCAATATCGTTTTTTAGCGCAGGGAGCCTATGAGCATTGAGAGCAGCGCGAGGCATTCAGCGTAACTCCCTGTGCTAAAACCTACTATTGTGGTTTAGTAAAAAGGGAGGGGGTGTATTTGTCTATTTTTGTATTTTGTTACCGAGGTGACATTGCATAGAGTCATCTGCGGTGACCTCTTTGAAAAAACCCGGTATATGAATAATTAACATTTTCTCTGCCTTTCATTGTGCTTTGTGTTTTTTTTTAAATTTTATTGTTGGTAGATCATTTTGACTTAGTCATTATAAAGTAGCTCGCAAGCCCATAAAGTGTGGGCACCCCTGCTCTTACTCTGGGGCACCAGACCTCCCTCACGGCACACACACGGCAAATGGAAGAAAGAGGAGAATTTTTGGTCGTAGGGAGGAAGGTACAGAATGTGATAGGGAAGAAAAAGATGAGAGTGAGAAATGTGGCAAGGGAACAATGGGACAGATTGAAAGGGATGCAAGAGGGAGGAATATTGGACAGTGGTGAAGGGAATGGAGGGAGAGATGTGGCATAGTGTTGGAGAGGGGTGATAGAAGGAGAAATGTTGGGCATGGGGCTGGTGGGCAGGCACGAAAGATGAGAAAGAGATAAATGCTGGACCATGGTAGGGGGAACCAATGGACAGCAACAGAAGAATTTACAGAAGATGGGAAAGCGGAAAAAAGAAACTGGGACCAACTTTATGGAAAAATAAGTCTCCAGACAACGAAGGTAAAAAACGGAATTTATTGACTAAAATATGTTAGCTTTGGGAAATGTATATGGCAGATGTCTTTGTTTTGTGTTCAAAAAAAAAAGGAAATGCATTTCTGGTTTTATTTCTACAGTGTTGAAGTACTTGTTGACCCTTGCTGTGACTGGTGGGGATCCCCAAGCACCGCCAGCAGAGGACCTCCTCTAGAGATGGCCAGAACTCCCCTCCACCAAGCACAGCAGTCGCTGGCAGCATCCATGAGCCACTGAGGTGCCAGCATCTGTGACTCAGGGACGCTACTGCTGCCTGCCAAGCTTGGCAAAAGGGACCCCCGGCCAACTGCAAAGGAAGTCCTCAGCTGACAGTTTGTGGGTTCTCATCAGCTGAGTATTTATATTTTATATTTATATTAGAGGTTCTGGTAGAAACCCATTTACAAAGTATGTATTCTTCCCAATTAATATTTCCAAATTAATAAAGTCTCTTTGCTTATTTGTAAATGGGTCTCTACCAGAGCCTTTAATTCAGTAGCATAATTAAATAAAATAACTATTTCTGAAGTTTATAGGGAAGGATGGTGACGGAGGGGATTCCTCGCGGGGACGGGTGGGGACGGAGGGATTCCTCACGGGGACGGGTGGGATTTTGGCGGGGACGGGTGGGATTTCTGTCCCCGCGCAACTCTCTATTCTGTACCTTGTTTTAACTTAGATTTAGATATGTTGCAGAAGTAGAGTCTAAGAACAAAAGAAAAAACTGCAGAAATGGTGTACAAGACACCAAGTCTTTAATAAACAAACATAAAAATAATCATGAACGTAATCATAAGACAGTTTGTATCCACAAAGGTTAATGAACCTGGACCCGACACGATCCGTGTTTCAAAGAAACACTCCTTCTTCAGGGGTCCAAAAGTGTATCATATACAGGAAAACCTTATGAATAGTAACTGGAAATAATGGTGTGATGAGCAGCTAAGAAAACTATGCAAGCTTTTACGTGGTGCAGGAAACAAAACGAAAGTGCAGAAGTAGAGTCTTGCAGTAAGAGAAGTCGTACGCCTTTTTCGCTAGTGTGTTACTGCCATTGATAGACTCTGACTTAAACAACATTTTGTTTAGAATGTGAAAAACTTAAAGCTGATGTAGTGTTGGTCTAATGCTAATGTCTTACACAGTCACTGATGAATGATTGTGAGATTAAGGTCAGGATGACTGGGACAGGGGCAGAGGCTCATGCTGCTTTTTGAGTTGGGTAGAAAGAATACAGGACAACTATTAGGACCTCTACTGTTTCACCTTTAGGTACTGCAGAATATATGTATTTTAGTTTGTTGCAGGTTTCCAGGTCTCGCTGCGTCTTGTCAGGTAGAACTGACGTTTCAGCCATCATGCTATGGCTTTCTTCAGGGTATGCTTTGAGGTCTGCAGTTTGACTTTATATAGTAGGTCCTCAAACACGATTGGTTGGGGCTTGAGGTGATTGAGGCAGGCCCTCTTTCTCCCATAGAATGAGGCAGGCCTCTCTTTCTCTCATAGAATGATGTCTGAAACACAGTGAGACCCAGAAACCTGCAGCGAGCATGATGCTAGCTGTGGAAACCTTGAGAGAGCATATAGCCCAGCTTCACAGGGAGAACATCTTTAAACTTACCAGAGACTTTTACATTCTGTGGGAAAAGGAGACCAACTGATTTTCCCACCAAAATTCAAATTTGTGACCAACTGACTTTCATGACAAAATTCAAGTTTGTAACGAACAGACTTTCCTACTTTATTCACCTCAAGCCCCAACCAATCAGGTTTGAGGATCTACTATATAAAGACAAACTTCAGACCTCGCAGCATATCCTAAAGGAAGCCACAGCATGATGGCTGAAATGTCGGTTCTACCTGACAAGAAGCAGCAAGACCCAGAAACCTATAACAAGCATGATGCCAGCTGTAGAAACCCTGAGAGAACATATGTATCGTAGACCAGCTTCACTGGTAAATGTAGGGAGGATCAGGAGAACTTGGCTATGTTGCTCTTTAGTAGTAGTCGTGGGAGGGTAAGTAGAATGTTCAGATCCCATTAACAGTTCAGATTATCTGTAACCCCACACACTTCAGCAACCAACTTAATTTTGTTTCTATTCATCTTATTAGACAGAAAATTGGCATTACTATTTATGTTTCTTATATTTATTTCGATTTCTATCCCATTGTCCCCAAAGAGCTGAGAACAGGTTACAGGTTAAACATACGTACTATATAGTTAACAGGTTATAATTTACACTAGATTTGCCATAATTTCAGTACAAGTTTCTGAAACAAGTTTTTTCCTAGCTTGACACATTAAGGGTCTAATACTAATACAGTCGACTCCGCTTGAGTGCAAACCACACTAATATAAGACTTGTGAAGGGGCATAATCAAAACAAATGTCTAAGTTGAATTTGGTTGTATGATGCTAGACGCCCAAAGTCGGCAGTGGGAAAATGCCCATTCTTGAAAAATACTTGTCGAATTATTATTATTATTTTTTTTAAATCATCGATTTACAGGCTGCTGTTCGTCCAGACTGCCAGTACATCTATCTTTATACCACATTTTCTACCAAAATTTTGTCCAAGTCCCAAACACCCAGAACAAGACCATTTGGGCATGGGAGGGGCCAATCTTGTAATGATAGAAGCAGAGGTAGGTTATATAAATGGTCAGGAACCACTTCACAGGTCATAGACCTGATGGGCCGCCACGGGAGCGGACCGCTGGGCGCGATGGACCTCTGGTCTGCCCCAGTGGAGGCAACTTCTTATGTTCTTATGTTCTTAATGGACTGGCCACCCAAACATGGCAACAGAGCAGCAGGACACCTTACAGGACACTGCTGTGAACTTCACAAAAAGGGCGCCACTATAACCATCTGTCTACAACCCCAGTAGCCCTTATGGCTGCAATACAGTAGGGTTTTGGTGGGCGCACATTTTCCACCCACATGTAGTGGTTAGAGTGGCTTATGGACCTGGGTCCTCCTTTCTATGGTTCAATAGCCCACCCCCCTCAGGCTATTTAAGACACCTTTGTGCAGCTCCACTAGGCTTTCCTATATCAGGTGCTGATGTTCTAGAGACAGGTAGGTAGGTTTTTATTCCAATCTTTGGGTGTGTGAGGGGGGTCAGTGAACACTGGGGGAGTGTGTGTGTGTGTGTGTGGGGGGGTCCTTACTTTGTCTCTGCAGTGGTTATCTCATCACTTTGAATACCTTTTTGGCACTTATACCTGTTTTTACATCGTCTAACTCGCAATGTTTAAGTTCCGCCCAGGATGTGTAGAAAAATCTTCGATTATCCCTGCAGGACGATTAAGTCTAGGTCAGCCCATATCCTGCCTACATCCCGTCCTAACCAAATACAACCCTTTTGAGCTCTGGGCACACAGCGGGATTCAGAGGCCTAAAAAGTCCCTTGAGACATTCAAAAAATCGGTTTGATTATCGGCGCTTGGACGACCTGTCTTTTAGTTTGTCCAAATGCTGACTTGGGCGGGTTTTTAGACATGTTTAAGTTTTGATTATGAGCCCCATAAGATCTTAAAGCATTTCTCTTCAATCCTTATTACTTGCAATAGGGTAAAAAAGCCTTAGAGTTGGAGCTATATACCAACTTGGGTTATAAAGGTGATAAATCACTTTGCTCCTATTTCAATCTGACAAAAAAAAACCTTTTAATATTTGCTCTTATTTTTTTCTTTCTTTCTTATTTTTTCTTTTTCTAAGCTTTTTTTATTTTTTTTATTCATGCATTACCTTGCCATTACTAAGCCTAAAATGGGGAAATCGCCAGTACTACACTAAGAATCGGAAACCTAAAGGGCTGCTGTATAATTACCGTGAAGCAGCGGGAGATAATCCCTGCAAAATGCTGGCTGCATTGGTGACAGCACAGCGGCATTTAAATCTGTAAGGATTCATCAGGACCCAAAGAGGATTTGAAAATGGCATTGAAAATTTAAGATAAATTCCCTTCTTCTTGTGGAGATTAATAGAAAGATTATGTACAGTTGACTCCGCTTAAATGCAAGCCCTCTGGACTGGACTGCAACGTGCGCTTAAACGGAGTGTGCGCTTAATTGGAGTTCCACTTTTTAATTATGAAAAATCATAGTACGTTGTGAAATGCAATAAAACTTTTATTCAGCAAAAAACACACAATTTAACACAGTGAAAGGGACCTGGGGGTGATGGTCGACACATCACTGAAACCATCGGCGCAGTGTGCGACAGCCTCAAAGAAAGCAAACAGAATGCTGGGCATCATCAAAAAAGGTATTACAACCAGGACGAAGGAAGTCATCATGCCGCTGTATCGCGCAATGGTGCGCCCGCACCTGGAGTACTGTGTCCAATACTGGTCGCCGTACCTCAAGAAGGACATGGCGGTACTAGAGGGAGTGCAGAGGAGGGCGACTAAACTGATAAAAGGTATGGAAAATTTTTCATACGCTGACAGGTTAAAAATGCTGGGGCTGTTCTCCCTGGAGAAGAGGAGGCTTAGAGGGGACATGATAGAAACCTTCAAAATCTTAAAGGGGATAGAGAAAGTAAATAAGGACAGATTCTTCAAACTGAGGGGAGCCACAAACACTAGGGGTCACTTGGAGAAATTGAAGGGGGACAGGTTTAGAACAAATGCTAGGAAGTTCTTTTTTACCCAGAGGGTGGTGGACACATGGAACGCGCTTCCGGAGGAAGTGATAGGCCAGAACTCTGTACAGGGGTTCAAGGAGAGTTTGGATAGGTTCCTGGAGGATAAGGGGATAGAGGGGTACAGATAAAACTTGAGGTAGGTTATAGAAGTGGTCTGAAACCACTTCACAGGTCACAGACCTGATGGGCCGCCGTGGGAGCGGATCGCTGGGCGAGATGGACCTCTGGTCTGACCCAGTGGAGGCAACTTCTTATGTTCTTATGTAAGAAGGGGTATTCAGATAAAGTGATCTCAACTCTCTTGGGGTCCCGAAGGCTTTCCACCTCTCAGGCTTATTTGAATATTTGGTGTCTATTTGAGGAGTGGTGTGATGCACTTGGAGTGGTCTCTTTTCATGCTTCCCTGCCTAACATCTTAGAGTTTTTGCAGGATGGCTTGGATAGGGGACTGGCTTGGTCTTATCTCCGGGTTCAGCTTGTGGCCTTGTCAGCCTTTTGGGGATTAATGAAAGGTCAGCGTTTGACTGCCATTCCTGATGTGATTCGCTTCTTATGGGCAGCCAAGTTGCTCAGGCCTCCCGTGTGGCCCTCTGTTCCATCTTGTGATCTCAATCTGTTTCTGTCAGTTCTGGTGCGCCCTCTTTTTGAACCATTGGGCGACTGCTCTTTGAAGGACCAAAAAGCAGTCTTCTTGGTGGCCATTACTTCAGCTAGACGTGTTTCTGAGCTGCAGGCTTTCTCTTGTAGGGCTCCCTTCTTGGAGTTTTCTAGGGAGCGGGTTGTCTTGAGGCCTGTTTCTTCCTTTCTGCCAAAAGTAGTGTCTACTTTTCATGTCAGTCAATCTGTAGTCTTCCCAATGCTGGGTAGTCGGGAGGGCTCTTCTGAGCAGACAGCTGTGCAAGTTGGATGTCAGTCGGGTCCTTCACTCTTATGTGCAGAGGACCCAGGAGATCAGGAAATCATATCTTTGTCCTTCTAGCGGGTCCTTGTAAGGGGGATGGCGCTTCTAAGGCTACTATTGTGCGCTGGATTCAAGGAGATTATTGCTTCCACTTATCTACTGAAGAAGAAGCTCATTCCACTATGGGTCAGACAGCTTCTTGGGCTGAATCTTCTCTAGTGCCTCCAGTGGATATTTTCAAGGCTGCAGTTTGGTCTTCTCTACATTCCTTTATGTGACACTACCGTGTGGATGTTCAACGGCGTAGGGATGCGGTATTCGGTGAGCGTATTCTGGTGTCGGCCCTTCGGGGTCCCACCCTTGATGGGTACTGCTTTGGTACGTCCCATCCGCAAAGTAACTATACCGGTCTATCAAGCGATACAGAAGGGAGGAGGTCAGGCGCTTAAGAAGCATCCGGGTCGACAAGGCTTTCATCGATGAAGTCATCCAGGAACTGTCCCAGATCACCGTACAGGAACCTAACAAGACCATCCTCGGGACGCCCAAAACCAACAATCCTGCAACCTTGAGACCAACAATCGGAATTCAGGAAGAGGCTGACGACACTGACTCCTGGCAGCTGGTTACTTCCTCCACAGGCAAACACAGAAAACCTTCCTCTTATTCTGTCTCTTTTTCTCACACACAGTGCAGTTCTACATCAACCCCACAAATCACTTTGAGGAACAGATTCCAGCTGCTTCAGGAACGACATGACAATGAGGAACAGGAAGAGGTCCAGCAGGAGGTTCCGGCCCGGGAGACATCAGGTCGCCCCCTGTTCCGCCACTAATTTCTGACAGGTGGGATGATCAGTAACACTCAGAAAAGCACCCAGACAATATAAAGCATAAACAATAACACTTTATTATACATTATCCCAGGCAAACACTCCCTTCACAATTGGAGAATCCATACACGGGAGACTGTCCCTTTAGACATCGTGGCTTCTCCCTACAGACATCATGGATTCTGCTGTCAGGGTCAGAATCCCGGTCTTATATAGGATGCACACTGCGGAGTTCATAGTAAAAGCATAAACAGCTGTTCCTGCTGTTACAATTAGTCCTGCTCTTTTGCTCTGTGTTTTGACAACACCCAGGTCAGGATGTCAGAAGGAAGTGTTTGCAGGGTTTCACTCTTCCTTTGATGTGGTTTTGTCAACATTCAGGTCAAAAAGGTCAAGATAGCAAATACTTGTCACCGTCCCTTTCTTTTTTGATGTAGTTTCCCATCTGTCTTTACTGATGTTATTTGAGCGGCAAAGAGGTCAGGATCTCAAATAAGCAAGGAGGTGTTGCAGTTTATTGTCTCTTTGATGCTATCCAGTTGTCACTCAAATAAAGGAAGTCAGGATAGGTGTTGCACTGTCTCTTTGATGCTATCAAGAAGGTGTTACAGAGGCCATCTGTCTTTACTATCCTTTTGGTGTGGTCAAGGTAACACTCAGGACAAAGAGGTCAGATAAGCAGACTTGAGGAGACATATCAGTAATATTCTGAACATGTCAGTAAGTAATATGCTGAACATGTCAGTAATATGCTGAGGTATAACATTCCACTCCTGGATACTCAAGTCTGCTTCTCCAAATTAAGAAGTCCTCCGAATTAGGGGAGAGAGTGTCCGACAATTAAGAAATGTTAACATAAAGATAGCTAAACAAATTTATAGAGTACAAAATGAAGATGCCATATCACTGCCTCTAGTAATAGCATCCCACCCATGGAGTGCAGTGGTAGCTTCAATATGATCTGCCACAGAATGCAAGTTAGTATTTCAAAATTCAGTATCTATTCATTTGCTCCCTGCAACACACTAACATTCTGTAAACATATTGAAAAGGGAGCTTGACTAGCAGGAATCACAAGTTCAACAGTACTAAGGACACATTGTTTCATTTCAAAATTTACACCATTTTCTATCTAAGGGTACAGAATGTGATGTGGTTTTTAAATCAATGCGATAAAGTTAATTCTTTGTGATATCATTAACGACATGTAACATTAACTGATCATATCGTAGCGTTAGTTCATAATTATGTACAGTATTTGGCACCCATTCACCTTCCCATCTAAATACATCTGCTACTCTGGAGCCAAAATATGCTTGTTTGCCAGCCAGTATTTCAGAAACAATAGTATTTATTCTACTTTTAAGCTAAGGTAAAATGGGAAAATTAATTTTCCCTTCATAATTTATTTCCTTATGTGCTAAACCTGGTATTCTTGCATTCCCTAATATTTCTTGCTAATTAGGCATTTTACTTGAAAGTATCACGTATAGGGAATCATGGAAATTAATAATCTTATTAATATTATATTTGTGCTCTTACTCATGGCTTACATACATTTAGGGTAGCTTCATAGTCACCATCGTTCACTGCAGTTATCTGTTATCCTGTTTTTCTTAGCAGCTTTGGTTAGGGTCTGGCTATGCTCCAGTTTCAATAGGCTTGCTATGCCACTCACATGCCTTCACTCATGTAAGATTCACGAGCACCGCCTCCAGAGGCCAGCCCTAATGTGAAGTGGCAGGATATAGGCTCACTTCTATTCCCAAGTCGGTGCCACATAATAGCTTCATGGCACTGTATGTCTGGTTACGTGTCATCATCTTCTCGATCTGGTGAAATTTTCTCTTAACCCAGCATGTTAGCCAAATCATCAGAATGAGAGAGCAGAGCTGACCAATTTTATCACAAAAGGATGAAAGTCTATATGGAATAACATTTCCCAGTACGTGATTTTTCAAGGAAAATATTTCCTCATGACTGTTTAGCTTCAATGCTTTAGTTACAATAAACACCCCTAGTGGTAAATGAGAAGATAAGAGAAAAAGGAGAAAAAAAACAAACCACTTTATGTACAGAAGGTGAGAACAGGTGACACAATATTTGTGTGTAAAGTAGTATTTGTGTGAGATGAAAGAAACAATACTAATGCACTTAAAGGTTCAGAAAATACACCTTTTTATGTTCTGGACATAATTATGTCATTTAAGAGAGACCATACACACGTACAGAATGTGATAACATTTGACACAATACTTGTGTGTAAGGTAGTATTTGTGTGAGATAAGAGAAACAACACTAATGCACTTAAAGGTATTCTGTAGGACATTCAGAAAATACACCTTTTTATGTTCTGGACATAATTATTATGTCATTTAAGAGAGACCATACACACGTACAGAATGTGATACAAAAATAACTTATGTCAGAGATGTGCACTGCACTGTTTATACCTGGTAAGTTAAATAAAGAGAGACCATTTTTTATTTTATTTAGCAAATATCAAATACCAATGAACACCATTTTACCAGGTGTAAAGCTTTCTAATTATTTCTCTTCAGATATCCTTTTATAATATAACCCCTAACTAAATTATCATTGGGCTGTATAGAAACATAGAAAGATGACGGCAGAAAAGGGCCAAGGCCCATCAAGTCTGCCCACTCTATAGACCCTTTGCCCTGACCCACGTAGGGATCCCATATGGGCGTCCCCTTTATTCCTAAAATCTGGCACGCTGCTGGCCTCGATTACCTGTGAGCCATAGCATAAAATCATTGTGAGCATGGTTTTCATATACTTTCTGGTATGTGGGGGAATCTTTTTTGGAAAGGGATATGGTACCATTTGGACTAATAGAAGGGGTGGAATAAACTCTGGAAATGGCCAATGTGCAATGTTGGGGTACCCCTTAAGCTAAAACAGACAACACATAACAGAAACAGACAAACACAGAGCTCCGGCATGCTTTCTTCCATCGGTAATGATTCAGGGTTGAATTTAATCTGTAAATAAGCACACTATTAATCAAAAGAGTCACAAACAAATGTGGTATCCATTGGATTCCCACTATCAGGTCACAGTGCTGGACGTATTTTAAATGTGGCACAGTGAAATTGGTTCTCCGGACTATGTCTGGATACTAAGCTTCTAAAAGAAAGAGAGATAGAAACTTAAGTTAATTGCTCTATATAGTTTTACTGGTCTTCTTTTCTATTTTCTTCCATTTCAAAGCTCTGTCACACAATCGTAAGAGAATGCACGCAGGGAATTTTTAATCTATAAAATATACAAGAGAGGTTTACGTGCAGGTACAGTGGTTCACAATGTTAGTGTTTTAGGTAAAAGACACATTTGCAAAATTACTTGGAGTGCAACTTCCTTATAATATCTAACAAAACTTTATACATTATAAAGGTCACTTAGCAATATTTCTACTTTTTTTATTGTCCAACCTACCCCATATGTTACCCCAGATGTGAAATATGTTGCCTCCAAAATCCAAAAAGGCCCAAGTCTGTTTTTTACATTGGGGAGAAGGGAAGTTTAGCTTTCTCTATCACCTCTCGGCATCTGTAAGTATTTTTTGTGGTAGTCTGGTATATGTATATTGCCTCCCTTGCCAAGTGGATGTAAATGGTTCTGGACATTGCTCCACTATAGGAATAGTAAAAAATGCATTGGTTCATGTTTACAATTTTTTGTGGAGATCAGTACTACTATTGGTTTCCCCACCACTACTGATCTCATAGGAATGTCTGGCAATTTACCAAAACTATAAGGAATCCCATAGATTAATACAGTATATTCCCAAATTGGTAATTGTCCAATTTTAAAATTTGTAAAATTTTTTTTTTTTTCTTTCTGCTTGTATAATTTTCCCCCCAATCCTGATATTTATATTCCTCCACCCCAGTGTCCATTACAGCTTGTACCTTTTGCTCCCCAGATTTCTACTAGATATTTATCTCTACCTGCGGACGCTGTTCTAATTTGGTCCAGGCAAACACTGAGACTCGGCATTCACATTATTGATCCTCCCAACACTTCCACCCTTTTAAATCAGGATAAAGAATGGAAGCAATTTCCTCAGGGGGGGCCGTTGGCACCAAAATATCCTCCCTCTCTCCTTTGTTCTCTACTTTTGTACATTCCCCATAATGTCCCTGTATCTTCTCCATCTATTTCTTCCCTCTTTACACCAGCTTTTATTAATGCCAAAAACATATTCCTCCGAGACACCCGCTTAGCCCTGTTTGAATTGGATTGTCCTTTTCTCTTTTTATCAAAAGTATTTTGAGGTGCCCAGTCCCCCCAATCTCCTAACTGTCGGACCGCTTCTAAGGCTTCCAAAATAGTCCTGTCTATCTGATTTATCAACAAAGTTATCATTACCTGTTTGTATGCCTGTGCAGCATACTTAATAATTTTATTTTTCATGGACACCATAAAAGGTAATGACATATATGTGTCAGCGTGACCTATTACTAAGGCTACCTTCATAGCCTTTTCCTTAATTCTCATTTAAGCAACTTTTACCAAATTTTATCATTTGATGGCCAATCAGATTCAAGTGGATATCGCTTCGTGACAGAGCATCTTTTAATGTATACCAAATTTTATCATTTGAGGGCCAATCAGTTTCAAGTGGATATCGCTTTGTGACACC
Organism: Geotrypetes seraphini; assembly: GCF_902459505.1. Taxonomy (NCBI): domain Eukaryota; kingdom Metazoa; phylum Chordata; class Amphibia; order Gymnophiona; family Dermophiidae; genus Geotrypetes; species Geotrypetes seraphini. The sequence continues at coordinate 104,130,346 of NC_047091.1, forward strand.
CCTACTAATTATCTCTAATAAAGACCATTGGGCATTTTTTTTGCAGGATAAGGATCCTCCCGTAACGCATTTTGTACTGCTATTTCTTGACTAATTTGAACAAATTTAGGGGCATCTGTGGCATCCCACATAATCCCTGCTGCGCCCATCTCCTGTACCCGAATTACCCATGGTATTAGTGGTTCCCCAGGCTGCTGTGTAAAGCGTGCCATCGTATCCATGACTTCGTGCTGAGTAAAGTCTTCCATAACATCATTTCTAGTTAGATTTTCTCCTGTCTGCAAATTTCCCTGTAATCTTCGTCTCCTCACTGGCTTTGCTTCTGAACTTTCTGCCTGCTTTCCTTCAATACATATATCCTCCTCACTGTTATTAGAATTTGAATCACAAATTTCCCCATCCCGTTTGTTTGGATTCCAATTATCCGGCAGATGATAATTTAAGATTTTAACTTTTCTGTAACTCACTTTCCGCCTCCGTTTTTTGTATTTATATCGTGCATATCGCACGGCCTTATCCATTAACAACTTATTCTGACATTGCAGCATTCCAAAGGCATGCAGTTGATTACACCTATTCTTTTCCAGCTCTCCTGATTTCAATTGTAATTCATGTTTAGCTTCATGCAAATTCCTCCAGTCTGACAAAATCATCCTTCCTTGTCTAAAAATCACTTCTTGCTCTTCTCCTTTTGAGATTTTCACCTTTTGTAAGGAGGCACACAATTCATGTGGATCCCCACTTCCAAAAGTACAGGATTCACACAATCCTGCTTCTACAGACCACTCAGTGGCCATTAATTTTCCCATAATTTCATTCCCATTTGGAATGGAGGGATTGGGAGCCTGCTCCTCAACCCCTTGTTGCCTAGTTAGCTTTCCTGACGTCATTAGATCAACCCCACTTCTGGTGCCAATTTGTTCCGCCACTAATTTCTGACAGGTGGGATGATCAGTAACACTCAGAAAAGCACCCAGACAATATAAAGCATAAACAATAACACTTTATTATACATATATATATATATATATGATAAGAATTAAATACCTTCACCGTATCCCAGGCAAACACTCCCTTCACAATTGGAGAATCCATACAATTGATAGGTGAGTGGACACGGGAGACTGTCCCTTTAGACATCGTGGCTTCTCCCTACAGACATCATGGATTCTGCTGTCAGGGTCAGAATCCCGGTCTTATATAGGATGCACACTGCGGAGTTCATAGTAAAAGCATAAACAGCTGGTCCTGCTGTTACAATTAGTCCTGCTCTTTTGCTCTGTGTTTTGACAACACCCAGGTCAGGATGTCAGAAGGAAGTGTTTGCAGGGTTTCACTCTCCCTTTGATGTGGTTTTGTCAACATTCAGGTCAAAAAGGTCAAGATAGCAAATACTTGTCACCGTCCCTTTCTTTTTTGATGTAGTTTCCCATCTGTCTTTACTGATGTTATTTGAGCGGCAAGGAGGTCAAAGAGGTCAGGATCTCAAATAAGCAAGGAGGTGTTGCAGTTTATTGTCTCTTTGATGCTATCCAGTTGTCACTCAAATAAAGGAAGTCAGGATAGGTGTTGCACTGTCTCTTTGATGCTATCAAGAAGGTGTTACAGAGGCCATCTGTCTTTACTATCCTTTTGGTGTGGTCAAGGTAACACTCAGGACAAAGAGGTCAGATAAGCAGACTTGAGGAGACATATCAGTAATATTCTGAACATGTCAGTAAGTAATATGCTGAACATGTCAGTAATATGCTGAGGTATAACACCCCCCCCCCCCAAAGAAGCGTAGAGTGGTGGTAATTGGGGATTCGCTTCTGAGGGGCACTGAGGGACCAATCTGCAGACCAGATATTCAATCGAGAGAGGTCTGCTGTTTGCCAGGGGCCAGGATCCGGGATGTAACTGCTTGCCTTGACAGACTCATCAAGCCCCGAGACCACTTCCCCATGATACTCATTCACGTCGGGACCAACGACACCGCCAGGAGCACCCTGAACAGCATACATGAAGACTTCAGGGCCCTGGGTGAGAAGCTGAGGAGGATGGATGCACAGGTGGTGTTCTCCTCGATCCTCCCAGTAAGGGGCAAGGGTAGTGCCAGGGAGGATCGCATCCAGAGGGCCAATGACTAGCTGCAGGGATGGTGCAAGGAGATGAACTTCGGGTTCCTGCACCATGGAGAAGCATTTCAGGGACTACAGGGACAAGACGGGCTGCACCTGACCAGAAGAGGGAAGAACGTCTTTGGACACCATCTAGCCGCCTACTTCACAGGGCTTTAAACTAGGTGAGTTGGGGAGGGTACAGGCACAAACAATCAACCTGACAAGCTAAATTGCCAATTCTTTTTTGAGGCTGAGGTAAGTGGTCACTGAAATTCTAGGTCAGGGGAGAGCATACACACTTTCAAGTCTGGGGTAAGTTTACATTATAATTCTGGGCCGCATTGTAATCCTGGGTCTAAGGGATATACACATTGTTCTTCTGGATCTAGGAAGAGTACACATTGCAATTCTGGTTCGGGGGAGAGTACACATTGTAATTCCGGGACTATGGGCAGTACACATTGTAATCCTGGGTCCAGAGGGGGTACACAAATTGCATATTGTACCAAAGGAGTTCAAGTAGCCCACGCGCGAACACCCCCACAAGATACACCGAGTGGCGGCAGGCGTCGGCATTATGTGGTGTTTGGGGCGGCCGGCTGTCTGTACGTACTATTGGGCCCAACTGAGAAGGAGGACGAGCGGCTGGGAACGACGACGTGATTGCCGTCACTGCTGCTTCTTTCACCGGAGCCCGTCCGGATCCGTTGGCGACCGTCTGGTGCACAGTGTGCAGCTTCAACATTTACAGCAGCAATTCAACATTGGAAACAGGAATATTCTATTAACAAGTTTAAGGAAAGCAGGAAACTTGAGTAATGAAAGTTCGTTGGATGAAAGCACATATGAAAGACTAGCAGAAGAAACCCTGGATTCATTAGCTGAATTCTTTGAGGACCTTGCAGACCAGCCATACACACCAGATGACTATGATGTGGTATTTGGGAATGGAGTATTAACTGTTAAATTAGGCGGAGAGATATGGTTCAGTCTTAGAAAAGGCTTCACTAAATCTACCACACTGACCAAGGTCCTCAAATTCAAGGACACAAACTTCCAAGATGTTATGCCTATGGCCAGGGGGTAACTGAAACTCAGCATACTACGTTACATGTCTGCTCCTCTGCTATTATCTGCTATCCTGACCTCAGTGACCTAGGTAATGCCAAAACAAAGGACAGTAAAACCAGGTGGAAAGCTGGTTTCTGCAACAAGCCTGCTTATCTGCTATCCTGACCTCAGTGACCTGGGTGATGCCAAAACAAAGAACAAAAGGACAGTAAAACCAGGTGGAAAGTTGGTTTCTGCAACAAGCCTGCTTATCTGCTATCCTGACCTCCTGACCTCAGTGACCTGGGTGTTGCCAAAACAAAGAACAAAAGAACAGGACCGGGTGTGCCTGAATCGTAGTGAAGGATGCTGGTTACTGCAGGATCAGCTTGTATAACTATGAACTCAGCAGTTTTCACCCTATATAAGAACGGGACTTTGCCCCTAACATGAGAATCCACTTCGTTGCAACCATGGGACTGTCTCCCCTGGTCCACCCACCTATCAATTGCAGGGATTCCCAATTGTGAAGGATGGTGCTGCCTGGGATCACGGTGAAGCTATTTTATTTTTATATTCATCTATATATATAAATATAATAAAGGGTTATTGTCTATGCTTTTATATTGTCTGTGTGCTTTTCTGAGTGTCACTGATCATCCCATCTGACAGAAATAAGTGGCGGAACACAAGACATGAGTGACTTTGTTCACCAGGTGCTACAAAGCCAAGCAGAAACCGATAGCGTAGAAGAAATGTGGTCGACTCTGAAAGCCACCATACAGGAAGCGACAAACCGCTATGTTAAATTAGTAAGTAAATGGCGTAGGAAAAATAAGCCGCAGTGGTTCACTGCGGATATATCAGACCTCATCAAGGAGAAGAAAAAAGCATTCATCTCGTACAAACAATCAGGGAAACAAGACTCTAGGGCAGAGTACCTGACCAAGTCAAAAGTCGTCAAAACTGCAGTCAGGGAGGCTAAATTCCACATGGAGGAGTCTCTAGCAAAGAACATCCAGAAGGGAGATAAATCATTCTTCAGGTACATCAGTGACAGAAATAAAAACTCAGGAGGGATAGTACGTCTTAGGAAACCAGACGGAGAATATGTGGAAAAGGACTCAGAAAAGGCACAACTATTAAATGAATATTTCTGCTCAGTCTTCACCCGAGAAGCGCCGGGACACGGCCCTCAGCTACAGACAAGGGTTAACTCAGTTGACCCATTTAGTAATTTCATGTTTACACCCAGCAGTGTCTACGGTGAACTGTCAAGGCTCAAGGTTAACAAGGCTATGGGGCCTGACAACCTACACCCCAGGGTGCTCAGGGAGTTGAGTGATGTCTTGGCGGAACCGTTGGCCGCGCTCTTCAACCTCTCCCTTAGTACAGGCAGCGTCCCGTTGGACTGGAGGACGGCTAACGTCATTCCACTCCACAAGAAAGGCTCAAAAATAGAGGCAGCAAACTACAGACTAGTGAGTCTAACTTCAATAGTGAGCAAACTAATGGAAACCCTAATCAAACACCAATTAGACACGATCCTTAATGAGGAGAATCTACGGGATCCCCGTCAACATGGATTTACTAAGGGGAGATCCTGCCAATCCAACCTGATCAGCTTCTTTGACTGAGTGACGAGGAAGCTAGATGTTGGGGAGTCCCTGGACATCATATACCTGGACTTTAGCAAAGCATTCGATAGCATACAACACCGCAGGTTGCTAAGCAAGATGAGTTCTATAGGATTGGGCGAGACATTGACAAAATGGGTTGGGAACTGGCTTGGAGGTAGGCTTCAAAGGGTAATGGTGAACGGCACCCCCTCTGAAATGACAGAGGTGATCATTGGAGTGCCCGAAGGCTCGGTCTTGGGCCCGATCCTATTCAATATCTTCATAAGTGACTTGGCAGAAGGGCTCCGAGGTAAAATAACATTATTCGCCGATGACGCCAAGCTAAGCAATGTAGTGGGCAAAAGCACAATGGACAAAAACTCGATGCCCGACAACATGATGCACGATCTACTCCTGTAATTGTTTTGCAATAGAGACCTGACTCTCCCGTTGGTCAAGTCGCTAAGACATCGACACGTTCAGCCAAAGACAATGACTTTTGGCCAACGTGTTGGACACGTTCAGCCAAAGACAAAGATTTTTCTCCACGCGATGTCTTGGTGGAGTTCCGAAAGTTCAAACACAAGGCCAGGCCTAGATTGCTGATCCGAAGCACGTGGCTCATCCACTTGAGAACGCGATTGCTTTTAACTGGAGTGAACGTAACGTGAACGAATACAGGTGGGACCTATAACATCAGTGCGCATAAGCGGATTGTGTGCTTATCAGAATTGCAATTAGCCGGAGTTTGCGTCCATTGACTTTAATGTAAAAAAAACGGGACCATGGTGGTAGGCTGCGGATAACCAAAGCGTGTGCTTAACCGACGTGCACTTATGTGGAATCGACTGTAGTTGAACTGCTGTCCCCTATTCCTATAGCATATCTTGAAGCATGAACAAATATGATGCATGAACTGTTTAAAAAGCATGATGGTGGAACTGTTCTAACAGTTCATACATCATATTTGTTCATGCTTCAAGATATGCTATAGGGTCAGAGGACAGAGTTAAACTACATAGTCTTTCTGTTAAATTCCCTTTTTCTTTTAAATTTTCAATGCCGTTTTCAAATTCTCTTTGGGTCCTGGTGAATCCTTATAGATTTAAATGCCACTGTGCTGTCACCAGTGCAGCCAGCATTTTGCAGGGATTAATTATCTCCCACTGCTTTAGCGTAATTATACAGCAGCCCTTTAGGTTTCTGATTCTTAGTGTAGTACTGCCGATTTCCCCATAGTCTTAGTAATGGCATGGTAATGCATGAAAGTTAAAAAAAATGCTTTAAAAAGAAAAAGATAGAAAAAAAGATAGATAAAAAATAAAAGCAAATATTAAAAGGTTTTTGTTTGTTTTTTTTTTTTTTTGCCAATGACTGAAATAGGAGTAAAGTGATTTATCACCTTTATAACCCAAGCTCTGCAGGGTGAAGAGAAATGCTTAAGATACTATGGGGCTCATAATCGAAAGAGAGAAACGTCCAAAAACCGGCCTAAGTCGGCACTTGGACGATCATAAACGAAAGACGTCCAAGTGCCTGGCTTAGACTTAGTTGTACAGCATGTATAACCGAAAATTATACAGCCCAGGATCGACGGAACTTGGACATTGTGACTTAGACCATTTAAAATATGGTCTAAGTCACAAAAACCACCTAAAGTCACCAGATAAGCATTGCAAACACATAATACAGACACCCACACACTACCCCAGTGATCACCTCCCCCCAACCCCATAAAAATCGTAATCACACTTTTTAAAATTCAGCCTCCAGACCATCATCACCTGGCAGCCTGGCATAGGAAAGCCTAGTCGTCCAGCACAGAGGTGGCTTAAGCTGTCTTGGGGGTGGGTTATAGACTCATGGAGAGGAGGACCCATGCCCATAAGCCCCTGTAATCCCTGCATTGATACTGAAACATGTGCACTCCCCTATACACCCCCAAAATCCATTTTTACTGGCATATAAGTGGCTCCTGCAGCCATAAGGGCTATTAGGATTGTAGATAAGTGGGTTTAGGGGATTCTGGAGGTGGTTTGGGGGGGCTCTCCATGACCTATAAAGGAGCTGTAGTGAGGAGAAGACATGGCACCCTTTTTGTGAAGTTCACAGCAGTGCCCTGTAAGGTACCCCACTATTTAGGTGCCATGTCTGAGTGTTCAGTCCATCACTTTGCAGACTCCTCCCACGTCCAACAGGGCTTGTTCTAGTTGGACAAAAATGTGGTATAAAGATGGACGATTTAGGGACTTGGACGATCAGATCGGCAGGACGTATAGTTAGACGATTTTCAAAACAAAAAAAATTTTGGACATATTTTTCGAAAATATGTCCTGAGCTGTTTTTTTACTTTGGACGACTTGCGGCTTAGACGAAAACGGACTTAGACGTTCCTTTTGATTATGCCCCTCCATGGGTCTTGTATTAGAGGGGTTTGTCTAATTTTGTAATATTTAGTCTAATATATACAGCCACCTTATCTCTTGGATTGTTTTCATGTTTGGACTCATTTTATGCTTTACTAAAGATATATCACCCAAGAAGGGCACAAACTGGAAACAGGAGCACCTCGGCCTCCTGCAACTGTCACCAATGCTGTATCCTGGAGATCTGAAGGAATCAAATACCGAAAGAATGAGGTTTTCTTAGATGTCATAGAATCTGTCAACCTTCTGGTGAGTTTGTTGGAAGGTATGAAAGGTATCTATTAGAAAGCATTCATTCACATGTTTGTTAAGTAACTCACCAAAAGGGAGGGGAGAGTGTGGCACAGCCTCAGCTACAGCCTCAGCACCCTGAGGTGGGTTCAAACTCACGCTGCTCCTTGTGACCCTGGGCAAGTCACTTAATCCTCCATTGCCCCAGGTACATTAGATAGATTGTGAGTCCACCGGGACAGACAGGGAAGAAAAGCTTGAGTAATTGAATAAATTCATGTACACTGTTTTGAGCTCCCTGAGGAGAACGGTATAGAAAATTGAATGAATGAAAAAGAAAGAAAGAAAATGCCATCAAATGAAGCCAAGATGTCATGCCCTGCATTTAAAAATCATTTCCAAAAGAGCTTTCCAATTTTCTAGGATGAGAGTGATCATCCCAACACATCTAGGACTCACTGGTTTCAGAGCTGTTAATCACCAAGTAGATACCTGAGCGTGCTTGGCACATTTTAGAATAGATACTGTAATGTACATTTTATATGTCCCCCAACACTCTTAATTAGTGTTAAGCTCAATAAATACTCAGATTTTACTGCTTTTGGTATTTTTTTGTGTGAAACTAATTTTGAACAAGCTTTCAGTATGTTACACTTTTCCTGTTGTTTCTCACTAGCACCTTTTTACACAAAACACACATTTTTAGCCACAATTGAGGAATGCTGGTGCTGAATTACCTTGTATCCAAATGAGTTTTGTTAATACCATAACAGTAATGAATCTCGCCCCTAAGCCAGGGTATATTGGGAATGATCTAAGTCCTGTTGTCCTTGAAGAATACCTGTTTCAAATAATTAACTTTGAGCTTCTTTTACAAAGCCACGGTAGAGTTTCTACCACAGACTGGTGAAGTAAATGCTTCAACGCTCGTAGGAATTCCATGAGCGTCAGAGCATTTATCTCGCTGGTCTGCAATAGAAACCTCTACTGCAACTTTGTAAAAACCAGCATTTGTTTCTGGGGTTCATAGGAGATAGGTAAAATAACCTAGTGCTTAGAACAATGGGCTGAGAAGCAGGGAAGCTGGGTTCAGATTGCATTTCTGCTCCTTGTGATCTTGGATAAATAAGTCTCTTAACCCTCAGTTGCCTCAGGTACAAACTTAAATGATGGGAGCTAAATCCAAATGCAATTTATCAAGGTGTGCTTTGGAAGTTGTTTTTATCAGGGCACTTGAACCCAACACAGTTGGGGTATTATTGTATTCTCCTGCCTGCCATGTTTCCTTGATCTTGAGTGCATTTTGTAGCACATGAGGATCTTTCCAATTTCCGTTCATTTTTGCAGAATTATCACTTCATGTTGACACTTCTGTTAGCAATATGCAAAGGCCATGGCACAGTTTAAAGGAAAACAATGTGTCTGAAGCATTTGTCTCATAAGCTGATGCAATTTAAGTTTTTATCTGTAAAGTGAACAGTGTCTCATCTCTTTCTGCATCTAGGTTAGTGCCAATGGAAATGTATTGCGCAGTGAGATTGTAGGATCAATTAAAATGAGGGTGTTCCTCTCTGGAATGCCAGAGTTGCGGCTCGGCTTGAATGATAAAGTTCTCTTTGAAAACACAGGCCGTAAGTATACAGTCTGTTTACATAGTGCGTTTGTATAAATACTTTTTTGGACTGGATCAGTTGCAGAGATTTCGCAGCCCCACCACCGCTAAAGATAAGTAATGGGTAGAAGGTTTAGAGCATAAGATCTATATTAAGATGCGGTGGTATGAGATAGTGAACAGCTGTGATGGTCTCATTTACAACTGCCTCTGTGTTTAACACTAGAGGTTGGTTGTTGGATCTGAGCTTTTCACATATATATATTTAAATATTTATAACTATTTTTTAGTACAACAAAAAAGGTGATTAAGGATATGTGTATAAATACTTAAACATGTTCTATGACTGGATATTTGAAACACAAGTAGGTCTGTCAATGCTGGATATGAAATTGGACATTGCTTTTGCCTTTCTCTGGACTGTTGAATTTACAAGCGTTTGCCCACAGTTGAAGGGATGATTTTTGATTTGGAGCTTCCAAAAGGCCTTCTTGCCTTCCTTTTTCAGCTTGCTTTCTCCCGCTACCCAGTGGCATAGTAAGGGGAGGTGGGGGAGGCATAGTATGCTACTTAAATTGTCAACAATACATCTTAATAGGCAGCATGGAGAGTAAGCAAAGGTGAATACATAGATAAGATAGAGTAGCAAGAACTTAGAAAATAAGTGGACTAATATAAAGAAAGTTGCATGGGAAGTCAGAAATGTGCATGAATGTAATCTCTGCTAGGGTACAGTATATGCAGTTGGTGGTAGTCCTTGCGAGTGTGCAACTAGCAAGTTAATTGCTTCTTCAATTAAAGACTTGGGACAAGAGTTAAAGAGCCAACCTAAGCTTTTACAGATGTGCTAAAATAAAGATTTTGGACTTCAGGGTTTTTTTTAACATACATAACATGTAAACAGGATTTCTGTATCGTCTGCTAGACCAGTATAGTTCTTACAAATGGGTTTATACCTCGCTGCGACCAGCAGGTGGAGACTGAGACCAAAACTTGTATATTAGGGTAGACTCCTCCCCGTACCAATCCAGTCTATCTCAGTCTCGAGCAGGTGGTAAGACTAATTCCCTAGCAACAGCAGCAGATGAATCCAGAGACCAATGGGATAGCCCACATCTACCAGCAGGCGGAGATAGAGAAACTGATTAACAGGTGGTTCTATTGGCTGGCACTCCTCCTGTTTCATCAGTATGCTCTATCTCCCAGCAGGGGAAAGTCGCTGTTCCACTAGCTCCTGAATTCTGGCTGTGGCTGAATAAATATTTTCTCCTGTTGAGGTTTGCTCTTCAGTGAGGCAGCATTTATATTTCTCCTGTTGAGGTTTGCTCTTCAGTGAGGCAGCAATTATATTTCTCCTGTTGAGGTTTCCCTCTTCAGTGAGACAGGGGTGTCCGGCTGGACGGTGCCGGCTTTCGAGGTTACACTTGGGCCCCGCCTTGTCCCTGCCTCACCCTCCCTCCAGTGCTAGAGGGGTTAGCTGGGTCTCTAATTTTTCTTCTTTCCCTTGGAAAAAAAAAAAAAAAAGAAAGAGACCATTTGCTATTTGCAGTTATGCATTCTCAGGGGTGCTCAACCGGTGTCTGTCAGTCCTGTAAGCCTGGTTGTGAGTATCCCTTTGTTTCATTGCCCTGCGTGTTATATTATTTTGCGGTTGTCTTGGACCTATGGATTTGTGTTGGTTTTGTGCTTGTTCTGGAGTACCTGCAGCTGTGCGGTCGCGTGCCTTCCAACTAGCTTTCCTCATCTTCTAAGCCTTGTTAGGGCAGTGAACAATGTGCAGTATGGGGAGTTTTTCATTTGCAATGTGTGCTTTTTTCAGTTCATGCCTTCTGTTTGGTGTCTTGGGCACTGTTGTTCAAATCGGTGTTTTCCCGCGCGCGGGAGCCGCAAGCTTGTTTTTGTGCGTGCGTGCGTGGGCGGGAGAGACCTGACTTTTGCGGCCTGTTCGCTAGGGCTGTCCTGTGCGCAGTGGGTGCCGCAGCGGTGTTCAAGCCACCGAGTGAGTCGCGCTAGTGGAGTCAGTGCCTTTCAGCGAGTGGGTGGCTCGCGCTTCTGCTCCGACGCTGGCGGCGGAGCCACTGCGTTATTGGCGCCTGTTTTCAGCTGCGGCCTTATCTCTGCGCCTCCCCAGTCTCCCAGTTCTGGTCCTGACTGTGTCGGGGGTTGCAGGTACAGTTGCTGTTCACACGGTGGTGGGACTCTCTCTCGAAGTGCTTCTTTGGGGTCTGGGAGCCATCCTGCCTTGCCTGAGGGCGCTGGAGAGGGAGTCCATTCGGCAATTGGCTCCTCGGTTACAGCTTATCACGGCGCTGGGTCAGCAGGAGGTGCTTTGCCGCTGGGATGGTCAGCGGCAGGGGAGGGATACCCGGGTCTTGGTTCAGATCTCTCCTCCTGCATCCCGGGGTCCCGGTATGGTAAGAGTTCTGCCTGTTGGCTGTTGTCTCTTATTTGCGCCTTGGGGTCGCGCTGCTGGTATCAGGTGGTGCGATATTTCCTTGTCATATGTATGTCTATTATATTGCTGGAGAGTTTAAGTGATTTTGTACACTTACTGATGATAATACAAGGGATATAGAATTTACAAAAAAAGAATAAAATAAAAATAAACCGCCTTGTACTGGCGTGCTGAATTTCCTGTTGGGGCTACGCGCTCTTAGTAATGTGGGGTTACCTGGTGGCACCTTCACTTTTCAAGCGGGCAGGGCTAGGTTTTGTTTGTATCTGGATCAACGCAGGGTCCTGTGATTTTCGGGATACTCAACAGCCTTGTGCGGCTATCGTCTTTTCCTGACGTATGTTAATCAGCTCCCCTATTTCTTTTTTCCCCCTCTTCGCATTGTTATGTGCGGGGTCGTTCCCTGGTAGCCATGTGATGACCGGCTCTCTGAGAGGGGAGACAGGGCTGTTTGTCAGTTTGCATCATCCATGCAGTGTATTTTGGACAGGGTGTTTTCTCTTTCTGCCTGCCAGGTACATGTCCTTCGCTGAGGGGCACTGAACTCAGTTTTGGGGCTGCAGTGCTAGGTGCCCTGGCGGAACTTATCCGCTTATGGTAGGGGGAATACCTTTCTTCCTTTCCTGTGCTGTTCATGTTCCTCCGCTGTTGCACAGGCCTTTCCGGCGTTCCCCTATTTCATGGTAAAGGATACTCCGCTCCGATTCTTTCTGTATCCAAGCGGCATGCGATCTCTCTTTTCCAATCTGGCCCCTAAATGGGACGGTCTAGTGGCCTTGCTGGTATATATTGTGTCCGATATATCTCCATTGGATTGATAGCGCCTCACTCTGGACAACCTGTCTTTGCAGCGGTGTCCCGGATGAACGCTTTTCCGGTTTCTCTTCCAGTCATTTGCTAAATTGATCTAGCAATTCCTGATTGACCCTCCCTGATCCCGCCACATACCTCTTTTACCCATGTATTCTCCATGGCAGTGCCGAGGCACCCTCTTGTTGTAATCCACCTAGACTGAGAGGTATTGGCGGGATAGACGGCATCAATTTAATGATATAATATGGAGGGGTGGCAATCATGGATTCAATACCTTGGCAGTTAGTTGCTTGTCTCTCTTTGGGCAGCACTTTCGATTTTGGCACATGCCATTTCTCCTATCCAAGGTTCAAGAAAATTTTAGAAAATGTGGCCAGAGATACTGTTTTGGCGCTACCAGGTGATTCACCTAATTTCTTCTTGACTGAATGCTGGATTTGGACGTCTTTCAGTCGGGTCATTTGACTGACACGAACAGGGTGATTTCTTTCCTCAGTTCTTTGGACGTGAATCTTTGAAATTTGCACAGCGCTTTTTTCTCCTGTACTATTTATAGGTATGTCGAGGAGATGTTTTTTTGTTCCTATGGGAGAGACATGTGTTCTTCCTAGAAACTTGGGCGATGGGTCACAGTCTCAGGTTTGCAGGCTTCTTTGGTCACCATGACTCAGAGTATGGAATTATCTTGTTGACCGCGCTGGGAACTTCGGCTTGCTTTCCCATTATAACGCTACAGCAGTCGCCCTTGTTCCGGTGGTGCCCGGTTTCTCAGGGCTCCGATTAGTTCATAGGCTCCTCATGCATCGCTCTGTATGTTTTGGTGGCTCAGTGAGATTTCTCTTTTAAAAGGCATGCCTCGGTCTTTGCTGGACTAGCTCATGGCCACCATACATCCCGGGCTGTTGGGTTGGAGGGACTCGGTGCCTTCCATCCTCAGCTCCAGGAGTCTGGTCTTCAGGGTCGACTCCGTACTTGTTCATTCTTCTACTCTTGAGCGTGGTCAGGCTACCTTTCTGGAGCTTCAGACCCTTCTTCTGGAATGCCACTGAGGGCCTTTCAGTCGGTATTTTGATGGGGGTATTTCTCTACAGCTTGGGCAGTAGGTGCTGTACTCCATTGCCGGGTACAGTTGTTATTCTACTTCGATGGGTAGACCCTCATCTTCCTCTTCTGTTGGCAGATCATTTTAGGGGTCAAGAAAAGAGTTTGGATAGACTTTCCGTGCAATCTGACCATGACCCATTTCTTGTATGTTACAGTGTTCAGCACTGTGTACGCTCTAGCTAGTGTGCACATTAGTGATAGTGAAATCTTCTACGTCCTGGATATTGGGAATTTTGGCTCAGGCGTTCCAGCTCTTTTTATGGACGTGAGATCTCCTGGTACTAGACCTCTTGGTCTCGTCTCACGATTCAATACTTCCTAGCACAGGGAGTGGGAGTTAGAGGGGGGAAACAGCGTGGCTTCTTTCTCACCTCTGGTTTCTCTTTTTCAGTGTTTTCCCCTGGCTGATGATGGCTTGGATTTGCCATCTCCAGCTTGCTTTCCGGGCACTGTATTTGTAGAATTCTGGCTTGGCTACGCCATCCTTGCTATGCGGATCGGATGACTCTTTTGACAGTTGGACTATGACGTTTCCTGGTATCTCCGGATTTGCTCACCTAGGGTCCGATCGACATGGATATTCATACTACTTTGGTATTACGACCTTGCTTTTGAGACGTCCTGACTGACATGTAAGGGTTATGCGCTGCGGGTTGTTTCTTCTCTTATCCTGGCGCTACAGACGTCTTCACCTTTTGGATACTTCTCAACTTTGCACCCTTACATAGTTACTTTTTGGCACCGGGGTATTGCCAAGGGCTTAGCGTTCCATTCCCTTCAACTTCAAGTGTTATTCTTAGCTGGTTACCGGGGCTAGGTATATTGCTCTTCGATTACTTCTCAGCTTCAAGTAGTTCCGTTCCTAAACGGAGCATGGTATATTTGTACACCTCTTAAAAGCCCTGTCTGGAGTAGAGAATGACACGGGGGAAAAATCTGTCCCTGTCACTGCACCGTCCCCGGCCTACCATCCTCTGCACCGCCCCATCACCGCCGTTCCCTTCACCGCCCCGTCACCGCCACTGCCATCCCATTCACCGTCCCGTCACCATCCCCGTCTAGCACCCATCTTCTTCCCTCCGCTCCCCCATAGTCTGGCATCTGTCTTCTTCCCTTCCAGCGTCTTCTCCCCACTCTGCCTTCCACATTTCCTTTCAGGGTCTGTTCCTCTCTACCCTCTTTCAATGTCTGTTCTATTCCTTTCCACCACCACCCTTTCTTCCCTCCTTTACCATCTGTTCCTTTCTACCACCCTTCTTTCATATCTTCTATCAGTCCCCCCACCATCACTAGCAGTCTCTCTTCTCCCTTACCATGAGCAAATAGAACTTCTGAAAATTGTATTGCTGAGGCATTATTTCTAGTACGCCTTTTTTTCCAGATGGATAATGACATCAATTTTATAATTCTTACTGTCTGCTCTGATTTCATTCACAATTTGGTTTGTGTTTTGTACCTGAGGATTCCATGAGGCATTTAACCTTTTCCTATCTCTTCTGTGATTTCAAGTTGATTCCTTCAATAATGGAGTCTCAAGGCAGTAGCAGTTTTCTATTTTGGGCTCTTTTGACATTGTTTAAGGGATTTCTTGTACATTTGGTGCTGGTCTTCTTTGATGAGGTCACTTCAGAATCTATTTCCAAGGAAGAGAAACTTTTTCCCTTTCACCCCCTCCTTCCTTGTGTGAGCCGGAACACGCGGTCCCCGCAAGCAAGTAATTTTATATCATTTTCATTCTATTCATTCATAGAAATTAAAGTCTAGATAATGCCAGTCACATAACAAAACATGATTTTACAAAAATAATTCCCTGCACAGTCAAGCCTGCAAGGATTACTAGATGTCTTTCAGCAGCTCCCCTCCCTCACTCCCCCTTACCTTTGTGGCCAAGTCAAAATGATCTACCAACAATAAAATTTTAAAAACACAAAGCACGGTGTACGCAGAGAAAATGTTAATTATCATTTATATTCCACGGGTTTTCAAAGAGGTCAAGGCAGATGACTTTATGCAATGTCACCTCAGTAACAACTATACAAAAATAGACAAATATTCCCCCTCCCTTTTTACTAAACTGCGATAGCGGTTTTTAGCGCAGGGAGCTGCGCTGAATGCCCCACGCTGCTCTCGACGCTCATAGGCTCCCTGCGCTAAAAACCGCTATTGCGTTTTAGTAAAATGGGGCCATAGTGCAAAATATAGACAGCAGATATAAATTCTCAAAACGGACACATTTTGATCACTAAGTTGAAAATAAAATCATTTTTCCTACCTTTTTGTCTGGTGATTTCATGAGTCTCTGGTCCTTCTTCTGGTTCTTCTTCTTCTCCTGCCCCCCTCCTCTTTCTTTCTCTCTCCCCCTGGCTCCCCTCTTTATTTCTGCCTTTCTTTCTCTCTCCCCCTGGCCTCCCTCTTTCTTTCTCTCTCCCTCTGTCCCCCCTCTTTATTTCTGTCTTTCTTTCTCTCTTCCCCTGGCCTCCCTCTTTATTTCTCTCTCCCCCTGGCCCTCCTCTTTCTTTCTGCCTTTCTTTCTCTCCCTCTTGACCCCCTCTTTATTTCTGTGTTTCTTTCTCTCTCCCCTTGGTCCCCCTCTTTCTTTCTGCCTTTCTTTCTCTCTCCCCCTGACCCCTCTTTATTTCTGCCTTTCTTTCTCTCTCCCCCTAGCCCTCACAAAGCCATCGTGCCAATTTCTCCACTTCCACGATTCTTTCCCTACCCTCACCCCCAAGCCAGCAGCCAATTTCTCCCTGCGCCTTCCCCGATGTCCTGAACTTCATCGGGCAGCAGCAGCATTCACAATTCACTGCTGCTGCCCGCTTCAGGCCTTCCTCTCTGTTGGGTCCTGTCTTCATGAAAACAGGAAGTAGGCAGGACCCGGCAGAGAACAAGGCCTGAAGCCGGCAACAGCAGCGAATTGTAAACGCTGCTGCTGCCTGAAGAAGGTAATGGAGCACCGAGGCAGACCGCTTCTCCCCCCTCCCAGCCGAACCCCCACTGACCCTCCTATCTCCCCCCTCCCCCCGTGAACCTTTCCGACCCTCCCAGCGAGAGCAGCAAACCTCCTTTGCGGATTTCTCCTCCCTCTGCCGCGTCACTGATGATGTCATCAGTGATGCGGCAGAGGGAGGAGAAAGCCGACGCTACTGGACGGAGGTTTGCTGCTTTCGCTGGGAGGGTCGGAAAGGTTCACTTGGGGGGGGGAGAGATAGGAGGGTCATCTGGGGTTCGGCTGGGAGGGGGGGAGAAGCGGTCTGCCTCGGTGCTCCAAGGCCTGGCGCCATTACCTTTTTCGCCCCTCCCGCCCCCCCCCCCCCCCTTGGTACGCTACTGCTCTCCAGCTCTCCTTAGTTTGCCGGTTTTCTTTTTCGGCGACCGGCACGCTTTCAAAGAGCCGCGCATGCGCAGCTGCTCAAAGTTCAATCTTCTGCTCTGCTGCAACTTCCTGTTTCCGGTTGGGTCAGAGCAGAAGATTGAATACTGAGTAGGCGCGCGTGCGCGGCTCTTTTGAAAGCGTTTCGGTTGCCGAAAAAGAAAGCTGGCAAACTAAGGTGAGGTGGAGAGAGGAAGCTGGTTAAACGATCGAGCTCCACGGGGCGGTGATGGCCTTGTCCCAGTCCCCGCAGAGGCTGCTAATTTTCATTCCCCGTTTTTGGCGGGTTACTCGCAGCTAAACGCAGTAGCCGCGGGTAAACCGCCACCGTGTCATTCTCTGGTCTGGAGTGCAATCTTCCGGTACCTCTTCGCAGTTTCCCGTAGGCGTCATTTCCTCCTTGTGCCGTTGACCACGGGGTTTCTTGTGGCTTTGGTTTCAGCTCTGCAGTTTTCCGAGTTGCAGGCCTTGTTCAGCGGGGATTCTTATTTCTGATTTCCATTATCTGGGGTATCAGTTCAGTCGGTACCACAATTCTTTCTAGGGGGTGTCATCCTTTCTTTTATGACTAGCTCACTTTTCCTTCCTTCTTCCTGGGAGGAGAAATAGGGAGTCGTGCTTTTATTCATTGCATTTTTTGATAGTGCATAGCTTTCTTCGAGAGCAAGGTTTCTAATGCCTTTTGGTTTTTTAGATCACCTGTTTTTGTATTATTCAAGGGACGCCTCGATTTTCTGGCGGCATCCAAAGCCGCCATCACTCGATGGGTCCAGGAGGACATTCTGCTTACTTGATGGCAGGACAGCAATTGGCGAACGAACTTCATGACAATTCCGCCAGTGCGATGGCTACTTCTTGGACTCGGTCCAGAGGTTCTTTCCTTGGAGGAGTTTTGTCTCGCGGCTGCTTGGTCTTCCGAGAGTGTTGTTTCTCAGCATTTCTGGTTGGATGTGGGGACACATGCGGTAGATGTGTTTAGTGCTTTGGTTGTTGCGGAGGCGGCGTTTGCTTCCCACCCAGATTGAGGATTGTTTTGCTACATCCCATTGGTCTCTGGATTCATCTGCTGCTGTTGCTAGGGAAGGAAAAATTATGTTCTTACCTGTTAATTTTCTTTCCCTTAGACGCAGCAGATGAATCCAGAGCCCCACCCTTTCTGGTATTGTCTGTCGGTTTTTTCTTGTGCAACTTTCGCGGTTTGTTGTGGTTGATAGTTGTATTCTGTATCATTGCCTTTTGCGATTTGTTCTGGGAAAGAAGTTTTTTACATGCTATGCCTATTGCTGGTTACGTGTGCTTGGGCAAGGAGCTATACTGATGAAACAGGAGGAGTGCCAGTCAATAGAACCACCTGTTAATCAGTTTCTCCATCTCCGCCTGCTGGTAGATGTGGGCTATCCCATTGGTCTCTGGATTCATCTGCTGCGTCTAAGGGAAAGAAAATTAACAGGTAAGAACATAATTTTTCCTTCCGCTCCCCTATTATTGCTGTTGGACTTTGTTTCGGACTCCTGGGTTCCCCTTTTGTGCCGGACGGAGCTTGGACGTGTCCTGTTTGGGGAACCGTCCGACCTCGGGGGTGTTAAACCTGGTGGGTCTCGTGCTGGATCCCTCCCTCTCCTTCCTCCACCTCCCCAAGTTTTGTAGAGGTGCCTCAGCCAGTAGCCTAACCCCCATGGTTGGTCAGGCCTCCAGCTTTGAGAGCCGTGGAGTCTGTTCTGATTGGGGGAAAAAAAAAATCCTGAGGTTGTGCCAGTCTAAAGGGCTGCTTTCCCTTTAAAATTACTGTTTTTACTGTATTTTCTCTTATAACGGGCACTTTTTTGCAGCTAGGGTGGTTTTTCAGCACAATGAGCACTTTGAAAAGGAAAAGGTGCTCATTGTTCTCTAGATGCGAGGTACTCACGGCCAGCCTGTGCAAGCGTTGTACATTCTAGAGCGGTGGGGGAGCCTCGTCGGCATCAGGTACCGGTGGCCAGGAAACCCTGCGCATGTATGTTGCTTCCCCCGATGCCCACGCTGGAGGTTCCCCAGCCTCCGGTCAGGGTACAAAGGATTCCCTTACTGCTGGAGCGGCTGGAGATTCCCTTACCACATCGGTCGGTTCCTCAGCCTCAACTTCAGGAAAGTCCCAGGCATCTCAGATGCTGCAGGCCTCTGGAGCTCCGATTTTGCGGTTTCAGCCCCGAAATCGGCGGGAAACACCTCCATCATCTCAGTTTCCTCACGTGACCTTCCCCCTGTATTGGAGAAGCAGGGACAAGGTGTTGCTGGGTCCTCTGATATGGCAGGGAGTCCCTTGGGGCCGCCGGGATGTTTTATCCCCTGCATTTATGTTAGCACTTTGTAAAGCTTAAGTGCTGGTGGCTGGAGTTTCTGTTTCCAATCCGGGGGGGTGTGCCCTTGATGTCTTCTCCAGTGCGGCCCCAGATAGCAGCGGTTTTGGCTCCCCTCTAGTTCTCTCTCGTCCAAGCAGCTGAGGGTTTCTTGGGATGAAGATTTTTGTCCTGATGAGCAGGAGGTGATTGATGAGGACCTGGACCTTTGGGGAGATTTCCAAGATCCTCTTGGGGGGACGTATTCCACCAGCGGTGGGGTTCGAGAGTCCACCTGCTGGCGAAGATGCATCTGTGGTGCGCATTTTTCTGCGGGATGAGCTTTAGGAGCTGATTTGTCGGGTCTCCTCAGTTTTAAAATTTGAGGAGGCCATGTTGGAGCCCCCACATACGGTGGACTCCTTGCTAAAGGGGATCTGCTCTGCTTCCCGCTCTTTTCCTATGCATCAGGATATTTGAGATATTATGCTTGCACAGTGGCAGGTACCAGAGGCAGCTTTTCTTTTTTCGCTCTCCATTGCTCGCTTTTATCCCATCCCCGACAGGGATAAGAAAACCCTGAAGTCGCCAGTATAGGATGCGGTGGTCTCGGCCATTTCAAAACAGCATACTGTGCCTGTTGAAGGCAGCACTGCCTTGAAGGACCCTGAGGAGTGTAAGTTGGAATCCCTGTTTAAGCAGAGTTTTGATATGACAGCTCTGGCGGTGATGTGTGGTGGGCTGGTGGCTCAGGTGTGTTTTCACTGGGCCGAGCACATTCTGAACCGTGAGTCTGATGATTGGGAATTGGTGGAACAGGGAGTTGCCAAAATTGAGACGAGTGCTTCTTATCTTTCAGATGTCGTGTATGACCTCTTGCGAGCTTCTGCCAAGTCTGTGGCGTTTGGAGTGGCAGCACGTCGTACCTTGTGGCTTTGCGATTGGTCGGCGGATGCGGTGTTCAAAGCTAAGTTGACAAAATTTCCCTTTAAGGGATCTTTCTTGTTTGGTGAGGACTTGGACAAGTTGGTTCAGACATTATCTGATTCCAAAGTAGAGAGTTGCGCGGGGACAGAAATCCCACCTGTCCCCGCCAAAGTCCCACCCATCCCTACCCGTCCCTGTGAGGAATCCCCACCCGTCCCCGCGAGGAATCTCTTCCATCCCCACCCGTCCCTATAAACTTCAGAAATAGTTATTTCATTAAATTATGCTACTGAATTAAATGCTCTGGTAGAAACCCATTTACAAATAAGCAAAAAGACTATTAATTTGGAAATATTAATTGGGAAGAATACATACTTTGTAAATGGGTTTCTACCAGAGCCTCTAATGTTTATAAATTTTTATCAACACAACTAATATACTACTTTATCCTGAAGCAAAAAAAAAAAAAAGAAATATAATTTTTTTCCTACCTTTGTTGCCTGGTTTCTGCTTTCCTCATGTTCTCATTCAGTTCCTTCCATCCACTATCTCTCTTCTCTCTGCGTCTTCCATTTGCTCTGTTACTGTGCCTCTCCCTTTCTCCCCCTTCCAAATTGGTCTGGCACTCATCTTCTTCCCTCCACTCCCCCCATAGTCTGGCATCTCTGCCTTCTCCCTGCCAGCGTCTTCTCCCCACTCTCTTCCCCATTTCCTTTCAGCGTCCTTTCCCCCGCTC
This sequence comes from Geotrypetes seraphini, assembly GCF_902459505.1. NCBI lineage: Eukaryota > Metazoa > Chordata > Amphibia > Gymnophiona > Dermophiidae > Geotrypetes > Geotrypetes seraphini. The sequence goes on from NC_047091.1 coordinate 104,151,106, forward strand.
ATCTTCCCCATGTCCTTTCAGCGTCCTTTCCCCCCTCATCTTCCCCATGTCCTTTCAGCGTCCTTCTCCCCCCCTCATCTTCCCCATGTCCTTTCAGCGTCCTTCTCCCCCCGTCTTCCCCATGTCCTTTCAGCGTCCTTCTCCCCCTCTGTCTTCCCCATGTCCTTTCAGCGTCCTTCTCCCCCTCTGTCTTCTCCATGTCTTTTCTGCGTCCTTCTCCCCCCGTCTTCCCCATGTTCTTTCAGCGTCTTTCTCCCCCCCCGTCTTCCCCATGTCCTTTCAGCGCCCTTCTCCCCCCGTCTTCCCCATGTCCTTTCAGCGCCCTTCTCCCCCTCTGTCTTCCCCATGTCTTTTCAGCGTCCTTCTCCCCGTCTTCCCCATGTGCTTTCAGCGTCCTTCTCCATCCCTTTGCCTTCCCCATGTCCTTTCAGCGTCCTTCTCCCCCCTATCTTCCCCATGTCCTTTCAGCGTCCTTCTCCACCCCTTTGTCTTCCCCATGTCCTTTCAGCGTCCTTCTCCCCCCCCGTCTTTCCCATGTCCTTTCAGCGTCCTTCTCCACCCCTTTGTCTTCCCCAGTGCTTTCAGCATCCTTCTCCCCCCTCAGTTTTACCCATTTCCCTTAAGCGTCTTTTCCTCTCCACTCCACCTTTCCTCCCTTTCTCTCTCCCTGCCCCTTACCTTCGTGGCGCTTCCCCCGCCCGACCGACAACAGAACAGGCCCGGTCCGACAAACCTCCCTGACCTGTAGCCGCAAATCTAAATTACCTTCTTACAGCAGCTGGAGTATTGAAGTTGCTGTAAGAAGGTAATTTAGATTTGCGGCTACAGGGCAGGGAGGTTTGTCGGACCGGGCCTGTTGTCGGTCGGTCGGTAAAAAGCGCCACAAAGGTGACCGGCTGTGCGCCCCCCCCCCCCTTGGTACGCCACTGCCTTTCCCTACCTGCCCTAGCACACAGCCGACCGGAAGTCTTCCATGATGTCAGCGCTGACGTCGGAGGAAGGGAGGGCTTTGCTTAAGCCCTCCCTCCGACGTCAGCGCTGACATCATGGAAGACTTCCGATCGGCTGTGTGCTGCGGCAGGGCAGATAGGGAGAAGACGAGCCTCGCAAGTACATCCAACCCAGCAGGAACCCCGCGACCCTAGGGGGCATCCCCACGGGATCCCCGTCGTCCCCGTTCCCGTGCAGCTCTCTATTCCAAAGTGCCTCATTTGCCTGAGAATAGGCCTAGGCCACTGACTTGGGGTGGTGCTGCTCGTGGGCATGGGCTTGGCTTCTGCCCTGGTCGAGGGAGACTTTTCGGCCCTGGTCAAAGGGACTTTTTGGCCCATCCTAGATTTGAAAGGGGTCAACAGGGCTCTCCACGTGCCAACCTTCCGCATGGAAACTCTGCGGTCTATGATTCAGGCAGTTCAGCCTACAGAGTTTCTGACATTTCTCAATCTGACAGAGGCCTACTTGCACATTCATATTTGGGCCTCCCATCATCGCTTCCTGCGCTTTGCGATTTTGGGGCAACATTGTCAGTTCTGTGCGCTTCTCCTTGGTATGACCATGGATCCACGGACGTTCACCAAGGTGATGGTTGTTGTCTCGGCGGAGAAAAGAGTGCATTCTTGAGCATCCCTATTTGGACGACTGGTTGATTTGAGCAAAGTCGTTCTAGGAGAGCACCCTCGGGTGGTGGAGTTTCTGCAGTTGCTGGGATGGGTCGTCAACCTTTCCAAGAGCTGGTTGTCTCCATCTCAGCGCCTGGAATATCTAGGAGTTCTGTTTGACACCTCCTTGGGGAAGGTCTTCCTCCCATAGGCCCGGGTAAGCAAATTGCAATCTCAGATTTGCTTGCTTATTGCATCCCTGTGTCCTCGAGCGCAGGATTTCCTCCAAGTCTTGGGGTCGATGGCGGCTTCTCTAGACATGGTGAGGTGGGCTCATGCCCATATGCGTCCTCTTCAGTGTGATCTTCTTTGGAGGACGCTTCAGAGGCACAGTCTGGATCATCCTGTTCCTCTTCGGGGCTTGGTTCATTGCAGTCTTCCTTGGTGGCTCCAGACCTCTCATTTTATGCAAGGGGCAAGTCTGGACCAGCTGCAATGGACTGTGCTGCTCACGGATGCCAGTCTCCTCGGTTGGGGAGCTCAGTGTCTCAGTCACTCAGCTTAGGGCACCTGGTCCACAGAGGAGGCTTCCTGGTTGATCAGTGTCTTAGAGACCAAAGCCATCCATCTAGCACTGTTAGCCTTCCAGTCATTTCTGAGGGTCAAGTCAGGGTTCTTTCGAACAATTCCACAGTGGTGGCCTATGTCAATCATCAGGGGGCACCAAGAACACTTTGATGGCACAGGAGGCGGCTCTGCTCTTGCTCTGGGCAGAGTCTCGCCTTCAGGACATTTTGGCCTCCCACATAGTGGGAGTAGAGAATGTTCATAAGAACATAAGAAACGCCCTCACCGGATCAGACCTAGGTCCATCTAGTCCAGCGATTCACACACGCGGAGGCCCAGTTAGGTGCTCCCTGTTGGAGACCCGGATTTCTCGATCTGACAGAGGCCTACTTGCACATTAATATTTGGGCCTCCCATCATCGCTTCCTGCGCTTTGCGATTTTGGGGCAACACTGTCGGTTCTGTGCGCTTCTCCTTGGTATGACCACGGATCCACGGACGTTCACCAAGGTGATGGTTGTTGTCTCGGCAGAGAAAAGAGTGCATTCTTGAGCATCCCTATTTGGACGACTGGTTGATTTGAGCAAAGTCGTTCTAGGAGAGCACCCTCGGGTGGTGGAGTTTCTGCAGTCGCTGGGATGGGTCGTCTTTCTGAGTCATCACCCCCTAGATCCCGGAGAGTGGTGTCTAAATTCCACAGCTTGTCAGCTAATAGTTCAGTCTTTGGGTCAGCCCCTCATGGACCTGATACCTACAAATGTCGATGCCAAAACACACTGCTTCAGTCGTCGCAGAGACGGTCAGGCCGAGGGGCAGAATGCTCTGGTTCAACCATAGCCAACAGAGGGTCTGTTGTATGTTTTTCCTCCGTGGCCATTAGTGGGCAGAGTTCTTCTATTCGACATCCGTGCCTCGTGGTTCTGGTGGCTCCGGATTGGCCTAGGTGACCATAGTACGTGAATCTGGTGATGGATCCCCTTCCTCTGCCTCTCTTGGCCAACCTTCTGACTCTGGGTCCCATTCCAATGTTTGATTCGGGTCCCTTCTGTTTTATGGTTTGGCTTTTGAAAGGGGTCGCCTTTCAAAAGAAGGGGTATTCAGATAAAGTGATCTCAACCCTCTTGGGCTCCTGGAGACTTTCTACTTCTTGGGTTTATTTCAGGGTTTGGCGTATATTTGAGGAGTGGTCTTTTTTTGCGCTTCCCTGCCTACCATCTCAGAGTTCTTTTAGGATGGCCCGGACAGGGGACTGGCTTGGTGTTCTCTCCGGGTTTAACTTAGGGCCTTGTCAGCCTTTCGTGGGTTGTTTGACTGCCATTCCTGATGTGATTTGCTTCTTGTCGATCAAATCGGAAAAGATTCCAGAAGACTGGAAGGTGGCGAATGTTACGCCGATCTTCAAAAAAGGTTAGAGGGGAGGTCCAGGAACTTACAGATTGGTGAGTCTGAACTCTGTACCGGGAAAGATGGTAGAGGTGCTGATAAAGGACTGCATCATTGATCACCTTGACAGACACGGTCTGATGAGGACAAGCCAGCACGGTTTCAGCAAAGGCAGATTTTGTTTGATGAACTTGCTGCACTTCTTCGAGGGAGTAAACAGGCAGATAGACAAGGGATTTTTAGAAGGCGTTCGACAAGGTTCCACATGAATGACTACTTCAGAAAATTGCATGCCATGGAATCGAGGGTGAAATACTCACGTGGATTAAAAACTGGCTGGAGCATAGGAAACAGAGAATGGGGGTAAATGTACAATACTCGGACTGAAAGAGTGTCACCAGTGGGGTGCCGCAGGGCTCGGTGCTTGGACTCATGCTCTTCAACATCTTTATAAACGATCTGGACATTGGTACGACGAGTGAGTTGATTAAATTTGCGGACGATACAAAGTTATTCAGAGTAGTGAAGACACAGGGGGATTGCGAAGATCTGCAACGTGACATAATCAAGCTCGAGAAATGGGCATCGACATGGCAAATGAGGTTCAACGTGGATTAGTGTAAAGTGATGCATGTCGGTAACAAAAATCTCATGCACGAATATAGGATGTCCGGGGCGGTACTTGGAGAGACCACCCAGGAAAGAGACTTGGGAGTTCTGATCGACAAGTCAATGAAGCCGCCGTGCAATGTGCAGCGGTGGCGAAAAGGGCGAACAGAATGCTAGAAATGATTAAGAAGGGGATCACGAACAGATCGGAGAAGGTTATCATGCCGCTGTACCGGGCTATGATGCACCCTCCCCTGGAGTACTGTGTCCAGCACTGGTCACCATACATGAAGAAGGACACGGTACTACTCGAAAGGGTCCAGAGAAGAGCAACTAAAATGGTTAAGGGGCTGGAGGAGTTGCCGTACAGTGAGAGATTGGAGAAACTGGGCCTCTTCTCCCTTGAAAAGAGGAGACTGAGAGGGGACATGATCAAAACATTAAAAATACTGAAGGGAATAGACTTAGCAGATAAAGACAGATTGTTCACCGTCTCCAAGGTAGGGAGAATGAGACAGCACTCTCTAAAGTTGAAAGGGGATAGATTCCGTACAAATGTAAGGAAGTTCTTCACCCAGAGAGTGGTAGAAAACTGGAACGCTCTTCCGGAGTCTGCTATAGGGGAAAACACTCTCCAGTGATTCAAGACAAAGTTGGACAAGTTCCTTCTAAACTGAAACGTATGCAAGTGAGGCTGGACTCCTTTAGAGCACTGGTCTTTGACCTGGGGGCCGCCGCGTGAGCGGACTGCTGGGCATGATGGACCACTGGTCTGACCCAGCAGCGGCAATTCTTATGTTCTTATATTCTTGCGGGCGGACACATTGCTCAAGCCTCCTCTGTGACCCTCTGTTCCATCTTGGGATCTGAATCTGGTTCTGTCTGTTCTGGTGTGTCCACCTTTTGAACCTTTGGGCGACTGCTCTTTAAAGGACCTTACTTTTAAAGCTGTCTTCTGGTGGCAGTTATATCTGCTAGACATGTTTCTGAGCGGCAGGTTTTCTCTTGTAGGGCTCCCTTCCTGGAATTTTCTAGGGAGCGGGTTGTCTTATGGCCTAGTCCTTCCTTTCTACCTAAGGTAGTTTCTCCTTTTCATGTCAATCAGGCAGTGGTCCTCCCGGTCATAGAAAGGGATCTTCTGAGCAGAGACAGTTGTACAAATTGGATGCCAGTCGGATTCTTCGCTCTTATGTGGGTCCTCGTAAGGGGCATGGCGCTGGATCAAGGAGACTATTGCTTCCGCCTACCTTCTTCAGAAAAAGCCTGTTCCAGAATTTCTCAAGGCTCATTCCACTTGGGGTCAGGCGGCTTCTTTGGCTGAGTCTTTTCTAGTGCCTCCCACGGATATTTGCAAGGCTGCAGTTTGGTCTTCTCTGCATTCCTTTGTCAGACACTACCATGTGGATGTTCAAGCGCGTCAGGACGCGGTATTCGGTGAGCGTATTCTGGTGTCGGCCCTTCGGGGGTCCCACCCTCGATGGGTACTGCTTTGGTACTTTCCATTTGTAAGAACTATACTGGTCTAGCAGGCGATACAGAAGGAGAAATTAGATTCTTACCTACTAATATTCTTTCTGTTAGCCTGTAGTTCCCCGCCCTTTCTGTCTTTATGCGGTGATTGCGAGTTTTGTTCGTGTGCAGATTTTGATTTTTCTGCAGGTTCTAGTATTTTTCTAGGGCTGGGGATATTTAAGAATAGCTCAGCTGGCCAGGTTTTAGTTCTATACATGTTCCAACAGTTGTTTACAAGTTTGTTGGGGTTTTTTTCACTCCTGTTTGGAGTATGTTTTACTGTTTTCAGTTGTAGTCTTTCCTAGGTTCTGCTATTCGGCAGACTGGATTGGTAGGGAGGAGTCTATTCTAATATACAAGTTTTGGTCTCATAGAAACATAGAAACATAAAACATGATGACAGAAAAGGGCACGGCCCATCTAGTCTGCCCACACTAATGGTCCACCCCCTAACTACCTCCATGAAGAGATCCCACATGCCAATCCCATCTTTTCTTAAAATCTGGCACGCTGCTTGCCTCAATTACCTGTTGTGATTATTCCAGCGATCAACTACCCTTTCGGTGAAGAAATATTTTCTGGTGTCGCCATGAAATTTCCCACCTCTGATTTTCAACGGATGCCCTCTTGTTGCCGTGGGTCCTTTAAGGAAAAAGAGATCCTCTTCCACCTTGATACGCCTATGACATATTTGAATGTCTCAATCATGTCTCCCCTTTCTCTGCTTTTCTCGAATGAGTAAAGCTGCAACTTACCCAGCTGTTCCTCATACGGGAGATCCTTGAGTCCTGAGACCATCCTGGTGGCCATATGCTGAACTGACTCAACTCTCCGCATATCTTTTTGATAATGTGGCCTCCAGAATTGTACACAGTATTCCAGATGGGGGTCTCACCATGGATCTGTACAACGGCATTATGACCTCGGGCTTACGGCTGACGAAACTTCTACGGATACAGCCCATGATTTGTCTAGCCCTGGATGAAGCTTTCTCCACTTGATTGGCAGTCTTCATGTCTTCGCTAATGATCACCCCAAGTCATATTCTGCTACAGTCCTTGCAAGGATCTCACCATTTAGGGTGTAAGTCCTGCATGGATTTTTGCCGCCAAGGTGCATGACCTTGCATTTTTTGGCATTGAAACTTAGTTGCCAAGTCTTTGACCAATGTCGGGCATTGAGCTTTTGTTGGGCACTGTGCTTTCCTCTGATATGCGGTTGCCTACCATGTTGCATAGTTTGACGTTATCGGCGAATAATGTAATTTTACCTCGAAGCCCCTCAGCCAAGTCTCTTATGAAGATGTTAAATAGGATCGGGCCCAAGACCGAGCCCTGCGGCACTCCGCTGATCACCTCCGTCGTATCGGAGAGGGTACCGTTTACCACTACCCTCTGAAGTCTACCTCTAAGCCAGTCTCTAACCCATGCGGTTAATGTTTCACCCAGTCCCATCGAACCCATCTTGCTCAATAACCTGCTGAAATCCAAGTACACGACGTCCAGGGACTCCCCTATATCCAGCTTTCTTGTTACCCAGTCAAAGAAGCTGATCAGATTTGATTGGCAGGACCTTCCCTTCGTAAAATCATGTTGATGGGGATCTTGTAGATTCTCCTCGTTCAGGATCCTATCCAATTGGCGTTTGATTAGTGTTTCCATAAGTTTACTTACTATCGATGTGAGACTCACCGGTCTATAATTCTCAGCCTCTGTCCTGCATCCCTTTTTGTGGATGGAATGACGTTAGCAATTTTCCAATCCAACGGGACTCTTCCTGTACTTAGGGAAAGATTGAAGAGTGCGGATAACGGTTCCGCCAGGGCGTCACTCAACTCCCTGAGCACCCTGGGGTGTAGTTTGTCCGGTCCCATAGCTTTGTTCACCTTGAGTCTTGATAGCTCCTCGTAGACACTGCTGGGTGTAAACTCGAAATTTCGAAACGGGTCTTCCAAGATTTCCCTCGTCGGCAGCTGAGGACTGGATCCCGACGCTTCGCAAGTGAAGACCGAGGAGAAGTATTCATTTAAAAGTTTGGCTTTGTTGGAGTCCGATTCTACATAGTTCCCGTCGGGTTTCCTAAGGCTTACTATCCCATCTGTGTTTCTTTTTCTTTCACTAATATACCGGAAGAAGTATTTATCGCCCTTCTTGATGTTCTTCGCAAGGTTTCCTTCATTCAGAGTTTGGCCTCCCTGACTGCCGTTTTGACCGCTTTTGACTTGGCCAGATAGTCTTCCTTGGATTCTCGCTTCCCTGATTGTTTGTAGATGATGAACGCTCTTTTCTTCTTTTTTATGAGGTCTGAGATCTCCGCAGAGAACCACTGTGGTCTATTGTTTCTTCGCCGTTTACTTACTGATTTGACATAGAGGTTGCTTCGTGTAAGGTTGATTTCAGAGTTGACCACATTACCTCTACATTATCTGTTTTGGCATGGTTTTGCAGTGCCCGATGGACGAAATCTCCCATGCTTTCGAAGTTTGTGCCCTTAAAGTTGAGGACCTTGGTTGATGTGCTTGACTTAGTGAAACCTTTCCTGAGGTTGAACCATATCATGTTGTGGTCACTGGAGGCCAACGTATCGCCTACCGAGACCTCTGTGACACTTTCTCCATTGGTGAGTATTAGGTCTAGTATCGCCCGATTCCTAGTGGGCTCTAGTATCATTTGTCTGAGTCTCGCTCCCTTTATAGAGGTTAATAGCTTCCTGCTGCCGCTGGTCGTAGCGGAAAGATTGTTCCAATCCACATCAGGCATATTGAAGTCTCCTAACAATACTGTGTCTCCACGCAAAGTGATATTCTCAATGTCTTCGACTAATTCTATATCCATGTCCTCCTGTTGTCTTGAAGGTCTGTATACTACACCAAGATACAGGCATTTGTCCTTCCCCCTAGCCAAATTCTGCGATTTTGGTAACTTTGATGTCCTCTTTAGTCTCAGTCGCCACCTGCTAGTCGCAGTGAGGCATAAACCCATTTGTAAGAACTATACTGGTCTATAGGCTAACAGAAAGAAAATTAGCAGGTAAGAACCTAATTTTTCCTTATGTGCCATGAAAGACTACAATCGCCCCTTGCTGGAAGAAGCAGAATCAGCCAGTACAAATAAAACCTCCCTGTAAATAGTATGGGAAGATTGGAATCAAGCTGTCATAATTTTTACCAAGAGCACAGAATGCCCAAAACACACATTTATTGGACAAGCTAGAATTAGTTTTATTTCTAGATTGTGCCTTTCTTAAAGTGAAATGGATTGTTTTGAAAGTAAATGGCAATAATAAGTATCTCGCTGCCTGAGAGTTTAAGGAGTTTGGTTTCACTACTGAGAGATTGCACAAACCAGTCGCACACTGCAGTGATTTGAAAGAATTTCCCCCTCCTGATTTTCTCCTATTGCATATATGTCACACTGAATGGTTTCTGATCTTTAAACAAAATGTACTCTAGATACTCAAATATAAACGGATCTGAACATAAACCCAGGTAACCTTTTTTTTCTCCTAAAAAAGATTGACTCAAGTATAAAGCAAGGGTTTATATTCAAGTAATAGGTATTGGTGGTCCAGTGGTGAGTTGGGACAGGAGCAATCACTCCTTGTTTTGTCCTGGCTGGCTCAGCACCCCTCCCCCCTGTCGCAATGCAGGCCTCCCCCAGGCCTGCCTTGAGCCCAGGTGGTCCAGCGGTGAGCCGGAACAGGAGCAACCCCTACTGTCCCAGCCGGCTCTACATCTCCCACCCCCTCCATGACCTGTTGCAGGCCTCCCCTGGGCTTGCCTTTGAGGCCTGGTGGTCCAGCGGTGAGCTGGAACAGGAGCGACCTCTCCCTTGTCCTGTCCCAGCCAGCTCCACACCACCTCGCCTCCCTCCTGCACCTGAAAAGGCCTACCATGCATGTCCTGGTGGTCCAGGTGCGAATAGGGACAGGAACAATCCTCCTACACTCCTGCCCCGTGCAGAGCCGCTAAAGGAAATGGCTGCCGCTAGTTCCCATGGTCTCATGAGGTTGCAGTGGGAACTCACAGTAGCCATTTTCTTCAGTAGCTCTGCATGGGGCAGGTGCATAGGAGGATCGTATTTCACTGGAAGATAAATTAAATAGCCATAGTCGCAGCCACATGTAGCCCTTACTTTGACCAGGGCCCCAAACTACAGTATTCCTGCGTTCTCTTTACATGTGCTGCCCAATTCAAATCGATTCACCGATTGATGTCGGTGAATCGATTAATTTTCTTAAAAAAATCAGGCTTTCCGATTCACTGAACACCCCTCCTCCTCGCATACCTTCGGGTGGAGATAAGGGGGAAACATGCAGGCCTTCGGGGATCCCCCTGGTGTAGCTATTAGAAGTATACAGAGGGAATAGGTCCAAAGAGAGGGGCATATGCCGGACTGAGGGGAAAAGGGAAGAAATAATGGGTCTTAAAACAGAGGAGAGAGAGAGAGAGATGGTGGACAATGGAAGGGAGGGAGGAAAAAGAAAGGGAGAGAAGTTGAACCCAAGGTATGGTGTGGAGGGAGGGGGGATAGAAATAATGTATGGGGGAGTGGTCATTGGATAAATGCTGGATTGCGGAGATGGAGACAAAGAAAAAAAGGAGAGGTGCCAGACCTCCAAGGGAGGAAAGGGAAATGGAAGGAGAGGACAGAGATGGAAGATAGATGGTGAGCACGGAGAAAGAAGAAAATGTCAAATGGGCAGGAGATCCTGGCAAACGAGTTAGCAGAAGACATGCAAAAACCAGAGCCTGGGACCAACATGATTTGAATAATGACCAGACAACAAAAGGTAGAAAAAATAATTTTATTTTCTGTTTTCTGACTATAATATGTTAGATTTGAAATGTGTATCCTGTCAGAGCTGATTTTAGACAGTGAATATGAGCAAGGACCTAACAGAGAGAGGAAAAGCTTGTTTGTTTGTTTATTTTGTTTACACCACAGCGCCAGCATGGGTAGGAGAGGGCAAAGGGGGTGGGGTGGATGAAGAGGCTACAAAATAAACCTGCCAGGATGTTTGGGGAAAAAAAACCCACCCAATTGGACAGGAATTGAAAAATCAATTCAATAGGCTGAGTTGAATCGAATTGAAAAATATTTCCCTGAATCGGGCAGCACTACTCTTTACCATTGTCCTATGTTTGTCATTTGCACAGATGCTATCTGCCTTTTCACATTTGAGTTAATCTTTATGCATTGTTAGTCTTAGATTGTTGTCTGAGCAAATACCTCCATTGCACTTGAAGGAGGGGAGATAAGATCCTGCTGCCTGTGTTGTACTGTAATTCACAAGCTTGGGGTGGAAGATTTCCTTGAATGTGTAATTGTACAAATACAAGTTTCCACAGAGATTGTCCTGTATGAGCAATCACTTCTAGAGTTTGGAAATATTTCTGAAAATAGTATCTAAAAATCCAACGTTATGTGAAATACATTGTTTATCCTTTCATTGATGCCACTGTGAAAGCAACTCATATCTACTTATGTCAAAAATGAAATGGTCCACCTGATAATTGCATTTGTCTATATGGTTAGAAACTTCACCACCCAGCATGCCTCCTGATTCTATGGGATAGAGAGTTCCCAACAAGCTCTGGCTCCTCAGCTTGGAGAAATTTTCCTTTTACACTTTGATACTCTTCCTGTAGGTCACTTCATTGCCTCCCAGTCACTTGTGGATAAATGAGGATGAGAGTTGAGTTTCTGGAGGGCACACTTTAACCTTCTGTAGTTTCCTCCATAAAGTGCAACTTCAGTTGGCAACAGAGTTGTTAAATATTTATTATATTGCAGCAGCTGAAGCCTTAGCAACTGGCACTACTCTTATGGGTTTCAGGCTTGAGTCATTCAGTCCTGCTTTGTACTTGTTACTTTGTGTCCAGTGAATGTACACAGATTAAAGTACATAAAATTAGATTCACTTAGCCTATACAGTACATAGCTGGAGTAGAATTGGAGCTTCTGTACATAGTGTACCCATAGTAAAGACCTGGAAATAATGAACCCCCCCCACTCCCCAACAACCCTTCTGTTGCATCTGAATGACCTTCAGTAGGGATGGCCTATTATCTTGTTGATGTTAGAAAATGCTTTCTTGTTTACTGAAAGGGAGATGGCAGAGACAACACTACCAGTGGAATTACAAAATGCCTTATGAAGAGAGGGGGGATGGGGCAGCTGGAAAAACCTAGAAAATTGTGTGTATTAAATTTTGTAAAGTGTATCTGATGGACAGATGGCTTTTTTTTTTTTTTTACGGTAGGTGGAAAAAGTAAGTCTGTTGAATTAGAAGATGTGAAGTTTCACCAGTGTGTCCGTCTCTCCCGTTTTGAAAATGATAGGACAATTTCTTTCATCCCTCCTGATGGAGAGTTTGAACTCATGTCATATCGCTTAAATACACATGTAAGTTGTTCTTTATGCACCAAAAAGTGGAAGAAACCTGTGATGCTTGTGCACTTTACTTGTCCACTACCACGCTGCGGAACCTGGGCTCCCTCCAATTATTCCGCAAGCAACTGAAAACCTGGCTTTTCACTAAAATGTAATTCTATCCCCCCTTACTCTTCTCTTCTATATATAAGTTCATCTAAACCTTTTTTTCCTTCTCTTCCTATATTTTAAGTTCTTGTAAACCGTGCCGAGCTCCACAACATCCGTGAAGATGATGCGGTATATAAACTTAAGATTTAGTTTAGTTCTGTAAACAAGTCTTATTTGCTTGAAAGAGAAACCTCCCTTTGTAGAAGCTTAAATACCACAGTTTGGCTCCATCAGTTCTTGTTTTAAACCCTTCCCACATGTTCTATCCTGAATGGAGCACTTGCCTTTCACATGTTAAGGCATTGTGGTTCTTCTGGATTATGGGCCAGATGCACTAAACAGGCTCAGTAAGACTGCGTGGGTTTGCGCCAATCCCATTTTTGGCCAAATTTAAAAGACCTATTGCTGCACTAAAAATTTTGCATGCAAATGATCTGCGTGGAGGTTCATCATCCCCATCTGATTGATCGCTGTGATTCTCACACATGCACAGAGCCGGCAGAGGAAGCCCCAAAGCAGCCTCCTGCCACTCAGCTGTTCGGGGCCAGGAAACCTTTTTTTTTAATGGGCACAGATGGGGTGTGTGTGTGTGTGTGTGTTTTTTTTATTGTAACTTAACCATTCTTTCATTTCAAAAGAAATTACATGGTTCTATGTACAGAAATTAGTCTATGCATGGGATTACAAGGTTCTAACTGCCATCCAACAGCATTGCGATGTTTTGTACAGTTAAAACCATGTAATACTATCAAGAGGGTATGAGTCCTGCACTGATCTGATTGGTGCCCATTTTGAGTTAAGCAGCATTTGTGACTTCTTTCTTGTGGCACTCTGGTAGCATCACAAGCCAGCTGGAATTGAGTCCTCATCAACAGCTCCCCAGCATCACCTGCTGCTGTTATGTTTAAATACTATAGGACTCTGTTAATGTGCACTAGTATCAGTGTTTTTATTATAATTTTTTAGGGGCTTCATGTTTTGTTATCCATCCTGTAACAGGTGAAACCATTGATCTGGATTGAGTCTGTAATCGAGAAGCATTCCCATAGTCGCATAGAATACATGATCAAGGTCAGTTCTGAATAGTCCATCAGACAAAAGTACATCCACTTTCATCATTTTGTCCAATAAAGCTGTTTTTATTTTAAGTAATATAGTTTATCCCAGGACAAGCAGGCAGCATATTCTCAACATATGGGTGACATCATCCACGGAACCCCGATGCGGACAGCTGCAAAAGCAGACTTGCTTGAAGAACTTTTAGAAAGTTTGTGACTGCCACACTGCGCATGCGCGAGTGCCTTCCTGCCCTGCGTCTCCTCAGTTCTAAGTTTTCCGTGGAGCTGAGAAGCCCTTGTTTCAAGGCTCTGCGTGAGAGTTAGTTCTACTCATGTCTTCTCTCACCGCAGCTCATGTTTTTTCTTTACAGGGTTGTTGTATTTATTTACGCATTTCATTTTAATTTTTTTAAAAAATAAGTTTTGTTTGTTTTTTTTTCTTCATGTCACAACGGGGCCTACTCCATGGCTTCGGCTTGCGGGCTTCGATTTTGCCATGGCCATGTTCCATTCTCTGTCCCGGCCGGTCACAGGGTTCAAGAAGTGTAGCAGGTGTCAACGTGCGATCTCCAAGTGGTGTGTACAGTGTTTAGGATATGATAATCGTCTGGAGTCGTGCACCCGCTGTGCTACACTTCAGAATTGAGCCCTTAAACATCGTCAAATTCAGATTGAATGGATCGGCCTTTGCCTAAGGCCTTGACCACGATTCCGGGCCTGACCTCGACTCCAGAAAAGTCTTCAACCTCGACCAAACTTTTCTTGATGGGGAAGTCTTCATCTTTGGGGAAATCAGCTAAATCTTCCCCTGAGGTGCCGTTATCCTCGGTGTCTCCATCAGGTAAGATACCTAAGCCAACCCCTAAGGACATGCCACCTTTAGAACTGGTGAGTCCGAGGTTATCCAGGAAACGTGTCTTGAAATCGAGGCAACACTCTTCCTTGAGGTCGTCTTACTTGGAGTCCATATCCATACCAATAGTACCAGATCCAGTGGTCTCGGTGCCAGTTTTGCAGAGTATGTTGGAAGTTATTCTGCATCAGGAGTTTGGTAACATGCTTGACAAATTACTCCTGCCTCGACCCTGCTTCCTGCAATCCAGCCTGAGCATCCAGCAGTAATACAAGGTGTCGAGTCCTTGCGAGTGCCTCCAGCAAAAATAACACACACTATACAATGAGTTGAGTCCTTAAGAGTGCCTCAAGATCAATCTATACATTCTTCTTCTTGAGAAAGACCTCGTTTCTCGAGGCATCGAGACTCCTCGAGGCAACCAGCTTCCTTCTCGAGGAAATCTACTGCAGAACCACAGCATTCTCGTCAGTCGAGTTCTTCTCCTGCAAGGTTTTTTTCACCAGCTGGTTCTTCCAAATGGAAACGTTCCATTTCTCTGGCTCACTCCAGAAGCGGTATTTCCTTGGCTTCTTTGCCTATGGATTCAGACCTCAGGTATCAATATTCCAGAGAGGCTTCACCTTCTTTTTTGGCTATGCGAGGTACTTTGAAGGGCTCTCGTTCACCTTTACCTCAACAGGACCACCCTCTTCTTCGGTGTCCTTTACCAAATTTCTATGCCAAATGAGTAAAGACCTTAACATCACTTTTGTGTCTGATTCAAAATACTCTGAGTATTTGGAAGAACTGGGTATACCTAATCCTCCTAAGGATTCATTAAAATTGCCTATGAATGGCATTCTCACTCAAACTTTCAAAAGAAATCTTGATACACCATATTCCATTCCTGCTGTCCCAGCAAAACTGGAATCTCCATATAAAATGATCCACTGTAAGGGATTTGAAAAGTCTCTACTATCCCATCAATCCCTTCTCGTTGAGTCTTCGTTGAAAAGAACCAATCCGGCCAAGGTCTATGCCACAGTCCCACCTGACTGAGAGAGAATGATCATGGACACGTTTGGCTGTCAGCTGTATCAAAATTCTATGATGACAAATAGAATTTTAAAATACAACTTTATTTTTACATCATAGCTCAAATATTGGGTCAATGCTTTGACCAATTTCTTCAAGTACATCCCAGAGCATCGCTTGTCAGAGTTCCAGCATATGCATTCCACTCTAGGTCAATTTTGCATGCATATGGTCCAGGCTGCATATGATGCTTTTGAGATGTCCTCCAGGGTCACTGCTTTCTCAGTGGTGATGCGTCGTCTAGCCTGGCTCCACACCGTGGATATGGACCTGAATCTACAAGATCGCCTGGCCATCATCCCATGCCAGGGCAATGAGTTGTTTGACTCTATTGATGCAGCTACAAAGCGCTTATCTGAGCATGAGAAGTCATTTGCCTCCATCATCAGACCAAAGCCGAAGCCTTCCACCTCTAAGGGTTATAGGCCTCCTCCATCATACCAGAGGCATTATCCTCAGAAGGTAGCATCTTATTCAAGGCCGCCTTCTAAGAAACCACAGCAGCAGGAACAGCAGCGTAAACCTCAGACTTCTGCTTCATCCAAAGCCTCTCAAGTCTTTTTGACCATCTAACACAGAGCATAACCTCAATCATTCTGCCTCTGTCCTCTCTTTTTCCCATAGGGGGTCATCTCCATCATTTCTGTCAAAGATGGGAAATCATTACATCTGACCTCTGGGTCCTCGCAATCATCAGAGACGGTTACTCTCTTCACTTCATCCAGGTTCCACTAGATCTTCCTCCAAGAGAGTATCCTTCCAATCTGTCCCAGACCACTCTTCTTCTTCAGGAAGCTCAAGCTCTGCTTCATCTCTGTGCCATCGAGGAGGTTCCTTTGGAACAGCAGAGCATGGGGTTTTACTCCCGTTACTTCCTTGTCCCGAAGAAGATGGGGGATCTGTGACCTATCTCAGATCTTTCAACAAATTTCTTGCCTGAGAAGAATTTTGGATGCTGTCTCTAGCATCCTTGTATCCCCTTCTAGATTGGTTATGGTCTCTGGATCTCAAAGAGGCTTACACTCGCATTCTCATTCATCCAGCCTCTCGCAAGTGCCTCAGATTTTGGGTGGGAAATCATTTTCAGTACAGAGTGCTGCCTTTAGGCCTGGAATAATCTCCCAGGGTTTTTACCAAGTGCCTAGTTGTGGTGGCACCAGCTCTGCACAGCCATGGTCTCCAGGTTTTTCCCTACTTGGATGACTGGCTCATCAAAGATGCAGCATCTCAGGGAGTTATTGTAGCGACCCAACAGACTATTTGGTTCCTCCAACAATTGAGGTTCGAAATCAACTTTCCAAAATCCCAGCTACAGCCCTCTCTAAACCTACAGTTCATCGGAGCTGTACTGGACACTGTGTACCTCAGAGCATTCCTTCCGCAACAACGTCAGGATGCTCTCATTCACCTTTGCCTCAAAGTGTCATCCCTCACTTCACTCTCAGTGAGACACATGATGGTTCTACTAGGTCACATGGCCTCTACAGTTCATGTGACTCCTTTTGCCATACTTCACCTCAGAGTTCCTCAGTGGACCCTGGAATCTCAGTGGGCGTAGGATTCCGATCCACTCTCAGCACATTACAGTGACTCCTTCGTTCAAACAGTCTCTCCACTGGTGGATGCTCTCTTCCAATCTCTCCAGAGGTTTACTGTTTCAAACAGTCTCTCATCAGAAGGTCCTCGATTTACGCTTGGGGGGGCTCATCTCGATGGTCTCCATACTCAAGGGCATTGGTCCAGGACAGATTTTCGGAGCCACATAAATCTGTTGGAACTCAGAGCGATCTTCAGTGCTCTCAAAGCTTTTCAACAGCTTCACGATCAAGTAGTCAGACAATCAAGTTACCATGTACTATGTCAACAAGCAGGGAGGAACAGAATCCCTCCCTCTTTACCAGGAAGCTCAGAAGGTTTGGAATTGTAAAATTCTTCACAATGTCTTTCTGAAAGCAGTCTACATTCAAGGGGAGAAAAGCTGTCTGGCGGACAAATTGAGTCGTCTTCTACAACCTCACGAATGGACACGCAATTCATCGCTTCTCCATCACATTTTTTCTCAGTGGGGAACTCCTCAAATAGATCTCTTTGCGTTTCCCCACAACAAGCTTCCTCAGTTTTGCTCCAGGATCTACTCTCCTCAATGCCTGGAGACAGATGCATTTCTTCTGGAATGGACAAGCAAATTTCTATATGCGTTTCCTCCATTCCCTTTCATTCTCAAGACACTCGTCAAACACGAACATGCCACCATAATTCTCATAGCTCCTTGGTGGCCCAGTCAACCTTGGTTCTCCCTTCTACTTCAACTCAGCAGCAGGGAGCCACTACTTCTACCAGTTTTTCCATCTCTGCTTACACAGAGTCGGGGTTCTCTACTTCATCCCAACCTGCAGTCTCTGCACCTGACAGCTTGGTACCTTTCAACATAACTGACAATCTACAGACCTCTCAATCTGTCAAGGACATTTTAGAGGCTTCCAGGAAGCTGACCACTAGGCAATGTTACAACCAGAAATGGACTAGGTTTTCTGCTTGGTGCACCAGTCATCACAAGGAGCCTCAATCTACCTCCTTGTCTTCAGTTTTGGATTACCTGTTGCAATCAGGTTTCAAATCAAATCATTCATGTCCATCTCAGTGCAATTGCTGCTTTCCATCAGCCTATAGAAGGGAAATCCCTCTCTACTCATCCTGTGGTTTCCAGATTCATGAAAGGACTTTTCAATGTCAAGCCACCTCTCAAACCACCTCCAGTGGTTTAGGATCTCAATGTTCTTGCTCAGTTGATGAAGCCTCCATTTGAACCAATGTCTTCGGCTCATCTAAAATATCTCACTTGGAAAGTGGTCTTCCTCATTGCTCTCACGTCTGCTCGCAGAGTCAGTAAGCTACAAGTATTCCATCATGACAAGGTGGTCCTCTGTACTCATCCTAAATTCTTACCTAAACTGGTTTCAGAATTTCATACCAATCAATCCATTGTTCTTCCAGTGTTTTTTCCAAAGCCTCATTCTAATCCTGGAGAAACAGTTCTTCATACTCTGGACTGTAAGCGTGCTTTGGCTTTCTACTTGCAAAGGACAAAGCCACGGCGATCTTCTCCTCAACTTTTTGTCTCCTTTGATCCAAACAAGTTGGAACACTCAGTTTCCAAGCGCACCATCTCAAACTGGTTAGCTGCTCGCATCTCTTTCTGCTGTGCTCAGACTGGACTGCATCTAGAGCAGAGGTATCGAACTCAATCACATAAGGGGCTGAAATCTGAAAAAAAGGCTAAATTGCGGGCCAAAATTTTTTTTTTTTTTTAATATTTAGGGGTCTTTTTATTAGCGTGAACTAAACGTGCACCTTAATAAAAAGACCCCTTAGTCTTAGCAGAAGTATAGGGTTACAACCTCTCCAACCCCACGCTGGCTCTGTGATGTAAACAAAATAAATAATAAAGAGTTTTCCTTTCTCTTTTAGGTCTTAGACAGGCATGGGGGTCAAATTTTGGATTAGGCAGTCTGTTCTGATTTTGTATGTATGTGTGTGCTCTTATTGAGGCGGAGGAGAATGAGATGGTGTTGTGCATTATTATTCAATAATATAACTGCAGGAGCCTGGTAGCAAGGGAGTAGGGGTGGTGATGAGGGCAGAGAAGGTTGAGAAGTATGCAGGCAGGTGGCTGTTGAAATAATAAAAACTGTTCCCTGGAATGCATGAGGCCTCCTGGACACACCATTGTAATAAATGAATAGAAAATGGAACATGTGCCTCTCTTGGTGGGCCTCCTTGATCTCTCTCCTTCTCTTTAGGAATCCCCCCAAAATACCTTTCCTCAGCTGCAGGTCTGCTTGGGGCCTGACTCTGCAGGTTCACGCGGCCTGAAGAGGATCGCTAGTCAACAGTAGCAATCCTAACAGGCCGCTGTAGCCTCAGCTACACGTTCCCTCTGGCACGGTCCCGCCCGCAGTCCCGCACATCAGAGGAGGGGCGGGATCGCGCTAGAGGGAACGTGCAGCTGAGGCTATGACAGCCTGTAAGGATTGCTACTGCTGACCAGTGATCTTCTGCAGGCCGTGTGAACCTACAAATGATGTGGCGCTTGTACCGGTGGGCCAGCTTTGGGGAAGATTTGAAATTGGCTGGCGGGCCAAATTTCAGTACCACACGGACCAGATTTGGCATGTCTGATCTAGAGGGTCGATTCACAGCCCTTAGTTAGAGTCATTGCGGCATCCGTAGCTTTCCTTAGATCTACGTTACTCCTATTGAGGAAATCTGCAAAGCTGCCACTTGGTCCTCGGTTCATACCTTCACCTCTCATTATTGTCTGGATTTTTTTTCTGACAGGAGGGCCACTTTGGCCAGGCAGTTTTACAAAATTTATTCTCCTGAATTGCCAACACTCCCACCATCCCATTCTGGTTAGCTTGTAGGTCACCCATATTTTGAGAATATGCTGCCTGCTTGTCCTGGGATAAAGCACAGTTACTTACCATAAAAGTTGTTATCCAGGGACAGCAGGCAGATATTCTCACAACCCACCCACCTCCCCTGGTGGACTTCTTAGCTAGCTAACTGACCTGAGGAGATGCGCGCCCTACCTCGGATGGGAAGGCACTCGCGCATGCGCGGTGCAGCAGTCACAAACTTTCTAAAAGTTCTTCAAGCAAGTCTCCTTGTGAAGCTGTCCACATCGGGGCTCGGTGGATGACATCACCCATATGTTGAGAATATCTGCCTGCTGTCCCTGGATAACACCTGTTATGGTAAGTAACTGCTATTTGATGATTTTCTGAGTCTAACAAAAACTATTGACTGAAATGATGTACACTGAAATTGAAGTGCACAGTCCAGAAAACAACATAAAGCTGATTAACTCATTCAGTTTGGGGGGTGCATGCTTAGAAAAATCAAGGGTCACTACATTGGTTGCCATCGCCTTCCCTTTTTTCCCCTGAGTTGGGGCTTATCTCCTCTGATGCACCTGAATATGGCCAGCTGGTTAACAAAAAAACAAATCTCCTAGCAGATACTGTATGACTGGATAGGTCTTCCAATGGTGGGAGTTCTTGGCTAGGGTACAGGTGAACATGCAGCTGGGCGATATGTTTTTATTCTTAATGTAAATCTCTTTCCATGAGAAAAGTTTCATGGTAGCAGAGAGGGTTGACTGGGTAAGAAACATGTCTGCCATATTCAAAAGCACACATCTGATCTTTACGCATTGCTTCAGATTAGAGAATGACACAGTGGCTTGAAACAGTGGGGGGGGGGGGGGATTGCTCACTGCGGGCACGGGGACTAGGCCATCCATCGCCCCGTGGAGCAGTGAATGGCCTTGTCCCCGCAGTTAAGGGAGAGAACGCTCGCGCGGCCCCTCCCTCCTTCCTACCGGCCAAATCTATCTCCCTCCCTCCCTTACCTTTGCGGCGCGTTAGTTTCCAAACTAACTTGCTCAAGCCGGCCAAGCCTGCCTGCAGTCACGTGTGTCTGTGGGCAGAAGCTTCTCCTCTGTCGCAACTTTGCATCAGAGGAGAAGCTTCCGTTCACAGACACATGCGACTGCAGGCCGGCTCGGCCGGCTTGAGCAAGTTACTCTGGAAAGTAACTTAAAACGTGCCACGAAGGTAAGGGGGGGGGGGAAGGGAGGAAGATTCTAGGGTCACGCAAGGGGTGCAGAAGGGCGGTGAGGTGGCGAGAGGGAAGGGGGTGGAGAGGAACAGATGCTGAAAGGAAATGGGGAAGATAGAATGGGGAGAAGATGCTGAATGAAAATAGGGAGCAGAGAGTGGGGAGAAGACCCTGAAGAGAAGAAGATAGAGATGCCAGACTATGGGGGAGCGGAGGGAAGAAGATGGGTGCCAGACCAATTGGGGGTGGGGGTGAAGGGAGAGGCACAGTAACAGAGCAAATGGAAGATGCAGAGAGAAGACAGACAGTGGATGGAAGGAATTGAATGAGAAGATGAGGAAAGCAGAAACCAGACAACAAAGGTAGAAAATAAATCTTTATTTATTTATTTTCTTTTTTGCTTTAGGATAAAGTAGTATATTAGTTGTGTTGATAAAAATTTAAAAACAAAGCCCTGCCAGCTGAACATCTCTTTCTCTAATTCAGCAGCCAGAACTTCAATTTATAAGGAAGGAATAAGCTAAATATTGCAGTACTGAGGCTAGTATGAATGCTGCGGGGATAGTAGTTGCGGAGACGGGGCAGGGACAGTGCTTATGGGGATGGGGCGGGGACAATAGTCACGGGGCGGGGACGGGGACGGGGTAGTGACAGGGACAAATTTTTTCCCCTTGTCATTCACTACTTCAGATTTCAGGTTTATTAGCATTTTTGATACATTGCCCTATAGAAGAGGCTTTTTTCTAGGTGGTTTACAAAACATAAAAACATTTAAAAAGAGAGAGAGAGAAAAAAATAAAGTGAAGTTACTCGCCTGTCTCTGAAGACATCAGAAAACATATTCATGTCATATTGGTGACATCATCTGCATACACCTAATTAACCCAACTATGCCAAAAAGTTCTCTCTAAAACACAGCTCCTTTTAACCTGCACTTCCTGGGATTTTTTTTGTTTTGGGATTTTTTTTTTTTTAGAAGTGTTTGTTGCAGAAACTTTGCTATAATTGAAATCTGATCTATTCCTTCCCAGGCCAAGAGTCAATTCAAACGCAGATCGACTGCCAACAATGTAGAAATTCACATTTCAGTTCCAAATGATGCTGATTCACCCAAGTTTAAAACCACAGTGGGCAGCGTGAAGTGGGTTCCAGAGAACAGCGAAATCGTGTGGTCCATTAAATCATTTCCGGTTAGTGGTTACAGCCTAACAGCACCTAAAACAGATCACTAGTAGTCTACTCCTCTAGTCAGTCAGTTTGTGTAATCAGCAACTGTTTGAAAGAAGGTGATATTCTGAGATATCATACTTCAGTCACTCAAGAAATAGAAATATATCCTGATGTACAGTGCCCTTGTATTTTTTCTAGTGAAAATGAAAAGTATACTAAAAAATGTTAGTATAATGGTAAATATTTAAGTAGATATGGGTTTGATTTATAGGTAAAACTGGTTGGCGACTTTTAAAATAACCATATCTGGTAAAGAACTTATAGGAGACCAACAGAAGGGAAACGTATGAAAAACTAAGTGAAAGAAAATTTAGCCAAGGTGGAACTGAAGGGGTGAATTGGTTTCAGTCAAGACAGGTAAAAGTACTAGCAGCCAATGGTAACAGTGTAACAGTCAGGGCTGTGGAGTTGGTGCCCAAAACATTGCAGCTCACACTCCTTTATTTTTGGTATCTCCACTTTGACTCAAGACTCTTTTATTTATATATCCATATAGGAATTCACAGGGACAGGGACCGAGCTCACAGGGATGGGGCAGGGCTGGGGACAGAGCTCACAAGGATGGGGCCAGGGACAAACTTTGTCTCCATGTCATTCTGTAGGTGCCACTTTCGCTAATATAAACATAATAAAATATATCACATTTTGTAATCATCAAATAATTTGATATCAAAATTTATTCTAAAAGTAAAATATATCCTGAAACAAATGGGTTAATCAAATTATTATCAGTGAAATAAGAAATTTAAGCATTATAATATTTGTATGGCATACAATTTAACTCTATTAGGAGTTGGAGTCGGCACATTTTCACTGACTCCACAGCCCAAAAATTGCTTCCAACTCAGGCCTAGATTCACTAAGCCCACCAATTTTACCCGATCTGTGGGCAATCCGAGGCAAATGGGGACTATTGGAGGCATGCCTCTCACCAATGACACAGATTGCTGGAGAGTGATCCCAATGCATGCACAGACCAGCTACTTTGCCTGTAGATGCGTTTCTGTCTGGGTTTTTTTTTAACTCGCCCTGACTCTCCTATTCTCTGCCGCCCTTCCTTGAAGTGCGAGCCCGTGGTTTTAACCCACGGGTTTAAAGTGGGTTAAAACCACGGGCTTGCACTGCAGGGAAGGGCGGCAAGCAGGAGCAGAGAACTTTTTCAGCAGGAGAATCGCAGCAGAGAGCTTTTTGAGCAGGGAGCAGAGCTGTCAGCAGAGCAGGATCTCGGCAGAGATCAGGGATGGTGGAAGTTGGCTGGAATTTCAGAGCGGCATGGAGCAGGAGAATTGACAGGGATGTGTGTGACTGGTCCTCGGTAGTCGCTTGTTTTGGGATCGGCCAGCCCAGTCGGTGTTCCTCTTTTTTTAATGAATTGCTGCCTGTGCCTACATTTGCATGCACGGATCAGATCGGGTGTGGGAGGAAGGTTAGTGAATCGGGTTGGGGTCGTAAAGTGGTTGGGATATGATCGGTGTCCTTAGTGAATCTAGCCCTTAGACTTCTTTCAGACAAGAATCAAGGGAAATGTTTGCTCAGGGTTTTGCAAGGCAGAGAAGTGGACAGGTGTTTTAAGACTGACTGAAAAGAAGCAATGCTGAACTGCTTCTGTAGACATATAGAGTTATGGGCTTCAGAAAAGGAGATTGGGATAGGCATCCAGAAGAGTCAAAAGGCTATCCCACCATATCTGCTGCGAGTCCAAGGGTTTAATTATGTTAACATTTTAGTCTTTATTAAAAATGCACAAAAACTTCACCTTGTGTTTGGTTTTTCTGGGGCTAGGGCGGGAAGGAGTATCTAATGCGTGCTCATTTTGGACTTCCAAGCGTTGAAGCAGAAGACAAGGAAGGGAAGCCACCCATTAGTGTCAAGTTTGAAATTCCCTATTTTACCACCTCAGGAATCCAGGTGAGTGATGGCTAAATAAAACATGCTGCTTTTTGTTTTGAAAGAACTTGATTACAGAGTTGTAGCAGTGTGGGGAACATAAGGTGTGTTTATGAACGAGTAGAATAGGGTAGTTTATAAATCCCTCTTTAAACAAGGATTCTGCAAAGTGCTGTCTGTACTGAGGGTATTATAAGGTGGCTGATCTCCTAGATATTATGCTACCTTTGTTTGGGAAAGGGGGTGCTTGGGCACTAACTGGCTGGGTCATCATGTGAAACAGGAAGTTAAATGGGGTGTTTGCCTCACAAGGGAGAAACCTTTTTAGCATGTGGAGCAGTATATCGCACTGTGTGCCACCCAAGATTCTAGGTGTGCTGCGAGATGCCGGGGAGGAGAGGCGCCGGCTGACTGCCTACAGGACATGCCTCTCACAGACAGAGGCACATCCTGTAGGCAGTCAGCCAGCGCCTCCCTCTGATGGCTCAGGGCCCTGTTTGGAGGGCCTTCCACATGCGTGGGCATCAACGTCTGTGTACTTCCAGATGCCTTTGAGCTGCGGCCACCAGTTTAGTGTGCCACAGCTTCGAAATGAGCGGCTTTAGGGACCTGGGTTGGCCACTTTTGGAAACAGGATACTGGGCTTGTTGGATCTTCTGTCCGTCTCAGTATGGCAATTCTTATGTTCTTAGTGAGGAAAGGGACATGTTTTCTGAGTATTATTTCAAGAAAACCAGGATTGGGTGAAAGGGATAAAGGGAATTTAATCTTTTGTGCTTTCCACCCCTCTCCCTCCTGAAAGGTTCGTTACTTGAAGATCATTGAGAAAAGCGGTTATCAGGCCTTACCATGGGTGCGATATATTACACAGAATGGAGGTAACTTTTTTTTTTTTTTTTTTTTTAGCACATTTGGTGTATTGTATCTGTTTGTTATCTAGCAAAAGAGGAAGTTGCATGTTTTATTCTGACATTAATCTTAGGGAAAACAAAACAATAGCATGCAATTCCATTTTAATACATTTTTTTCTCTCTTCTAGATTATCAGTTGCGGACACAATAAGGGGCAATTCCAGCCAGTGCTATGATGTGGTCTACATACACACAGTTTTCCCATCATTTTTTTTTTTCCCGAAACTTCAGTGGCTTGACAGATGGTTGGGTGACCTGAGTCCTCAGTGGTGATTTCAGAGCATCTTTACAAATGAGGAGAAAAGAACAGTAATGAGCTGGAACTGTCTAGAAGTTGAATGGGAATTTATTCTTCAAATTTTTATTGCAAAAATACATTTGACTTATAACTTTGATTTTAAATGGTCCATGCTTTATTTCATGCCATGAACAGAATGTATAATAATGACCAAGCAATGTTTAAACCAAGCTCTTTTGCTCCTGTCTTGTCCAGACTTCTGTGACAAAAATTGAACAGTATAATAAAACTCCCACTTACATTTTGAACAGTGATCTGTCTTTAAGGGTACGTAGATGTCTGTTAAAAATAAAAAATGTAGAATGCATAGTTGTAGTTACCCCTGACCTAGGTAAGTACTGTATCCAGGCCATCTTTAAAAGATGAGAGGAAAAGTGTGTTTTTTAACAAGCTAGGATGGTACGCCTAGTACAATGTGCTAGTCCTGAACACTAGGGTTATGAATCTGAATCCGTAAGTTGCTTGCAGAATGCTGTTGATCATCTTTTGAACTTTGCCTCCTTCCCAGGGAGCTGCTCGTGCCCCCCTCAGTTTTTTCTGCAAGCAGATTGCTCAGAAGTTTCTTTTCTGCAGTTTTATTATTTTTAAGTATTTTTTTTCTAAATGTTTGGTTGGAAGCTCCATGCCCTGAGATTCACACTTGTTGAGACTTTTACCTGGCAGAAGACACAGCCTTGTGCTGTGGAAGTCTACTGCTAGCAAGATCAACCCTCGGGGACAACTAGCTAGCCAGTCTGCTTTTATACTTTTTAACCTCAGGGTCTGTCACTTGTGTAGCTGCTGAAATCCCTAATTTATCAGGAGCTTCAGTGCAGGCTATTTGTCTCCATCCTGCACAAGATTTTCTAAGGGTTGAGGCTCAGTCAGACCTCAGTCCAACTGGCAGCCCAAAGACCAAGTTTGTCCAGTGAATCTGTGAGGCAGAGTTATTTTCCATTTATCCCAGCTGCATTCCTAAGTTGAAACAGACAGGCATATGGCACAGTGAGTAAGGCTATTATAGGCTATGGAGAAAATTGGTGGAGGGGTTTCCAAAAGTGAAAGTTAAAGGTTTCTGTAGCCAGAGCCGAGGTCCCCTACCTCTAAAACCCCTTCAACTGCATTTTTTGTACTTTATTAGCGCAATTTTAGTGGGGGCAGCTGTCTTGGATTTTAAACAGTCTTTTTTTCTAAAGCTTCCCTTTACCTCAAAATCCCTTGATTTTACTTAAAATCAATATGGAAGGATGGACCTATCGGGCCTTTCTACCCTATATCATGTCAGGTTTGTGCTGAATGGCTAGCCAAGGACCATCCAAGTCCTGTGTGTGGTAGAGAGGCAGGAGCCTTGTGTCGGCCTCCTCTGAATTTACTATGGTTGGGGATCCATATGAGACATGTTCCCAAGGGAAGAGACCCTTTCTAGAGCCCTTCAAAAGTGCATTGGCCAAGCACAGACGTGCGATGACTGTGAAGCTCAGGTGTACTGGCAGGGGATCCCCCCAGAACAAGGCTTCACTCTGAATTTTGTGAGCCTTATGTGAAATGCGTATTTGAACTGCAGAGGGTCCTCAAAGGCAGTGGCACAGGGAAACTCCCCTCAGCATGCGCCCCAACCAGACAAGGACACAAAACGACCAGGAAGTTCAGTCTGAAATAGATTTGGAGGATGGAAAGTCCAATTCCATGCCACTGTTGTCTCTCAAGATGCAGTTTCTTTGGCAGCGTCTGGTTAACTGCATGAGAAAAGTGATCAAGAAGTCATAGTGACCCTGGACCAGGGGAAAGACCCCATGATACGTCAGCTGTTCAAAGCCTTTGCACTCTGGGTATTATTCGTATCTTGCTTCAAGAAATGATGCTGGAAGTTCCTCCAGCCCCCTCATCGCAGTGCTCCATTATGAGCAGCTCAGTTGCTCCAACTACATTCTTTCCCTCGCATCCGGACATCATAAATCTGGTCACAGTCACCAGAAGAGTCCCTGTGAGTGGCTAAGACTGTGGCCAAGCTTTACCTGTCAATTTCCAGCAGCTGTTTGTTCAGGTGAAGGTGGATTCATTGGTGGCACAGATCACCAAACTTTTTTGCCTAATGAAGGAGGTGTAATGTTAAAGGAAACTCAGGACAGTAAAGTGGACTTGGTCCTCAAGAGGCAATTTGAAGCTTTGGCCCTAAGGATTAAGGCGGCAGCTGCGGCTTCCTTTGTGACGTGCACTTGTCACACCCATCTGTCTTAAGTCCTGGCATCAGAGGATGACAAAGATCCCCAGATACTTATGTCTGGGGTGAATTATATTATCCCAGGACAAGCAGGCAACATATTCTCTACATGTGGGTGATGTCACCGACGGAGCCCCCTAGCGGACGTTTTCACAAGCAGACTTGCTTGAAGACCTTCAAGCTTGCGATTGGCCTGCGCATGCGCGCGAGCCCCTCCCGCCCAGTCTAGGGCATGCGTCTCCGCAGCGTGTCCTCAGTTCCCTGTTTTCCGCGGAGCCAGAAGCACTGCTCCCTTGCTTCTCGCTTTATCGTTGTCCTTCTTGCACCGCGGCTTGTTTAATTAGTTTCTTTTGAGTCGCTGTGTTCGCATCTGTTTATTTCTTTTTATTTGTTTTTCGGTATCGTACCTTTTTGACCGGGTTCCCGGTCTTACTCTGGCCGCCTGGCTTCGCAGGGCCGCGGTCGTCTTTTTTCTTATGTCCCATCGTTCCGGGTTTAAAAACTGTACTAAGTGCAACCGGGTTATCTCCATCACCGACTCTCATCGGTGTGTGGAGTGCCTGGGTGCAGAGCACCATGCTGAGTCGTGCCCCTGTTGTGTGACTTTGCAACTGCGGGCTCTTCGTCGGAGGGTGGCCAAGATTCTCCAACTCTATGGCCCCATGGATCCTGCGGGACAGGCCTCGAGCTCGGCCTCGGTGCCCTCGTTGGGCGCTTCAGCCTCAAAGTCCCCGTCGGCCTTGAAGGGCCCGGCCTCGGCCCTCCTGTTAATCCGGCCTCAGGTAAGTCTCCTCTTTTCTCCTCAGGTGTGCTGGCAAAGAAGCCTACCTCCGAGTCTCATGTCAGTGCCGCCTCGTCTGCATCTTCGAGACATCACTCTAAGTGTGCCCCCTCACGTAGGGAATACTCTTCCTCGAGGTCGCCCCCGAAGGAGCGCATGCCTGCACCTAAGACCCAACCACCTTTGGTCTTGGTGCCTATGTTCAAGGACATGCTTAAGGCTATTCTTACCACGCAGCTTTCCTCGGTGGTGAGCCAACTGGTCCGGACTTCGACGCCTCTGACCTTGGTCTCGACCCAGCCTTGGTCTGACCAGCCTGAGCATCCCCTCGTTTCTTGAGGCCCTGCCTGCAAGACTCACAGGGTTCCCTCGAGTGATTCTTCATCCTCCAAGTCACCGGTAACTTTTCGGGGTTCCAGACTAGGGGGTTGTTTTTCCCTCGCTACTTTATAGAGGTTTGCTCCTCCTAAAAGTCCCGGGCTTCTCTGCCCCTTTGGGGCAGGTTTCTGACCGCGAAACCTCGAGTTAGAATCGGGGTTGTGTTCCCCATTGAGGCAGCTACCAGCCTCTAATGGGCCTTCTTCGAAACCGGTGGAGGACTTTTCCTTTACCCAGTCTTCCCCGAGGCGTCGCCAGTTACTGCCTCGGACCCCGAGGTCTTTCCCGGCCCACCTAGCACGGGGTTGTTCCTCAATGCCCTCCAGACACTTTAGTAGAGCCTCTTCAGTCTCCCATTCGTGGGGCTCCTTGGCCTCGGCTTACTATTGGAGGGAAATTTCTCCCTCTTTCTCGGCTGCCCCCAGATCTCGCTCGGGGTCTCCTCAGGAAGATAGTCTTCTACTCGAAACTCCTCCTTTACTCGTTTCATCCCTGACATGGGTAGGGCCTTGAAACTGGACCTCCAGTCTGAGTCCTGTTATACCCAGGAATTTCTGGAGGAGATGGGTGTTAATCTTCCGCCCCGTGAGGCATTGCACTTCAGTGTTCTCCCCAGACATTTTTTCCAGCCGGGTAGCATGAAAAAGTAGCCGGGTGGGGCGCGATGGGAAAATTTGGTGGTGGGGAAAATTAACCCCCTCTTTTACTAAGGTGCGCTAACATTTTTAGCACGCGCAAACTCCTGCGCTACATGGGAAAACTAACGCCAGCTCAATGCTGGCATTAGCGTTTAGCGCGTGTGGTAATTCTGTGTGCGCTAAGCACACGCTAAAACTATTTTCGCAACTTAGTAAAAGAAGCCCTAAATGTGTACTATTTTTATTAGTTAATTATTATTATTTTCCAGTGCTCAATATGACTTCCTTTTTTAAGGTTTGACACTTGTGCCAGAATATTTTTACTTAATTTAAGAAGCATCCAATGCTAGAAGGGAATAATTAGATATTTGCCCTCTTTCAAATGGTATAGAGCAGGGATCTCAAAGTCCCTCCTTGAGGGCCGCAATCCAGTTGAGTTTTCAGGATTTCCCCAATGAATATGCATTGAAAGCAGTGCATGCACATAGATCTCATGCATATTCATTGGGGAAATCCTGAAAACCCGACTGGATTGCAGCCCTCAAGGAGGGATTTTGAGACCCCTGGTATAGAGGTTTAAAAAAGGGAAAGGCGTTAATGAAGTCATTAGGTTCAATTTAGCCATTTATTTCTGCATGAATTTAAACAACTAAAAAAAAAGATAAATATAGCTCATCCAGTCATACAAGAATGACTCTACAGCAGGAGTACCCACACTTTTTGGGCTTGCGAGCTACTTTTAAAATAACCAAGTCAAAATGATCTACCAACAATAAAATTTTAAAAAAACACAAAGCACACTGTACGCAGAGAAAATGTTAATTATCATTTATATTCCGCGAGTTTTCAAAGAGGTCAAGGCAGATGACTTTATGCAATGTCACCTCAGGAACAACTGTACAAAAATAAACAAATATACCCCCTCCCTTTTTACTAAACCACAATAGCGGTTTTTAGTGCAGGGAGATGTGTTGAATGCCCTGCACTGCTCTCGATGCTCATAGGCTCCCTGTGCTAAAAACCGCTATTGCGGTTTAGTATAAGTGGGCCATAGTGCAAAATATAGACAGCTGATATAAATTCT
Organism: Geotrypetes seraphini; assembly: GCF_902459505.1. Lineage (NCBI taxonomy): Eukaryota > Metazoa > Chordata > Amphibia > Gymnophiona > Dermophiidae > Geotrypetes > Geotrypetes seraphini. Next base: position 104,181,337 of record NC_047091.1, read on the forward strand.
CAAAATGGACACATTTTGATCACTAAATTGAAAATAAAATCATTTTTCCTACCTTTTTGTCTGGTGATTTCATGAGTCTGGTTGCACTTCCTTCTTCTGAATGTAAATCCAATATTTATTTATTTCTGCCACTTCCCTTTTCTTTCTGTCTCTTTCTTTCTCTCTCCCCACTGACTGCCTGTTTCTCTCTTCCCCTGCCCCCTCTTTATTTCTGCCTTTCTTTCTCTCTTCTCTGTCCCCCCCCCCAAGCCATCACGCCGATTTATCCACTTCCCCCATTCTTTCCCTACCCCCTAAGCCACCACGCCGATTTCTCCCTGCTGCTTTCCTGAGCTAGGCCAGGCATGTACAAGCGCCAGACTCGCAAGACTTTACCTCTGACGTCAATTCTAACGTCGGAGAGGAAGTTCCAGCCCAGCCAGGCAGCGATTGGCTGGCCCAGAACTACCTCACTGACGTCAGAATTGACGTCAGAGGTGAGGTCTTGTGAGTCTGGCGCCTGGCCTGGCTCGGGGAGGCAGGAAGAAAAAGATTGCAAAGGCAAAGCAATCAACTCACATTGCCTTTGTGATCTACTGGTTGATCGCGATCGACCATTTGGGCACCCCTGCTGTTATGGTATTCTGTCCTGACCTGAGGAAAGGGGTTTAGTCCCAAAAAAACTGCCTTATTTCAATTTCCTATTTATAAATTTTAATTAATACAGTTACAATACTACTTGATTCTACGTAAAGCAACAAAAAAAATTTTTTTTCTACCTGTTGTCGTTTCTGCTTTAATTATCTTCTCTTCAGCGTTTATCCTCGCTCCCTTCTATGCAACATATTTCCTCTCTTTGCCCCTTCCACCCAGCCTCTACCCTCTCTCTCTCTACCCCTTCCATCTACTGTCCACCCTCTCTGCACTTTCCATCCAGTGTCCGCACTTTTTCTGTTCTATATGGCATCTTCCCTCTTTCTATGTCCCTTCAATAAACTGTATATCCTGTGCCCTTTCTCTCCTTTGTACATGATTCATTTCAGCTTCACCCCTCCCCTATGCTCTGGCATCTCTCTCTTCTCCTTTCCTTCCTTTCTTCCCACTCCACCCCCATGGTCTGGCATCTCTATCTCCTTCCCTTCTCTTCACCATGCCCTAGCATCTCCCTCCTCCCCCATATGCGCTGACATCTCCCCCCCTCCTTGGTCTGGTAGCTCCTTTGCTTTCCCTCCCTCCCATGGTCTTGGCATCTTACCTCTCCTCTCCCTTCCCTAATCTTCCTTCTCCCCTCTCCCCAATTAGGTGCTGCTGCTGCACTTTTCTTCCCCTCCCCAATTGGGTCAGCAGCAACATTTCTCTTCCCTTCCCCCCAAAATGGGTGCAGCAGCAGAATATTTTTCTTCCCCCCCCTCCCCTATTCGGTGCAGCAACAGCATTTCTCTTCCCATCCTTCCCAGCTCACAAACCCGGTAGTCGCTAGGCAAGTTGTAAGCTTCCCTCCATCGCTGACCTATCTTTCATAGATCAGCAATGGAGGGAAGCTTACAACTTGGCGCTTTTACTTGCTTCGGGCCTTCCTCTTTGCCGGGTCCTGCCTACTTTCTGTTTCCGTGAAGGCAGAACCCGGCAGCGAGGAAGGCCCGAAGCAAGTAAAAGCAGTAAGTTGTAAGCTTCCCTCCGGGGCTCTGTGTGCGTGCCGGCTTCCCTTCTCTCCGAAACCGGAAGTTGCGTCCCGTGGGGGGAGGGAAGAGAAGGGAAGCCGGCACGCACACAGAGCCCTGGAGGGAAGCTTACAACTTACTGCTTTTATTTGCTTCGGGCCTTCCTCACGGCCGGGTCCTGCCTTCACGGAAACAAATTATGCAGGACCCAGCAACAGGAAGGCCAGAAGCAAGTAAAAGCATGCTGGCAAAAAAAAAAAGGCAGGCGTGGGGATGAGCCGGCAGCCAATCAGTGGGCAGCATCTGCTTTAAATAGTGGGAGCGGCTTGGGCCGAAGAGAAGCAACTTCCTTTTCTAGTGTACGGGGTAGTTGTGCTTTGGGTTCTCATTTTTGGCTCTGGTTCGAGTGCGACACAGCAGAGCATGGCCGAAACCGCTCCAGCAGCATCCGCCGCTGCGCCGCCTCCTGCTCCTGGCGCGGCTAAGAAAAAGACGAAGAAGCCGGCGGCAGCGGCGAAAGCGCGCAAGGCATCGGGCCCCAGCGTTTCTGAGCTGATCGTGAAGGCGGTGTCAGCTTCAAGGGAGCGCAACGGCATCTCCCTGGCTGCAATGAAAAAGGCTCTGACAGCTTTTGGCTACGATGTAGAGAAGAACAACAGCCGCGTGAAGCTAGCCGTCAAGAGTCTGGTGAGTAAGGGGAGCCTGCTGCAGACTAAGGGCAGCGGAGCTTCGGGCTCTTTCAAACTGAACAAGCAGCAGCCGGAGAGCAAGAAGAAGAGCCCTCCCAAAAGCAAGAAAGCGGCAGTGAAGAAAGCGAAAAAGCCGGCGGCGGCTGGAGTGAAAAAGAGTCCGAAGAGGGCCAAGAAGCCGTCGGCAGCCGCTACCAAGAAAGCAGCCAAGAGCCCCAAGAAGTCGAAAGCGGTGAAAGCCAAGAAAGCGGTGAAGAGCCCGGCGAAAGCCAAACCGGTGAAAGCCAAGGTGAAGAAGAGCCCGGCAAAGGCTGCCAAGCCCAAGGCAGCAAAAGCCGCCAAGGGGGCGACTAAGAAAAAGTGAAGCTTTGCTCGAGAATCCTCAATGCTTCTTCAACCCAAAGGCTCTTTTCAGAGCCACCACACGGATCAATGAAAGAGTGCGATGATCTCAAAGGAAGTGTCACCCCGATACACCCACCCCACCCCCTCCCCCGAAATAAACAAACCTTCCAATTCAACCCCTTCCCTTTGCAAACAGGAGACCGGGCTGACTTATGCAACATTAACACTGGACACTAGACGTTGGGAGTAAGACACCCCTTTCCTCCAGGCCAATAGTGTTAGGATTTTTGGGAGTAAGACACCCCTTTCCTCCAGGCCAATAGTGTTAGGATTTTTTTTTTACTGTGTTTTATTGGGAGCCGGTTAGGTTTTTTTAAGCAAATTATAAACAAAAAAAACACATCTGCACTAGCCGTCAAGCACTAGAACTGCCTGGAAGGCCATCTATAAGGAAAAGATTCACTTAAGCCCCTTTCAGGTGGGAATTTGGTGGCTCTAAAAAGAGCCTTTGGGTTAAATGGGTGGAGAACAGCGACGCCTTTCTAAGCCCGCTCCCCACGAATGCGGCGGGCCAGTTGGATATCTTTAGGCATAATGGTGACTCTCTTGGCGTGGATAGCGCAGAGATTGGTGTCTTCGAAGAGCCCTACCAGATAAGCCTCGCTAGCCTCCTGCAGGGCCATGACAGCCGAGCTCTGGAAGCGCAGGTCGGTCTTGAAATCTTGCGCGATCTCTCGCACCAGGCGTTGGAAGGGCAACTTGCGAATAAGCAGCTCGGTGGACTTCTGATAGCGGCGGATTTCTCTAAGCGCTACAGTGCCCGGTCGGTAGCGATGAGGTTTCTTCACACCTCCTGTGGCTGGGGCGCTTTTGCGGGCAGCTTTGGTCGCTAACTGCTTGCGAGGAGCTTTTCCTCCGGTGGACTTACGGGCGGTCTGTTTGGTACGTGCCATACCGGACACACAATTCCCTCCTTCTTCTACCACAAAGAAACAGACAACAGCGCCGTTGCTCGGCTCTTTTATAGGCTGTGCCCTGTCTGCTGATAAGTATGAAAAGCCCCGCCCCGTGCCCGGATTGGTCAGAGCTATAACTCCTTTTCTTTCTACGGAACACTGATGGTTGGGTTTTAAAATACTTTCCAACCTTAGAAGCTGTGCATTTTCTTTCGTTCGTATTCTTTATCTGCTCTTGATAGTGAAGGAGAAAATGTCGGGGATTGGGCTGAAGAAAAGATGAAATTATAAGAACAAGCAATGATTGATTGTTATTATTAATCATGTTACGGCGATACTGGTTTTCTTTTTTTAACTTCCAAGTTCTGAGAATGAACAGTGTCGGTCACTATTCTATCCTTCACAGTAAAGTGAAGCTGGGACTCAATTTGCCATGGATTTTCCAAATTTAGATTTGTATTTGTTGCTTTAAATACCGAGATATCTGAATGAATGGGTGGGGTGGTGAGAATAAAAATTTTTAGAAACGGAGCATCCTAAATCTTAAATTCCCGCGAACTGGAGAAATAAAATAACCAGTTAGTACTTGCATGTTACATAAAAGTGTTGGAGAACCTGAACATGGTTAAGCTGAGAGCCCCTTCTTTGCCACTCTGATAGATAAGGTTAGCTCTTTTTAAAATCTTGTACATTTTTGAGTAGCCCGATCCAGAGGTTTGAAATTCCCGCCCTGCGCAGTGATTGGACATTTCTTTCTCAGTTACCGGCTGCAACCTGAGGATTTCTTGGCCTTTGCTCTTAAAGTCGACAGTATTGCTTTAAATAGAGTACAGCTTATCACAAGGGTTTGGGCACACATTTAAGGTCAGAAATATCAAAGATGTTGGGGACAGAAAATAACTGTATCTGAAGGAGAAAAAAAAGTTATAAGCGAAATAAAAATACGATCAAATTATACAGGTAATTTTCTTTGTGCAAAGTGAGCTCACAGTCTAGGAGGTAGATGATACTTTATGTCCCCACTCTTACTTATATTTCAAGTTAATATCATTCACAGCTTTAACAACGCCAGCATGTGCTGGAGCAGGGCAAAGGATCCGTTCAGTTCTGTTCATTTCTATCCATTTTGAATAATATCATGGAGAATTTGCAGAATGGACAGATTTGAAGGCATGCACTGTAGTTTGGATCTCCCGCGTTTACAGAAAACTCAGTTCTCCTTCAGGTCGGCTCATCCTGTATATTAAAAGCGCTTTGTCTGCGCATTGATCATTGAAGTGTTTTCAATTTTGCTATTTAGAGATGTCTGGACGTGGTAAAGGCGGAAAGGGTCTGGGGAAAGGTGGTGCTAAGCGGCATAGGAAGGTGCTGCGCGATAACATCCAGGGTATCACGAAGCCTGCGATCCGGCGCCTGGCGCGCAGAGGCGGCGTGAAGCGTATTTCTGGCCTCATCTATGAAGAAACTCGTGGGGTGCTGAAGGTTTTCCTAGAGAACGTCATCCGAGATGCCGTCACCTACACCGAGCACGCCAAGCGAAAGACCGTAACCGCTATGGATGTGGTATATGCCCTGAAGCGCCAGGGCCGCACTCTGTACGGTTTCGGAGGTTAAAGAGTACGTCAGCGTCCATCCCACTTGCGTTAATTCACAGAAACCCAAAGGCTCTTTTAAGAGCCACCCATACTGTCAAGAACAGAGCTGGGATTTCAGTATATCTCTTGAACTATTTGTTGCAACAAATTGTCTTAGCATAAAATACCCAGGAGCGCGTCTGACCCTCTAACATGTTTACTGTATGGGAGCAAAGAGATTTTACATAGAGGGGAGGGAAAAAGTAACTTTGCAGCAATAAACTAGAGAACTCCAACTCTTTGTGTGTAGCAGGTAGGTGGCTCTGAAAAGAGCCTTTGGTTTCAATTTGCTTTGCAAGGACTGAAGGCCGAGCCCCCTATTACTTGGAACTGGTGTACTTGGTGACTGCCTTGGTGCCCTCGGACACGGCATGTTTGGCCAGTTCACCGGGCAGCAGGAGGCGCACTGCGGTCTGGATCTCCCTGGAGGTGATGGTGGAACGCTTGTTGTAATGAGCGAGGCGGGAGGCTTCCCCGGCGATGCGCTCAAAGATGTCACTCACGAAGGAGTTCATGATGCCCATGGCCTTGGAGGAAATGCCGGTGTCGGGATGAACTTGCTTCAATACCTTGTACACGTAGATAGCGTAGGTCTCCTTCCTCTGTTTCTTGCGCTTCTTGCCATCTTTTTTCTGAGTCTTGCTCACCGCTTTCTTGGAGCCCTTTTTGGCTGCGGGAGCGGATTTGGCCGGTTCAGGCATCGCTTCCTACACTGCCTTTGTAGCTTCAAAGTGAGGAAGTAACAGAGTGTGCTCTAAACCGACCCATGGCTTTATTTATAGCATGCTTATGCAAATTCGTCTTGCTGAGCGCCTTTCCTTGCTATTGGACCCAGCTAAGCGTTGGCGATAGGGTTACTTTCTAGACTGGGATTGGTCCGCGAGCAAACCTTGGAGGATAATCAGCCTCATAGGCGGAGCTGAACTCGTCCAACCAATCAAAAACGAGATAGCGAAGCTTTAAGAAAGTATAAAAGTTCCAGGATTGAGGCTCTTTAGATTCTTTTTATCTTTAGAAGGGGGTTTGTAACAAGATGTCCGGCCGTGGTAAGCAGGGTGGAAAGGTTCGGGCTAAGGCCAAGACTCGCTCGTCCCGGGCAGGGCTGCAGTTCCCCGTAGGGCGCGTGCACAGACTGCTGAGGAAAGGCAACTATGCAGAGCGTGTGGGTGCCGGATAACAGCGGAAGCTGGATAGGCCCGCTTTCTTATTAACATCATTCTACCCATCAAACCCTTAAACACATCCCCAAAGAAGACACGTAAACTTGCGTGGAGAAAACCTGGCCGCAGCCCTGTTTATTGTAAATTAACATATTTAAATAACATTTAAATATAAATAACATTACAAAACAACTTTAAATAACCATTTTCTATTAACCTTCACAATGGTATCACCATTGCGACCCAGATCCCGAGCTACTGCACAGATGTAAATGGCCCCCGACCCTGCCATCTAAGCAAGGGTCCGAGGGGTGGCATGTCCCCACATGCCCCATTGTCCAAGATCATCAGACCAACCAGGCACGGCTCCCAACCGGCCCACCGCTCATCTCCATGATGAGACCAGCCGCCAGTAGCTCGGGATACCGCCAACTAAAGTAAACTCCCACCCCAGAAACTAACGGGCGGGAGGGCGGGAAAGTTGTCTCGGAGGACCAGAAACCGTTAAGGTCCTCCGAGACCCTCCTTAAACAACCCTCCACCCCCCCCCCCCACCGACGGCCGCGACACCAACCAATCACGCTTTCCCTCGTCGGGACAGCCTCTACCCCTAACCTTCTTCCTTACCTAACCCCCCCCCCCTTTTTTCCTAAAGCTTGCCCGACGGACGGCCCCGCAGGCCTCCCAGCTCCGCGTTAGAGCCGTCCGTCGAGACAGGCTCTCGGACTTTTTATAACAGCGGAAGCTGGATAGGCCCGCTTTCTTATTAACATCATTCTACCCATCAAACCCTTAAACACATCCCCAAAGAAGACACGTAAACTTGCGTGGAGAAAACCTGGCCGCAGCCCTGTTTATTGTAAATTAACATATTTAAATAACATTTAAATATAAATAACATTACAAAACAACTTTAAATAACCATTTTCTATTAACCTTCACAATGGTATCACCATTGCGACCCAGATCCCGAGCTACTGCACAGATGTAAATGGCCCCCGACCCTGCCATCTAAGCAAGGGTCCGAGGGGTGGCATGTCCCCACATGCCCCATTGTCCAAGATCATCAGACCAACCAGGCACGGCTCCCAACCGGCCCACCGCTCATCTCCATGATGAGACCAGCCGCCAGTAGCTCGGGATACCGCCACAAGCCTGTAACCCGTTACAGGCTCCCCCCAATAAACAGAGCTGCAATCAAGAGTCCAACACACGCTCACAGCAGGTAGCAAAGTCATCGAGTAAGAGGTCCCACCCAATATCCGAAAGATGAACCTGATCCCGGAAGAACAAACCTGAACAACTAACGTCCACCCAGGAGTGTCTAATCTGAACCCCGCCCCGAGCTTCCACCCAACGACCAATTTGCCTGTTCACTTTAGTAAGTCCCCGAGTCCACCGTCTAGACACCAACCGCTTCGGCCGCGGAATAATGTCTGACCAGACAAGCCGTGCACTCGGGAACCAACCCTGAACCACCCCCAGATCACCTATCACCATATCTATCAAATGCTTCCCGCTAAGCGCGTCCACATCGTTGCCTCCGAGATGGATAAGCAACAGATCGGGACACCGAGCACGCTGCCGCAGATCCTCCAGTAGGGGGAGCAGCTGGTGCCAACGCATCCCGCGCTGACCCCACCAGGAGACGTAGACTCCACGATGATGTAGACCCAGGTGCTGCCCGCCGGGTCGAATCACGGCGCGCTCCCCGGCCCAATGGACAAAGGAGTGGCCAACGATCCACACCGAGAGGACACGTCGCGCCGCACCTGAAAAGCAAAACTCAACAGTCAAGTCCACGTCCCAAGACTCAAAAAGGTCAGTAACTAGGAGTCATGCAGATCACCCGCCCACACATCACAAAGCAAACATCTATACCTAGAACTCTATCCCCTGCCCAAGAACTCAACCCCCTGCCAACCAACCAAGCCCAGGAGACCCCGTTAACCTGAACTACCGGACTGAACATTCACTTGCGGGGCAGCAATCGGGCGGATGTATCCACGATAAGCCCCTGAAGCCCATCTGCCCAATCGTTGAATGGCCCCATCGGGAACACCTGCCTCAAAAGCACTAGTGGCAGCTCCGATTCTAAAAGAGTGGGTGCCGAAGCGCGCCGGGTCGACACCACACCGTCCCAGTACCCGACGCAAGACCGTCAGAAACTGGTATCGAGTGAGACGGGCACCGTCCGCGTGCAGTAACAAAGCCAAGTTGGAGCTAGGTCGAATCGCCATGTAGGCTTCAAGCGACTGGACCGGGCATGAAGCACAGCCCACCACTCGGTGCAGGACCAGAGTGCGCCCCCTGCCCAGCTGATCCGACTTAGACCGGGCAATAAACAAACTCACCGCATCACCAGACAAGCGAACCTGACTAAACAAGAGACCTCGCAATCCAAGGACGTCCGCCGGGTGTACCAGCAACTCGCCCACCCGCAGCGCCCCAAAGAAAGCCAAGGAGAAGGCGACCCGAAACAGACAAGCCTCAAAACTAGAACTTGCTACCACCGGCAATACTGCTATGATACGGGACAATAAGGCGTGTGTGATGGGTAGCCGGGTATCCGGCATCCGCGGAGCCACGCGATCCCAAGCCGCCAACATCCTACGGGGCAAAAAACCGGCAGATGGGCAGGACCACCCAAAGGCCCTGCAAAAGTATGCAAAGCCCGCCAGGTGACCCGCTGCCGCACTCCGGGAGCAACCTTCCCGTTGAGATCCCTCTAAGAAGTCCGCAAGCAGGACCTCCGAAACAGGACCGGGGACCCAACCCCGCGTATGTAGAAATCGACAAACAGTCACAAAACCCCGATTGTATCGAATCCAAGTGGCTGGCGCTACCGATCGCTGCAACAAGCTCCAGATCCGTTCACCAACAAGCCCCATAAATGCTCCGGCATCGGCGACCCCTCCTCCTTCGCTGAAGGCGCCAACTGGCGAAACTGCAAAAATTGAAAGCGAGAAAGAGTATCAGCAAGTCTGTTCTGAACCCCGGGCACATGGCGAGCCCGGACAAATAGATTAAGGCGCAAACAACGCAAGACCAGCTCCCGCATAACTCTATTCACCTGTAAGCATTTCGCAACCTGCCGATTCACTACTTCGACCACCCCCATGTTGTCACACCAGAAAACCACTCTCCGATTCCGCAACTTCTCCGGCCACAACTCACAGGCGACTAATAAGGGGAACAGCTCTAACAGGGTCACATTACGAGTTAAACCAGCCTTCCGCCAACTATCAGGCCAAGCAGCAGCGCACCAGTCCCCCTGACAGTAGAGTCCGAAGCCTACACCCCCCGCCGCATCCGACTGCAGCTCCAGATCCACGCTGGAGATATCCGGGAACTGAATGGGAAGCGATCCATTAAAACGAGCCAAGAAGAGAGACCACATATGCAGATCCGCCCGAATCCCCGCTGAAATCCTAACAAAGTGTCTACGATCCCGAACACCTGACGTCGCCGCCGCTAAACGACGGGAAAAAAGCCCTACCCATAGGCAGTACCCGACAGGCAAAGTTAAGGGACCCCAACAACGACTGCACGACTCGCAGAGTAGATTTTCGGGTACTCCGCACCAAAGAAATCAAGGTTAACAACTGTTGCACCTTACCGTGGGGCAGCCTAGTCACCATTGCAACCGTATCAATCTCGATCCCCAAGAAGGTGAGGCTAGTAGTGGGCCCTTCCGACTTTTCAGCGGACAACGGCACTCCGAATTCAGCGGCCATCGACTCGAAGGTTAATTTCAAGAGACCGCAATCACCTGAGCTCGCTTCCCCTACGAACAGAAAATCATCAAGATAATGAACCACCGAGTCTCTCCCCGCGCGTCGAACAGTAACCCAGTGTAGAAAGGAGCTGAACAACTCAAAAAACGCGCAGGAGATGGAACAACCCATCGGCAGGCAGCGGTCAAAATAAAAGGCACCCTCAAACCTAAAGCCTAGCAACGGATAGGAGGATGGATGAACCGGCAATAACCGAAAGGCCGACTCAATGTCCACCTTCGCCAGCAAAGCGCCGCTGCCCGCGATACTCACCAAACGCAAAGCACTGTCGAAGGATGCGTAGCGAACCGAACAGAGATCACGAGGAATACCGTCATTCACCGAACGGCCTACGGGCCTGGACAAGTTGTGTATCAGGCGAAATTTCCCAGGTTCCTTCTTAGGAATAATTGCCAAAGGGGACAACACCATCACCGGGAATGGACGGACCTGAAAGGGACCCGCAACCCGCGCAAGAGCAAGTTCCTCACACAACTTACGCTGAACCTCCCCCCGCAACATAGAAACCGACGAAGCATTGGAAGCCTGCACGTTAGACAAGGGAAGAGAACAGGGAATAACGAAACCGTCGCTAAATCCCCCCGCCAACACCACAGCCGCCTGTTTATCCCCGTAAAGGTCCAACCAAGGTCTCATGGCTCCCACACGGACCGGAGTGGGCAGCCCCTGCACCCTGACCTCACTTGGGTGGAGCAAGGGGGGGCCCAGCTCCTTTTTTGGGGCACTTAAGAGCCGAGTGTCCCTGGCCACATCCGGAGCAGGCATGCCGGAAGCGACAGTCTGTAAAGGAACAGGAGGATTTGTTGAACTGCCAGCAGAGGCCCGGACCCCCCCCGGCCCCCGGGCCTCCCGTGGGACGAAAGGAACGACCACCCCCAGCTACCGGAAACCCCGCCTTGCCCGCGGCACTCAAGCCAGACCCACCAGGTTTAGCCATATGGGTGAGCCAAAGATTAATGTCCTGAGTACCCCAGGACATGTGTTTGTTTTCCTCCATCTTGTCGCGGAATGCTTCATCATAATTTAGCCAGGCCCAACCCCCGAACCTCTGATAACCATCAAGAATGGAATCCGCGTAAGCTAACAACAGGCCGTAGTCCTGAGGACGCTCGCGGCCCCAAACGCTGGCTAACCGAAGAAACGCGCGCGACCAATTCACAATATTACGGGACACAACACTCCCTTTAGGCTTCCCCCCCTCCTTCTTACTCTTCTTCTTCCGACCTCGTACCCGGCCTTCCAAAAGCCGGAAAACGTCCACACACGAACGCTTCTTAATCTTGCGGCGAAGAGACCGCGGAACCTTCTCCCACAGCTCCGACAACGCCACAAGGGCCGGGGCCCCCCGATCAGCGCCCTCCCGTACAGAGCTCGCGCCCGTCCCCCTCTGAGGTGAATCAGACGAGGAAGAGGACGTCGAAGAAGAAGAGGATGATAAAGTAGACGAAGATGAAGAAGAAGAATCCTTACCCTTACGACCTTTTCTACCCTTGCCCTTACCCTTCTTTCGCCTACCCTTACCAAGCACCCCAGCCGCTAAGGCCATGTTACCCGTGTTCGGTTCTCCAGCCGGTCTTCCTTCACCACCTGCCGCTCCAGGAGTGGCGCCCTCCGCAGCTACCACCATAGCAGGACTCCGACGTGTCGCCCGATCTGGTTCCACGATACCAGGTCGTCGTGCAGCATCCGATTCTTCGGCAGGCACTCCTGATGCAGAAATCCCAGCGACGCACTCCCGATCAGCAGCAGAAGCCTGGGGGAAAAAATCAAGACAGGGGCCAGCAACCTGCACAGCAGAAGAAGAAGTTAGCCCAGAGGGCCAGACCCCCACCCGCTGATCCCTCAACCCGTCACCCCCAGGAGGGGTACTCCCAGCGGGAAAACCCATGCTCCAAGGAGGAGGCGGGACAACCCCGTGGTAAGGAGGAGGAACCATGGCCCAGGGATTAGGACCCCAGGGAGACCCCCAAGGACCAGGTGGCCACGACGACCACCAGCTCGCCGTGCTTCCCGGCATCCCGTGACCCAATCCCGACGTAGGGGGCAAGGCACAGACCCCCGACGGACCGCCCTCTAGGACTCCACCCCCCTCCAAGGCAGGAGCCACACTGTCCCGGCTACCACACCCCGACCCCTCACCCACATTCGCCACCCCCGCCTGAGGCATACCAACTAAAAGGCCCCCCGCCGCCGACTCCCTCACTGTCCCAGCAGCAGCCCCAGAGAAGAGCCCAGACAGCCCATCAGCAGCCTGCAGAGCACTGCGGCTCCTCCCCCTTCCTCCCTGCAGCCTCCCACGGCCCCTGCGGGCCGACCCCGCGCCACCTCGCCTAATCAATGTCTCTCCTCCGACCTCCAGCGCTATCGCAGTTCGGGCAGCCGAACGCGAGCGTCTGGGAGGCAAGGATCGACACTCCCCTGCAGAGGCACTCACCGGGTCCCGCTCGTCCTCATCAAACGAGTCGCCGGCGACCAGGGACAACTCAGCCGGATCCGCCGCAACCGAGGTGGGTACACGCGCCATCGGAAGCCTGCCAAAAATTTTTTTTTTTTTTTTTTTTTTTGTTGTATTATAATGTAGACACTCCCGCCACGCGCCGCCGATCCGACACCACCACCGCGCACCCCGAGGGACCGACACGAACCGCAGCCACGTGGCAGGCCCGAGAAGCCACGAGTTACCGACCCTGCAAAAGTTGTCTCGGAGGACCAGAAACCGTTAAGGTCCTCCGAGACCCTCCTTAAACAACCCTCCACCCCCCGCCCCCACCGACGGCCGCGACACCAACCAATCACGCTTTCCCTCGTCGGGACAGCCTCTACCCCTAACCTTCTTCCTTACCTAACCCCCCCCCCCCTTTTTTCCTAAAGCTTGCCCGACGGACGGCCCCGCAGGCCTCCCAGCTCCGCGTTAGAGCCGTCCGTCGAGACAGGCTCTCGGACTTTTTATTCTGATTTATTAAGACCATATTTATGTTGCAACTGTGAAAATTCAAGCATTTTACCATTTGAGATAACATCATCTAATAAACGTATTCCTGCTATCATCCAATGCTTCCAGGCGAGCCTTTCTCCGCCAATTTGAATCTTGGAGTTCAGCCATATAGATTGATTTGTAGATTTGTGAATTGGAATTGTTGTTAAATTACTTACATAACGTAATGTTTTCTATGTATCAGCTAATAATCTGTTATCTTTACTGTAACTAGGCATTTTGATATTGAGCACATGACAAAGGCGCAAAGGAGACATGAGTTGCCATTCAAGCCACAACCAATCTTGGAGTTTTTCCATAAGCTCTGGGAGGACCCAAAACATACCCTGGCGCAAAATATAGGCTTGATGATACCAATAAAAATTGGGAAAATTTACCCCTCCCTCTGAAATTGGCCTTATAAAAAGATACCAAGGCTACTCTGGAAGTTTTACCCAGCGTAATAAATTTTATGCAAATACTATTTAATTTTTTATAAAAGGACCCTTGAAAATAAACCGGCAACATACCCATCTGATAACAAACCACAGGCAAGATCATCATCTTAATAGTTTGGACTCTCCCCCATCTTGAAAGATGTTAAAGATTCCATTGCTCACACATTTCTGTGACCTTCTGTAATAACGATTTTTCATTTATTTTTATTGTTTCTTCCATTGTATTTTTAATCCAAATGCCTAAATATTTTATTCCATCTTCCCTCCATAGAAAGGGAAATGAATCAAATAAACCTTTTGTACAATGGACATTGAGTGGAAGAATTTCTGTTTTACTCCAATTTATCTTGTAACCTGAAAATTTTCCAAATTTCTCAATCATTTCAAGTACGCAAGGAATGATTGTCTCAGGATTTCTCAAATAGAGCAATATATCATCTGCGAAAGCCGAGACCTTATATTCCCGATCTCTACGAGGAATATCCTGAATCTCATCTGCTTGCTGAATAGCTTGTAACAGGGGTTCCAATACAATATCAAAAAGCAGAGGAGATAAAGGACAGCCTTGTCTAACCCCCCTCTGCAACCTAAAGCCATCTGAGAAATGATTATTAATATACAATTTAGCAACAGGGGAGCTATACAATGTTTGAATCATTTGTACCAAACCATTCCAATGCTTGATACAAGAAGGTCCATTCAACACGATCAAAGGCCTCTGCATCAAGGGATACAGAAAAAGCTGGATCATTTAAGGCTTTTGATAAATTCAACATATGCAAGGCAAGCCTAGTGTTTTTAGAAGAATGTCTTTTATTATTGGGATGCATTTTAGCTTTTTTTTAAATCTTTATTGATTTTCAATCTTTGACAGTGCAATACAATTACTTGAACACAAACACTGCATAAAACGCACTATTAAATACACAATTAATACATAAAACAATCATTTTCTCCCCCTCCTCCCAATTATTAATTCAAGAAGACATATTATGTTATTACAATATTATAATTAAGTAATTTTAATAATCAAAGTACATTTCCTTCCCATCCCCCTGGATGTGTAAGGAAATTTGATAAAAAGAGAGATACATGACAATTATTAAATGCAACAAATGCAGTCAATGGGCTCCACACCCTATTAAAAGTATTACTAAACCCTAAACATTCCACATTTATTCTCTCATACTTGCAACAGACAGAACATGGTCCCACTTCTCACCAATACATAAGAACATAAGAAATGCCTTCACCGGATCAGACCGAGGTCCATCAAGTCCGGCGCTCCGCTCACGCGGCGGCCCATTTAGGTTCTCTATTATGAAAACCTGAAATTACCGTATCCCTCAGTATGATTTGCAAGAAGGTGTATATCCAACTTGTGCTTGAAACCCCGAAGAGTTGTCTCCGCCACAACATCTTCTGGTAGAGCATTCCAGGCGCCCACCACTCGTTGTGAGAAACAGAACTTCCTGGCATTCGTCCTGAACCTGCTGCCACCCAGTTTCAGGCTGTGACCTCTTGTCCGTTTTACATCTGAAAATGTTAGTAATGCTGGTTCTTGGTCTATTTCATCCAATCCTTTTAGTATTTTAAAAGTCTCTATCAAATCGCCTCTCAGTCTTCTCCTCTCGAGTGTGAACAGTCCCAGTTTCCTGAGGCGTTTCCTCATAGCTCAAATTTTTCCATTCCTTTGACTAGTTTCGTGGCTCGCCTTCTCCAACATAGTTATATCCTTCTTGAGGTAAGGAGACCAGTGTTGGACACAGTATTCCAAGTGTGGTCTGACCATTGCTCTGTAAAGTGGCATTATGACTTCTTCCGATCTACTCGTGATCCCGTTCTTAATCATGCCCAACATCCTGTTTGCTCTCTTCGCCGCCGCCGCACATTGCGCCGATGGCTTCAGGTTTCTGTTAATCAGTACCCCCAAATCCCTTTCCTGTTCGCATTTTGCTAATGTTACTCCAAACATTCTATACTCTTGTTCTTTATTTTTTTTTCCTAGATGCATCACCTTGCATTTATTTATGTTAAAATTCATCTGCCACTTTGTCGCCCATGTTTCCAGCTGTCTCAGATCCTTCTGAAGCTCCTCGCAGTCCCTTTGAGAGCCAACCGACCAACTTAATTTTGTATCATCAGCAAACTTTATTATATTGCAAGTTGTTTCCTCCTCAATATCGTTTATAAAAATATTGAACAAAATAGGCCCAAGAACCGAGCCCTGGGGCACTCCACTAGTCACATTCACCCAGTCCAAGAATTTCCCTTTTATACTAAACCTCTGCTTTCTGTTCTCTAGCCATTTACTGATCCATCTATCACTTCCCCTCCTATTCCGTGGCTTAGTAATTTCTTCATAAGCCTTGCATGTGGGACCTTGTCAAATGCCTTCTGGAAGTCCAAGTAAACTATGTCTACTGGATCACCAGTATCCATATGTTTGTTCACTATCCCAAAGAATTGTAGTAAATTTGTCAAACAAGACTTCCCTTTCCTGAATCCGTGTTGACTAGCCCTTATTAGTTTGTGATCCTCCAAGTGTTGCACAATGCTATCTTTAATAAGTGTTTCAATTATCTTCCCAGGAACCGATGTGAGGCTCACAGGTCGGTAGTTTCCTGGATCACCTCTTGATCCTTTTTTGAAAATCGGGATGACATTTGCTGTCCTCCAGTCTTCTGGTATTTGCCCTGTTCTAATTGACATGTTAGCTACAGCTTGTAATAGTTCACCAATTTCCACCTTAAGTTCCTTTAATACTCTCGGGTGAATTCCATCTGGCCAGGGGATTTGTCGTTTTTTAGTTTGTCAATCTGTACGTATATCGTGTCCAGCGTCACATTTACTGTTCAGAGGTTGTCCTCTATGCCATTGTTTTTCAACCGCTGTTCCATGGCACACTAGTGTGCCGCGAGATGTTGCCTGGTGTGCCGCAGGGCCGCCATCAGGGCAGTACTACCAGTCCTGCATTCAGGGGCCCGGAGCTGACAGGGGGCCCGAGGCAGGGGCGCCAGTAGCTCGCCAAGGCAAAGTGAGTCGATCACCCAGGACTCACTTTGTCTTGGCGATCTAATCTATCGAGCCGATAAGTCTTGTTCTCCCCGACGTCAATTCTGCAGTCGGAGAGGAAGTTCGGGCCAGCCAATCGCTGCCTGGCTGGGCGGAACTTCCTCTCCGATTGCAGAATTGACATCAGGGAGAGCATGCGTCGGCGTCGGCTTTGGAGCCTGTTATCCATTAGTGGGTCCTGTTCCCCGATGGCAGTGGCAGTGGCTTGGGGAACGGCAGGGAGAGAGAAAGAAAGAAAGGGGGCAGGCAGGGAAACAGAAGGAAAGAAGAGAAACAGAAAAAAAGAAAGAAAGGTCAGGGAGAGAGGAAGAAAAAGTTGGGGGAGGGAATGAGGTGTGGAGGAGAGAAAGCATACAGGCTGATAGAAGGGAAGAAAGAGTGGATACACAGTCAGAAGAAGAAAGTGCAACCAGAAATCACCAGACAAGGTAGGAAAAATGATTTTATTTTAAATTTAGCAAAGTGGAGGCAGTATTACCACAGTTTTCAAAGGAATTTGCACAAATAACTTAATAGTTAACTGGGTAAATTCCCAGAGATGAAAACTTCCCTTCACTTACTATGCACAATTCTGAATTTATATCTGCTGTCTATATTTTACAATATGGTCACCTTTTACTAAACCGCAATAGTGGTTTTTAGCGCAGGGAGCCTATGAGCGTCAAGAGCAGCGCTGGGCATTCAGCGCAGCTCCATGCGCTAAAAACTGCTATTGTGGTTTAATAAAAAGGATGGAGGGTATATTCGTCTATTTTTGTATGCTATAAAAACCAAATACAGAGAGAGACTGAGAGCTGTTGACGAAGAGCTACGTGTGTGTCTTTCTTCGATTCCAGCCAGAATATCAGCTTTGTGTTCAGCCAAACAGGCCCAGGTTTTGCACTGAATAAAGTATTTTATAATTTTTCACTATTCTGTTTACTTAATATTTCATAATAAAGTAATTATAAAATACTTTCTTTGTGTTTATTTGATTCCTATTCAAGAGAATTACTTTATATATAGTCAATATAGGCACAGAGTTAAATTTTTTAACATTTTCTAATGGTGGTGTGCCTCGTGATTTTTTTCATGAAACAAGTGTGCCTTTGCCCAAAAAAGGTTGAAAAACACTGCTCTATGCCACCGGTTAATATCCTCCCTATGTCTGGCACTGATGCAATGTCCTCATTTGTGAAGACCGAGGCAAAGAATGAATTTAACCTATCAGCAACCTGTTTGTCCGCTTTAATTGCCCCCTTCATTCCTTGGTCGTCTAGAGGCCCCACTGTCTCTCTTGCTGGTTTCTTTCCTTTTACATATCTAAAAAAGGGCTTGAAGTTTTTGGTTTCTTGTGCTATCTTTTCTTCATAGACTTTTTTGGCGTTTCTTAACACTCTGTGACACTTTTTATGGTCGATTTTGTGACAGTTCCAGGCCTCCGTTGTTTTTTCCCTCTTCCATTTTTTGAACGAGTTTCGCTTTTCCCTCACTGCCTCTTTCACCTCCTTGGATAACCAAGCTGGTTCACTTTTGTTCTTTTTTCGCTTTCCTTTGGATACCCTCGGAATGTGTAGATTCTGTGCTTCTGTGATGTCAGACTTCAACAAACTCTACAATAAATATAGCCACGTAACTTGCGACCTCAACCACTGCCCACCATACCTATTGAAAGCCTCCAGTACACTATTTCGCACCCTACTCTTGCAATGGATACAAACCCTACTAACTGATGGCCTTTTCCCACAAGATCTCAGCAAAATCATCATCACTCCAATCCTGAAAGACCCCAAAGGAGAAACTGACCAACCATCCAACTACAGACCAATAGCCTCAATACCACTCTATGTCAAGCTAATGGAAGGCCTCATAGCCAAAGTCCTAAACTCATACTTAGAGAACCACAACCTACTCCACCAAACACAATCAGGCTTCAAAACCAACCAAGCACTGAGACCCTACTTGGCTCACTCATGGACACTGCCAGACAACACCTCAGCAAAGGGAAAAAAATGCTAATTATCCAACTCGATCTCTCCGCAGCCTTTGACCTGGTACACCATAACATTCTTCTACAGATACTGGATTCAATAGGAATCAGTGGTAAGGTACAATCATGGTTTAAAGGATTCCTACAATCCAGAACATACAGAGTTAAAACAAACAAAGAAAAATCTGAGCCATGGTCTAACACCTGTGGAGTATCCCAAAGATCACCTCTTTCTCCCACACTCTTCAACTTATGCATTGCCTCCCTCAGCTCCTACCTAGACAAACAAGGTCTAACTTCCTACAGCTATGCAGATGACATCACCATTCTCCTTCCGTTCGACCAACTAGCACCATGCATGACAGACAAAATACACAGAACACTTGAAACAATAGCAACTTGGATGAAAGCCCACAAACTAAAACTAAATCCAGACAAAACAAACTTCATCCTATTGAAAATAACAAAACCCCAACCGTAACAAGCCTTATCATAAACTCTACAACATACTACATCCAACCCACTTTAAAACTCCTGGGAGTGCTAATAGACAAAGGCTGTACAATGCAGCCACAAATCAACAATACAATAAAAAAAATCATTCGCAGTCATGAGAAACCTAAGGCAAATCAGAAAATTATTTGACAGAAAACAATTCGAACTCTTGCCCTAATCCTAGTTCTAATAGACTACTGCAACATATTATATCTCCCATGCACAGCAACCATGATAAAACAATTACAAACAATACAAAACACAGCCCTAAGACTGGCCTACTCACTGAAGAAATATGACCACATCACAGAAGCATACCTCGACTCATATTGCCTATTATTTAAAGCAATAAACGGAGACAGCCCAGCTTATTGGAACAATCGACAAGTTCAAACCACCTCAACCAGACATAGGAGAACCCACAAACCATTCACACACCCTCCAATCAAAAACGTCAAAAGAAAAAACTGTACGACAACCTCCTAGCCACTCAAGCTGCAAAATTCAACCAACAATACAAAACTACAACCCATTGACCACAACCACAGACTACAAAACCTTCAAAAAAGAAATAAAAACCCTTCTATTCATAAAACAAATAAAACCGAACTAACACCTGCATCAACTGCAACGACTACATATGAACTTCTAATATGTCAACTCAGATGTAATCCTCAACAACTCTAAGAAATGTACAAACTATTCCCTAAATACTTCTAGTCTCCGTACAAACCATTTGTACTCTGCCTTGAACCGCAAGGTAATGGCGGAATAGAAATCCCTAATGTAATGTAATGTATAAGTGGTACAAACATTTGCCCACCAAAATGTGTAATTCAGTCTGTCGTAGCTCTTCCAATTATGTGTAACCATTCCTGTCATGATCAAAAAAAGATGGCTTTTATATTTATCCAAAGAAGGCTTAATGAGTAAAAGCGTATGGCTTCATAGGTTAAAGGAATTGGTGATTCAAGAATATGATTGATTTGTCCCCAAGTATCAAAGGACAATATAACAGATGATCCAAAGTCCCTATATCACTATGACAATGCCAGCATCTACTAGACTTAGAACTCTCTAGTTTTTGTAAACGAACTGGGGTCCAAGCAATCCTATGTAATAAAAATAACCAAGTTTGTCTCGTAGATGCTGACGCTGTACATTTCATCCTCTAAATCCAAATTCATGGCCAATGATATAAAAAAATATTCTGTTTTATCTTGATGCTCCAAATGTCTCTAAGACTATTTTTTGGCTTCGTATTCAAAAATTAATTTGTAACACTGGGCGGCATGATGTCCTATTAAATCTGTCTGGTAGCTAGAGTTGGGAGCAGCCCCCACAATGGATGACAAAAAGCTGATCTTTTGGGTGTACTGTTACCCCTCACATTGTGGTTCCTACTTCTGGCACAGAGGATTGCATTGTTCAATTTTTGTTGGGAATGAGGGAGAGCAGTGCCGGCGAGGGGGTTTGTGATTTGCAAGTATGTTTTTTCTTTTTTAGGTGTTGGGGTATGTTTTGAGGGGGGAGAAATGGTGTGGATTACTTTGAGAGACTCTGGGAATTAGATGGATTTGCTTTAGTGCTGGACTTTCACTCTGCGTCCTTTGTTGTGCCAGCTGCTGTGAGAGGTCGAGCATTTGTTGGTCGTCAGTGGTGGCGGCTGGTTGGTGCAGCTGAATATTGGGAGCTTTGGCGGTTGTGTGCGGGCGATCCTCCAGTTGGCGAGATCTGCCCCTGCTTCTGGTCCCGTGGCTGTGTCTTTGCCATCTCTGTAAGGCTGAACAGGCAGAGGAGGAGGAAGAAGTTGCTCGATATCGCTTCCTTCTTTTCCCCTCCTTGCTGATCCGGTTGTGATGATCCATGTTGTTTGTGATGTCCTGGCCCTTTAAGTGGGCGGAGTCTGAGGCCATGTTTGAAAAGGCACTGTCTGTAGGCCTGCAGCTGTAGGCACTGTTTTGCTGCAGCTGTGCCTTTAAGGGGGTGGATCCCAGCACACTGACATCATCCGGAGATGAGGTCGAGGCAGCCATTGTCTTTGGACTACGAGGAGCATGGCGCCATGCTGGATTGCCGCAGTCCGGAGTCGGCGCTGTTAAAATGGCTGGTGGAGGGGATATGAGACCCTCAGCCGTTGCCCTCCCGGTGTGCTCTCCCGCAGTCGGCCTGGTCTTCTGAGCGGCCGTCGGGGAAGCCTGCATGATGCTGGACAGTTTTAGCAGCAGTCTGCTCTGCTTTTTCTGGGCTTCCTGAGGCAGCAGGTAAACTGAGGTTGCCGTGGCTGTGGTTTGGAGTCCCGGGGAGGTTGATACCAGCGTCATGTGCTACTGGTGTTTTGCCGGTTGCTGCTTCTTTTTTGTGCTGGTCTTCCCCCGGGTTCTTCAGCGTATGCAAGCGATTTCTGCGGGCCCTTGGGGACATTTTTAGGCACTGGGGGCAGGCAGCCATGAAGTGAGCCTTCCCCAGTCAGCAAGGGCAGGATTAATCATTGAGGGCCCCTAGGAACACAAGTGCACTGAAACCCCTAGCCCTGCCCGCCCATGTCCCACCCATTTTATTTACCTGTTTTCTTATTTATTTCTTTATTTCCACTTGTATTTCTTGTTTTCTATTATTATAAAATTCAAAACAAACAAAGATTACCATACCAGTGCCAGTGTACAGTTTTAGTTCTATGCAAACCCCAAACATCTCTGATCAAATCCCCCCCTTCCCACCTACTTGTCCAGGACTTTAACTCTGAACCCTTTCCATATGTATATAAAAGTGTTCAAATGGATAAGTTTATATTAATAACCAAGTTTGCAACTCCTCTCAAATGCCTCACTTAATGTCATCCAACTTTAACCCATATGTATGTATGTTAATTTGTAACAAAACAACAAGGCAAGTGGGTCACCAAAGAATCCAACGTGGAACAAAAGAAGATCGGCAGACAATAAGGAGATTCAAATCAGGTTTATTCAAGGTGCTCCCAGTATCCATGCCTGATGCATTTCGACAAACAAGGCTAGTCAATGCTAACAGAAAACCATGTCTTTCATACATACAGTATATAAACTAAATAACCAAACCCTAGTGGTACTTAGCAAAAACTTATACTCATGTGTCCAATAATAACCACTTAATAATATACTCTGTATCACACTGAGGCCTCAGATTCGGAGCATACGCGAAGTCCTATCACGGACTAAACGATCAGCGTATTCCAAGCTCCACACTCCAGTCATAGGCCTCCAACTGCACTACTCTATCAACTTCTATTTTATCAAAAAGTCTTTTTTTCTTATACTTTTTATCTTTTTTTCTTATTATCTTTACTTATTTTCAAAACAGCACTACTCTTATAATGTAAAAATTTTTCCCCTAGGTACATCCTAAAATGTTTATACTAAATGTATCTTCAAATGAAATACAAAGCATCCGAATTTTTAACAGGCATACAGATCACTTATCTTAAATAGAGACTTGAATGTTAAAGCCTTAGCCTTCGTCTATCTGAGCCGACGCGGCCAGCGTTTCTTGGAAATCAATTACACTCCACTGCGTCAGGGCCACTAGCCACAGGCATTAAGGCATAGCGTGCTTTTAGACCTGCCAATTTACTCAAACAAAGGACTTTGAAGATACATTTAGTATAAACATTTTAGGATGTACCTAGGGGAAAAATTTTTACATTATAAGAGTAGTGCTGTTTTGAAAATAAGTAAAGATAATAAGAAAAAAAGATAAAAAGTATAAGAAAAAAAGACTTTTTGATAAAATAGAAGTTGATAGAGTAGTGCAGTTGGAGGCCTATGACTGGAGTGTGGAGCTTGGAATACGCTGATCGTTTAGTCCGTGATAGGACTTCGCGTATGCTCCGAATCTGAGGCCTCAGTGTGATACAGAGTATATTATTAAGTGGTTATTATTGGACACATGAGTATAAGTTTTTCATACATACAGGACATAGAACCACCCTCACCCAGTATGGAATAAGTAATCACAAACTAAACCCCCCCCCCCTTTTTTTTTCAAAAGTACGGAAGAGATTTCTAGCACTGGCTAGTGGGCTGAATGTTCTGCGCTGTGAGGAAGGGGATGAAAAAAATTCCTGTAAGCTCAGGTGAAGACCCCCAAGAATTTCCCTGTTACAGCAGTAGCAGACCAAAGCAAGGCCAAGACCTAAAATGGTTGTTCAAAAAGCAAAATAGGCTCTCTGACTAGAAACTGTCAACTCTGAAAGACACTGTCAACTCTGAAAGGCATTTCTGCATTTTTTCTGAGAAGCAGAGGGCGTAGTTAGAGAGAAAAAACAATTCTGATGAAAAATATAAGCAGCATGATAACTTTATAAAAGTTTCACCAGAAGAAAGACGAACCACGGACAGAAGTGTACAAGAAGGCTAACCACAGAGCCAGAAAACCGTTAGGCCCAGGTGCTCTAAAGAGGAACTTGGTATATTTAAAGAACATTTACGGGGAGGTGAGGGAGAAGCAGATGAAAAAAGGCTTGACACAGAATCACTCAATTATATTAACCAATCCATAGCTTAATATATGAGATAATGAATATGATTAACCAATGAAAGTATGAAATGTAACCTGCACCAACGTGTGCCAGAGCTGTCAGAATCATATAAAAGAAAGCTTGAACCAAGGAGTCAGAACTCTTTGGAAGTTCTCCATCAGCCTGGCCAGCCTGGTGTATGCTCTATCACTCTGTATGCTATGTGATTTGTTCCTGTAAGCTATTACTATTTGATTACTAAAACTCATATTATTTGTATCAGCATAAAGAGAGTTGAGTGGTCTGTCTGTGAAGGTCTAGGGTCTTCAGCTGTTCTGATGATCATAGGAATTCTGTGCCCATCGGAGCAGTGCAGAGCATTCAGCATGCTGGCTTGTGTTACAAATCGAAGGAACGATACAGTTTAGGGGTGAAGAAACAGTGATGCATATCCCCCAATACTGAACAAAATATAAAGATAGGATGTAAATTTGAAAAAAAGAGAAATAACAAGTCACTTTACAAATTAACAAATACAAATAAAACAAAAAATGGAAAATAAGATACCTTTTTATTGGACTAATACATTTTTTAGTTAGCTTTCAGAGGTCAAACCCTCTTTCCTTAGGTCAGTATAGTATACTGCTGTTACAGTATTCTGTCCTGACCTGAAGAAGAAGAATTTGGTCTCTGAAAGTTAGTCAAACATATTCAAATTAGTCCAATAAAAGGATCACCATTTCTATTTCTAAACACTTATCAACACAGCTCTAATACTACATTATCCTGACGCAAAAAAAATAAAATATATAGAATTTTATTTTCTGCCTTTCTCATGTGATTTCTGTTTTCCTCATTTTCTTGTCATTCTCTTCCTTCCATCCAGTATCTGCCCCTTCCAGAAAACATCTTCTTCCCTCTGCCATCTCTCCTCTTGCTCCCCCCCCCCTTGGTCTGACATCCATCATCTTCCCTTTGTTCCCCTCATGGTCTCTCTCTTCTTCTCTCCCCCCTGTGGTTTTTAGCATCTCTCTCTTCTCATTTCCTCCACTCAAATCTGATAACTCTGTCTCCTTTCCCATTTCCTAGCAACTCTCCTCTCTTCCTTTTCTTCTCTGGTCTTCCTTCTCTATTTTCTGCCTTCGTCCGTGAGGAGGTGAGGGGCTAGAGGCTATCTTTCTCTAATTCATCTCCCTGCCACACCTGTCCATTGGTCTTTCCCATGATTTCCACAATTTCCAGCATATCCCCTCTCTCCATTCTTGTAGCCCAAAATCTCCTCTCCATCTCTGATGGCCTGACATATCCCTGTCCTTTTTCCTTCACTATCTTCTATCCCTTCTCTCCTCCCTCCCCTCATAATCAATCATCTTACCATCTCTCTTTTCCCTCTTCCTCAGGGTCCTAGATTGCTTCCGCTTTCTTTCTTGCTGTTCTTTCCTCCTGTCACCCTATGATCTAGCCCCCCACCTGACCTTGTCTAACATTTCCCCTTCTTTCCCTCCCTCTCATCCCCTGATCCAATATACCACACTTGTTGTTCTTCCTGACTGCCCTTCCATTTAGCATCTTCCCCTCCCCAGGCCTGCCGACTTCAACTCATTTACTGATCTGTGCTATCTCCCCTGCCGCTGGACCGCTGCTGAAGCCTGTAAACAATTTTAACACACGCCACAGGGCTCAAACAGTGCGCGTGCCACTGATGGCTTCCCCCCTTGATCAGGCCCCCCCTCGATCAGCAACACCAGGCCCCCTCTCCCACTGAAAGAAACAGGGCCTGTGACTGCTCTCTCTCTCTCCAGAAGCCTATATTGTAAACAAATTTAACACATGCTGCTGAGCTCAAACAGTGCGCGTGCCGCTGATGGCTTCCCTTCTCCTTTCTCCCCCTTATGTCGTAACTTCCCATTTCATTTATAGAGGAGGAGGAGGGAATCCGGCAGAGTCATGCGCACTGTTAGAGCCCCGCGGCATGTGTTAAATTTGTTTACAATACAGGATTCGGCAGCGGCGGGAGAGAAAGAGAGCAGTTGCAGGTCCTGTTTCTTTCAGTGGAGGGGGGCCCGGTGTTGCCGATTGAGAGGTGTCCAGTGTTGCCAATCAAGGGGATCCCTGGTGTTGCCAATCGATGGGGGGGGGGGGGCCGTCGCTGTTTAAAAAAAAAATAATTTTGGGCCCTGGCACGTGCCTTCTGGGCATATTCATTAATCCGGCCCTGCAGGCATCGGACACACACCTCGTGGGGGTCCATGGAGCTCATTTTCCTTTGCATTCAGACCATATAAAGTTCGTTTTTGCTGTGGTTTTTTCATTCTTTCAGCTATTCTTCTTTTTTATTTGGTTTTCCCTTTTTTTTTTTTTTAAAGTGGATAGTGTTTTTGATCCAGATGTTGGGAAGGGCGGATAGACTAAAATGGATTAGTGAGGGCCAGCAAAGGTATATATAGGGCTACGTGCACATGCTCAGATGAGTGCCCCAAATGCCTCACCTAAGCTCTGGGAGAGCAATTCCAAATTGGGAAAGGTAGATGGCATCACCAAAGTATGGTTGACTTAGACTGCTTGTCCATGGAGAACTTCATGCAGTTTAATGTTTGAGGTTTGGGGGAGGTGGGGATCACTTATTGCAACGGTCTGAAACATTTGTCCTGCGGGCCGCATGCGGCCCCCCATGGACTACTTTGCGGCCCACGTTCTGTCCTCTCCTAAAGCAGGGGTCCCCAATCTACATCCCTTCCCACTGCCCTCCCCCAAGCCACCGCAATCGGGAAACAGACCATCACCCGAGGTCTTAGCTCTCTCTGCATATCTTCCCCAGCTCGGAGCCAACTAATTCTCTCCATCCGGCGTCAATTCTAACGTCGGGAGGAAGTTCCGGCCAGTCAAAGGACAAGAAGACCCTGTAAACATAGTTAAATGCACAGAAAAATAAAGTCACCAGACAACAAAGGTAGGGAAAATAATTTTATTTTCAATATAGTGATTGAAATGTGTCAGTTTTGAGAAAGGAAAGATATTAAGCTTTAAATGTGAGGGCTGCAGAAAAAATAGGGTACTTGGAGGGTCGCAGAAAAAATAGTTAATGACAATTTTGCATAAGGTAAAACTTTTAAAGGAAAGATTTATAAACTATAAAGAGTTTTACCTCATGCAAAGTTGTCATTTCTTTAATAAGACATTAACTATTTTTTCTGCGGCCCTCCAAGTACCTACAAATTCAAAATGTGGCCTCACTAAGGGTTTGAGTTTGAGACCACTGACTTATTGCTTGTTCTATGCCAGGAGTACTGAAGAACTACTGTACTCCTATGTTTCTTGCTGTCACATTGGCTGTGTTTTGTTTTTCCAATAAACACTGTCAATTTTTTTTTTTTTTTTTTTTTAAAGAACTGGGTATACCTAATACACTCTCCTAACGTCAAAGCAATTTTCTATTCTTTAGCATTTGGATGGGCCATGCCAAATATAAAAGTACCGTGGGTTGTCTGAGCTTGCCTTATTTTAGTGGTTTTTATCCTTCTGTACGCAAGCTTATTAGTGCTTAATACAGCTTAGTAAACATGCCTCTAAATAATTTAGCCCTCCCCTCAAAAAAAAAAGAACTTTAACTCAGACATTATTTCCCATCAAGCCACGACCCCTCTTTTCCCCCTTTCTTGACCTTTGATACTTTAAGGAAAAAGAAAAGAAGTACCGTTATAGCCGCAAACCCAGCATTTAGAAGAATAAACTCAGGGACAGTGGCGTAGCGAAGGTGAGAGACGCTTGGGGGTGATGCCCCTCCCCCACCCCCACATGCTCCTTCCCCACCCCCTTCTGCCGCTTCCCTTCCCCTGTACCTTTAACATTCCTAACAGAGCAACAACCTCCAAGCTACTGTCGTGCCAACGTCAACTCTTTCTCTGACATCACTTCCTAGGCATGAGTCCAGGAAGGGCGGGTGCCTGCGCCCTCAATAAGACAGCACCAGTGCGAAACGCTCCCCGCCCTCACCACACCACTGCTCCAATACAAAACAGGCAAGTATCTTAGTATCAAACTCCTAATTAGCCGATTACCAAACTGTTCTTTGTTAAACCTCTTTCTTTTCTTTTTAATTTATTTATTTATCAATTTTAAATTACAATCAAGTTATCACTTGTACAGAAAGATAAAGTTAAGCAACAAATAAAGAACAGTATAAATTATATCCTACTAATCCACTAATTCGATATAACTTAATATAGCTTAACTTTAACTCAAGTCCTCAATAAGAACCAAGAGGTAGAATCAGCGAGATAATAACAAAGAGATAAAAATAAGAATAAAGATTTTCAGTTATTGGCTGAGACAGGAAATCAAAATCTACAAGTGCTTAATGTATCCACTCCTATTTTCAGGCGAGCAGCTGACAACAAGGTTGTCAGTTGACTAGGATCAAAGAAGACATATTTTTGAATGGGTGACGAAGAAAATAGGTCACCCCCAAGAGCTATAACTCCCGGCGTTAACAACAAAATTCTCGTTGACATTTTTGTGTATCTCGTGACAGATCTGGATACATTTGTCTTTTATACCCTAGAAAGTCTTTCTGTTTATTCTTAAAGAAAAGTCTTAATAACCAATTCTTTATTGGTGTCAAGGCTACTGTGAGAAGTATTGCTAGCTTTGCAAGTTCGCTGTCTGAAAGTTCCAAAATTGTAGAAGTATTAAGTACTCGTTGATCATCTTCTTCCTTTAACTTTTCTTCCCTTTTTATTGGTAAATAATACACTTGGGTAATTGGCGGCGACAATTCTTCAGAAATTTCCAATACCTCCATCATATAACATTTCAACATATCTCTAGGAGTTACTGCCACAATTCTAGGAAAATTAATGTCTAAGATTGTTATTATGAGAAAAATTTTCTAAAGACTCCAATTTTCTCCTTAGATTAATGTTATCTCTCACAAGTGTTTCTGTAATTTGTTTAGAAACTTTCGCTTCTTTGGAAGAATTCAAAGTTGAATTTTTTAAATCTTGTAAGTCGACTTTAATATTCTTAATTTCCGTTTCTTGAGTATTAATTTTGTGCTCTAACTGAGAGAGCTGAGGGTTAATAGGCAGTCTGAGAGCTCGTCTCGACGGGCGTACCTAACGCGGAGCTGGGAGGCCCGCGTGGTAGCCCGTCGGAGATGTGGGGACGCTGAGGGGAGCAGGAGATTGGTCGGCAGGTCTTCCCGCCGTCTGGAAGACCTGCCATTGGTTAGTTGCAGCCGCGGAGGGCGTCGGGAGGGGGGAGGGTTTATAAGTCGGGCTTCGGAGGACTAAGGGCGTTCCTGGTCCTCCAAAGCAGCTTTAGGGGTATGGAGTCGTATTCGGGAACCGGTGGCGGTGTGGCTGAGTTCTCCTTCGCGGCCTGTAGCTCCTTCGATGAGGAGGAGGAGCCGGTGAGTACTGCGCCGGACCGGAAGCATTCCCTGCCGCCAAGGCGTTCTCGTGCGGTCATCCGGGAATCGATCTCGTTGGGGGCGGGAGGAGGTAGCGTGGAAGTCGCGAGGTCTGGTGGGAGGGCCCTTAGGGGTGCTGGGTCCGGTGGTTCTGGTCGGGGTGGTGCTGTGGCAGCGTCGGGGCGTGCATTGCCGACCCCGGGGGAGGTGCCGGGTATGGCTGGACCTGAGCCACGTGCTGCCATATTGAGCCAGCTGGCTGTGCTGCAAGCAGCACCAGTGGTTCAGGACTGTGTCTTCCCTCAGACTGGTGACCATTTCCTTGGCAGGGGTGCGGTTGCTGGGTCAGTGGAGGTTGTTGTCCAGTTTCGGGTACCGGCGGCTTCGGGGTCTGTGGAGGGTGGGGGTCTTGGAGCTCCTGTTGGAGGTTTGGGTGTGGGTGTCACTGCTCCACCTCAGAGCATCTTCCTGCCCCCTGTTCATTCTCCCTTCTCGCCTCCCTGGGCTTCGGGGTCCTGGGGTTCGGGTTGGAGTCCTGTGCCCTGGCCGCTGGGGGGTGCTGCCCTGTCTGAACATGTATCAGCGTGGGGCCGTGGGACTGGTCGCGGCGGTGGTCCTGCGGATTGGTGGGCCCTCGGGGGAGCTAGGGGTTCTGGGGGTCCCTATGGGGTTCATCCTGCTGGTGCTGTGAAGTTGTCTGGTCCTTGTTCGGATTTTTCTTCACAGGTCTTCGCTGGTTCTTCGGTGGGACGAGAGGCCGTGGCCACCTTTTCCCCGGAGTAAGTGCGGAGTTCCGGAGGAGTTCGGTGAGCGGAGCTCGGGCGGAGTGGACTTGGTCGCGTGGTTGCTGCAGATGGCGCTACTGGCGGAGGAATCTCGTCTGCGATGTCCGGACAGCGGGGTCCACACACGGTGGCTGCTGCGGATGGCGCCGCTGGAGAGTCGAGCGGACCGATCGTCGCTGGAGAAGCACAGGACATGGGTAACATGGCCTTAGAGGCTGCTGAGTGTGGGGAACGCGGTAGGGGGAAGGGGAAGAGTAAGCGCAAGCGCAAGCGGAGGGCTAGGGCTTCCTCCTCTTCTTTGTCTTCTTCTTCTTTAACCTCCACTTCTTCTTCGTCTTCCTCCCGATCTCGGACGAAGGCATTGGATGAGCAGGCAGGGCAGGAGAGCCAGGATAGGGGAGTTCCGGCATTGGTAGCGCTCTCCGAGCTTTGGGAAAAGGTACCTAGAGGGTTGCGTCGTAAAATTGGGAAGCGAGCGTGCATTGATGTTTTTCGGCTCTTAGAGGGCAGGGCGCGTAGGAGTAAAAAGAAGGGTAAGAAGGAGGAGGGCAAGGTTAAATCGGGTCAGGTCTCCCGTAATGTGGTCAACTGGACGCGGGCGTTTCTTTGGCTTGCTAGCGTCTAGGGCCAGGCTCGTCCTCAGGACTATGGCCTGCTTTTGGCTCCTTTTCTTGCGCTTACTTTGAGATGTTTAGTACGTTCTTGCACTGGGTTACGGTCCGCATAGCGCGGGCGGATTCGGTTGTGCACTATCTGGACGACTTTCTCTTCGTAGGAGCAGCGAGGTCTGCGGTGTGTTCCCGCTTGAAAGCATCATTTGAACGCGTGGCTGCTGAATTCAGAATTCCTTTGGCGGCGGATAAATCGGAGGGTCCTACTACGGTGCTTACTTTTCTGGGTATAGAGATCGATACCGTAGCAATGGTCACCAGGTTGCCGCTGGCTAAGGTGAGACTCCTGTTGTTGCAGATTTCTCGGATGGCTGAGTCCCGTAAGGCTACCCTCAGAGACGTTCAATTGCGGCTGGGGTCTCTTAACTTCGCTTGTCGGGTACTGCCTATGGGACGGGCTTTTGCTTGACGGCTTGCTGCTGCCACTTCGGGCGTTCGTGATCGTCGTCATTTCGTGCGTATTTCTGCTGGTATTCGGGCGGATCTCAGGATGTGGGTCATGTTCCTTACGTGGTTTAATGGATCGCTTCCGATACAACAGCCCGAGTTGTCTAACCTGGATTTAGAACTCTACTCGGATGCGGCCGGTGGCCTCGGTTTAGGCCTTTACTGCCAGTGGGAATGGTGTGCAGCGCCGTGGCCTGTTGCCTGGCAGCGGAGTGGTGTTACGTGGAATGTGACTCTCTTGGAGCTTTTCCGCTACTGGAAGCCTGCGAACTTTGGCGTGCTCGGCTTTGTAATAAGCGCGTAGTATTTTGGTGCTATATGGGGGTTGTGGAGGTCGCTAATCGGCATGCCGCTAAATGTTTGCAGGTTAATCAGTTGATGCATGAGATCGTTCTGCGTTGTTTGCGGCTCAATTTTTACATTAGGGCTAGTCATGTGCCAGGGAGTCGCAACTGTATTGCTGATGCTCTTTCTCGCTTTAACTTTTTGCAGTTTCGTCAGCTGGCTCCAGACGCGCAGTTCCGGGGGTTGCAGATGCTGGATCATTTATGGAGCCTGGTTGAGAAGGGCTCTGAGACTTGCCGAGACAGTCGGTGGCTCCTACCACCTGTACTCGCTACAATGCTGGATTCCGTCGATTGTCCGCTTTTCTGTCTTCCCGGGGTTGGACCCCGGGACCAGTATCTGAGACCCTGCTGGCGGAATTTGTACTGGATTCGCATCGTGGGGGTTTGTCGCGGGGAGTTGTGGCTGGCCACTTAGCTGGTTTTACATTCTTCTCCAAGGCCTTGGGGTGGCGTTGCCCATCTTCGGGTTTCCTGGTGCGTAGACTTCTGGCGGCTATGGCTCGGATTGCGCCACAGCAACCCGATGCCCGGCGGCCAATATCTCACGACTTGTTGGTGAGGTTGCTCACGGAGTTGCCGGAGGTGGCTCGGTCCTGATACGAGGAGCTGCTGTTTACTGCTGCTTTTTCACTAGCGTTTTTCGGAGCCTTCTGCATCGGGGAGCTACTAGTGCATCCAGCTGATTCTGTGGGTGCGCGTGGCCTCTTATTGCGGCATGTGCAGTGTGGTGACAGCTCTGTTAGTTTATATCTTGCCAGATCCAAGACAGACCAGCTGGGCAGGGGCCGTATGGTGGTTTTGCATAAGATAGTGGGCTGTGTTACTTGTGCGGTTACGGCTCTGTGTGCCTATATGGCGGTTCGTCCCCCGTTGGAGTTGGCCTTGTTGTTGCATGAGGACGGCGGGCCCCTTACACGTTATCAGTTCTTAGCCGTGCAGCGTCTAGTTTTGCGCCGATGTGGTGAGGACCCAGTGCGATTTGGTACTCATTCATTTCGGATTGGGGCTGCCACTTGTGCCTTTCTGGCTGGGGTGCGGTGTGAAGGGATTCAACGGTTGGGGCGTTGGTCCTTGGGAAGTTACAGGAGTTACATTCGGCCTTACGGGATGGCACGGGGTTTGGATCGGGGAGGGACCTAGGGTGGGCTGATCAGTTCTGGTTTCCACAGATGGGTACCTTGGTTCTGGGGGCGTGTCTGGCTATAGCTGGTTGATGCATGCTCAGGACTGACACTTTACTAACCGGGGTTTTGTTTTAAAATTGGGCTGGGTTTGATTGCTGGGTTTGCCTTGCAGATGCAGTATGGCGACAGCGTACGGTGTGGATTGTCGGGCTCTCCTTCGTCCACTGGGCAAGAGAGCGTGCCGCGATCCGGCCTGGGGGTCAGCACCTGGATCTGCAGCACTTGGGCATTCGCGTGTCCTGGTGGGGTCAGTGGGGCATGCGATGGCATTAGCTGTTACTGTTGCAGGCTGACTTCCGTCGTCACCCTCGTCGTCCAGATGTACTGCTGCTGCATTTGGGTGGTAACAATGTGGATTCCCAGATGGGGAAGCACCTGATTGACTCTATTCTGGGTATCTTAGGATGGTTTTGAAATGGTTCCCTGGCACGACGCTGCTGTGGTCGGACATTATTCCTCGACCACGCCGGCTGGAGTCCCGGAGATGGACCAGGGGTTTGTGCAAGGTTAACCGTCAGGTTGGGCGCTGGGTGGAGTCTAGGGGGGTGGGGGGGTGCAACTACGACACGACTGGGTGGATGTGTCCTGTTTGGGTTTGTTTGCGAGGGATCAGGTACATTTGTCTGACGTGGGCTGGGATTTGCTGTTGGATGATTTCTCATCGGGTTGTGACCGTTGGGCGCTGTCTTAGTCGCAGCTCTGTTCATTGGGGGGGGGCCTGTAAGGGTTTACAGGCCCTATGGCGGTATCTCGAGCTACTGGCTGGGCTCATCAGGGGATGAGCAGTGGGCCGGCTGGGAGCCGTGCCTGGTGGGTCATGTGACCCGGGTTTAATGGGGCATGTGGGGGACATGCCACCCCTCAGATCCTTGCTTCATGGCGGGGTCGGGGGCATAACTTGTTTTACAGTAGCTTGAAATAATTTTGTGTTATAATGTTTATACTGTTTATACATTGATATGTTATTTAACAACCTGTTATGACCAATAAACAGGGCTGCGGCTATTTTTTCACCATAATTAGTGTTGAGTTTTTGTGGGTGAATGTAGGGGAGGGGTAAGGGTTTGAGATATATAGGAAACGGGCCTATCCAGATTCCGCTGTTATAGATTTAGCCAAACCCACCACTAGATCCCAGATAGCCTCAAGGGTTACCTCTTGGGGTTTCTTCAATGTAAAGAATAATTTTTTAGAGGAAGCAATATCCTCACCAACTGGGGTTCCCTCCTGGCTGCTGGTCTCCTGCTCACATAAAAATTGTGGTGTTAGTAAGTCCCCAGATAACAAAGGGACAGTCTGCAAATGCAGAGAGTCCAACTTCAAGCTCCCCTGCATGTTGCCACTAGCCTCGGGAAGAGTCCCACAACAACTCCCGATGGTTCCTCCACTCACGGGGAGTTGGCGTTCTGGGGAGGAAGGGGAGGCACTCCAGCGTCGAGGCTCAAGGTGGTTTCCGGGCCCAAGGAGATCACTTCCGCTTCGCCCCGGTGCATCTCCAGTGGGCTTGTTAAACTTCATTCATACCTTTTCTGCATTCTCAGCTTTAATATATTAAAGAGACTATCAATTATAATCAAAAGTTTTTTGTTTTTATTACATAAGAGAATATACCAGCTAAGCTCTGTGGCAGATTCTTTGGACAGTGCAGAATGGTGTGTGTTATTTATGGAGGTCAATTTGGGGACAAATTAATCTTATTCATGAGTCATCTATTCCCTTAACTTATAAAGCCATAATTTGTGGTACGTTACTGCACGTTAAGCCTACTTTGGACAAATATGAAAGCCGTGTTTTCTTGATCATGATGGGAATAGCTGTCCAAATGGTCACACATAACTGGAAGAGCCATGACAGACTTAATTACACATTTTGGTGGGCAAATGTGTGTACCACATAGAAATATGAGAGAATGAATGCGGAATGTTTGGGGTTTAGTAATTCATTGACTACATTTGTTACATCGCAATAATGGTCAGGTATTTCTCCTTTTCTTAGATTTCCTTACACATCCAGGGTGGGTGAGGGGAGGGAAGTTTATTTTGAGGATTAAAATTACTTAATTATAATATTGTAGTCACATAATATGTTTTATTGTATTAATAATTGGCAGAATGCTGGGAGAAAATGATTGTTTTATATATTACTTGTGTAATTAATAGTATTTTTTATGCAGTATTTTATGTTCAATTAATTGTATTGCACTGTCAAAGTTTGAAAATCAATAAAGATTAATAATAATAATAATTAGCCGATTGCCAAACTTTTCTTTGTTAAACCTCATTTGTTCCTTTTCTGCATCCTCTTCTTTAATATATTAAAGAGATTATCAATTATAATCAAAAGTTTTGTTTTTATTGGATAAGAGAATAGACCAGCTAAGCTCTGTGGCAGATTCTTAGGACAGTGCAGAATGGTGTGTGTTATTTCTTTCCCTCTTAGATGTGGGTTTTGAGTCAATATTTTCCAAGAGGAAAGGCTGATTTGTGAACAAAGCAGTAATACACCTCCTTAAAAACTGTTGCAGGGAATTACTGCCCACATCGATCCTGACAGCGATATTATTTTCACAAATAAAAGACAGTTGCGCCTCTTGGGAAGGTGGGAAAGACGGAAAGAAGCAATGGGAGGGTTCTTTTAGACTTTATTAACATACATGAAAAGCAAACGCCCAGTTTAGTGCAAACTATGAACTCTTCTTTACTGATCGGAACGAGAATAGTTGTGCAAACGAATGTTATTCGAGTGTAAAAAGTGAATTGAGAGGGCTTAAGAAACACAAGGGCGAGAGGAGCCTTTGCCCAGGGTGTCTACTCTGAAGCAGGCAGGTGATGAGCCGGCAGCCAATCAGTGGGCAGCATCTGCTATAAATAGTGGGAGCGGCTTGGGCCGAAGAGAAGCAACTTCCTTTTCTAGTGTACGGGGTAGTTGTGCTTTGGGTTCTCATTTTTGGCTCTGGTTCGAGTGCGACACAGCAGAGCATGGCCGAAACCGCTCCAGCAGCATCCGCCGCTGCGCCGCCTCCTGCTCCTGGCGCGGCTAAGAAAAAGACGAAGAAGCCGGCGGCAGCGGCGAAAGCGCGCAAGGCATCGGGCCCCAGCGTTTCTGAGCTGATCGTGAAGGCGGTGTCAGCTTCAAGGGAGCGCAACGGCATCTCCCTGGCTGCAATGAAAAAGGCTCTGACAGCTTTTGGCTACGATGTAGAGAAGAACAACAGCCGCGTGAAGCTAGCCGTCAAGAGTCTGGTGAGTAAGGGGAGCCTGCTGCAGACTAAGGGCAGCGGAGCTTCGGGCTCTTTCAAACTGAACAAGCAGCAGCCGGAGAGCAAGAAGAAGAGCCCTCCCAAAAGCAAGAAAGCGGCAGTGAAGAAAGCGAAAAAGCCGGCGGCGGCTGGAGTGAAAAAGAGTCCGAAGAGGGCCAAGAAGCCGTCGGCAGCCGCTACCAAGAAAGCAGCCAAGAGCCCCAAGAAGTCGAAAGCGGTGAAAGCCAAGAAAGCGGTGAAGAGCCCGGCGAAAGCCAAACCGGTGAAAGCCAAGGTGAAGAAGAGCCCGGCAAAGGCTGCCAAGCCCAAGGCAGCAAAAGCCGCCAAGGGGGCGACTAAGAAAAAGTGAAGCTTTGCTCGAGAATCCTCAATGCTTCTTCAACCCAAAGGCTCTTTTCAGAGCCACCACACGGATCAATGAAAGAGTGCGATGATCTCAAAGGAAGTGGTCACCCCGATACACCCACCCCACCCCCTCCCCCGAAATAAACAAACCTTCCAATTCAACCCCTTCCCTTTGCAAACAGGAGACCGGGCTGACTTATGCAAGATTAACACTGGACACTAGACGTTGGGAGTAAGACACCCCTTTCCTCCAGGCCAATAGTGTTAGGATTTTTTTTTATTATTAATTTAGTGTGTTTTATTGGGAGCCGGTTAGGTTTTTTTAAGCAAATTATAAACAAAAAAAAACATCTGCACTAGCCGTCAAGCACTAGAACTGCCTGGAAGGCCATCCATAAGGAAAAGATTCACTTAAGCCCCTTTCAGGTGGGAATTTGGTGGCTCTTAAAAGAGCCTTTGGGTTAAACAGGAGACCGGGCTGACTTATGCAAGATTAACACTGGACACTAGACGTTGGGAGTAAGACACCTCTTTACTCCAGGCAATAGTGTATGATTTTTTTATTATTATTAATTTAGTGTGGCAAATAGCCGTCAAGCACTAGAACTGCCTGGAAGGCCATCTATAAGGAAAAGATTCACTTAAGCCCCTTTCAGGTGGGAATTTGGTGGCTCTTAAAAGAGCCTTTGGGTTAAATGGGTGGAGAACAGCGACGCCTTTCTAAGCCCGCTCCCCACGAATGCGGCGGGCCAGTTGGATATCTTTAGGCATAATGGTGACTCTCTTGGCGTGGATAGCGCAGAGATTGGTGTCTTCGAAGAGCCCTACCAGATAAGCCTCGCTAGCCTCCTGCAGGGCCATGACAGCCGAGCTCTGGAAGCGCAGGTCGGTCTTGAAATCTTGCGCGATCTCTCGCACCAGGCGTTGGAAGGGCAACTTGCGAATAAGCAGCTCGGTGGACTTCTGATAGCGGCGGATTTCTCTAAGCGCTACAGTGCCCGGTCGGTAGCGATGAGGTTTCTTCACACCTCCTGTGGCTGGGGCGCTTTTGCGGGCAGCTTTGGTCGCTAACTGCTTGCGAGGAGCTTTTCCTCCGGTGGACTTACGGGCGGTCTGTTTGGTACGTGCCATACCGGACACACAATTCCCTCCTTCTTCTACCACAAAGAAACAGACAACAGCGCCGTTGCTCGGCTCTTTTATAGGCTGTGCCCTGTCTGCTGATAAGTATGAAAAGCCCCGCCCCGTGCCCGGATTGGTCAGAGCTATAACTCCTTTTCTCTCTACGGAACACTGATGGTTGGGTTTTAAAATACTTTCCAACCTTAGAAGCTGTGCATTTTCTTTCGTTCGTATTCTTTATCTGCTCTTGATAGTGAAGGAGAAAATATCGGGTTTGGGCTGAAGAAAAGATGAAATTATAAGAACAAGCAATGATAGTTATTATTAATATTGTTACGGCGTTACTGCTTTTCTTTCTTAACTTCCCAGTTCTGTCGGTCAATATTCTATCCTTTAGAGTAAAGTGAAGCCTGGGCTCAAGCTGCCACGGACTTTCCAAATTTAGATTTGTATTTGTTGATTTAAATACCGAGCTATCTGAATGAATGAGTGTGGGGGAATAATTATTTTTAAAAACGGAGCATCCAAAGTCTTAAATTCCCGCCAACTGGAGAAATAAAATAACCAGTTAGTACTTGCATGTTACATAAAAGTGTTGGAGAACCTGAAAATGGTTAAGCTCAGAGCCCCTTCTTTGCCACTCTGATAGATAAGGTTAGCTCTTTTTAAAATCTTAAACATTTTTGAGTATCCGGAACCAGAGATTTGAAATTCCCGCCCTGCGCAGTGATTGGACATTTCTTTCTCAGTTACCGGCTGCAACCTGAGATTTGGATAATTTTATTAGGAAAGAATGTGATTTTGATAAGTTGTATTTTTCTTGCTTTTTCTCTTTTTTATTATAATAGTGTATTGGCTGAAAAGCTTGGAATGAAGAAAGTGGTTAATTACTGTTACTATAATAATGTGTATGACTATTTCGAAACAGGATTTTAAAGTTTTTATAATTTGTAATACTTCTGATACAAACAAGCAGCCAAGGGAACCCAAGGAGAAGGAAAGTAGCTTTAAAATAGGAGTGAGTGGAGGTTTGAGCTGGACAGGGTAGATGATACTTTATGTCCCTACTCTTACTTATATTTCAAGTTAATATCATTCACAGCTTTAACAACGCCAGCATGTGCTGGAGCAGGGCAAAGGATCCGTTCAGTTCTGTTCATTTCTATCCATTTTGAATAATATCATGGAGCATTTGCAGAATGGACAGATTTGAAGGCATGCACTGTAGTTTGGGTCTCCCGCGTTTACAGAAAACTCAGTTCTCCTTCAGGTCGGCTCATCCTGTATATTAAAAGCGCTTTGTCTGCGCATTGATCATTGAAGTGTTTTCAATTTTGCTATTTAGAGATGTCTGGACGTGGTAAAGGCGGAAAGGGTCTGGGGAAAGGTGGTGCTAAGCGGCATAGGAAGGTGCTGCGCGATAACATCCAGGGTATCACGAAGCCTGCGATCCGGCGCCTGGCGCGCAGAGGCGGCGTGAAGCGTATTTCTGGCCTCATCTATGAAGAAACTCGCGGGGTGCTGAAGGTTTTCCTAGAGAACGTCATCCGAGATGCCGTCACCTACACCGAGCACGCCAAGCGAAAGACCGTAACCGCTATGGATGTGGTATATGCCCTGAAGCGCCAGGGCCGCACTCTGTACGGTTTCGGAGGTTAAAGAGTATGTCAGCGTCCATCCCACTTGCGTTAATTCACAGAAACCCAAAGGCTCTTTTAAGAGCCACCCACGCTGTCAAGAACAGAGCCTCTTTAACTACTTGTTGCAACAAATTGTCTTATCATGTTTTAGTGTATGGGAGCAAGGGATTTTATAAACAAGGGAGGAAAAAAAGTAACGTGCTGAGTTTTGCAATAAAAGCGGTTCTAGCACCAACTCCAACTCTTTGTATGTAGCAGGTAGGTGGCTCTGAAAAGAGCCTTTGGATTCAGTTTGCTTTGCAAGGACTGAAGGCCGAGCCCCCTATTACTTGGAACTGGGGTTCATAGACAATTGCGCGCAAGACAATTTCGCGCAAGACAATCGCGCGCGGACAAAATCGCGCAGACAATCGAGCGCGAGACAACTGAGCGCAAGACAAATGAGCGTGAAGACAACTGAGCGCAAGACAACTGAGCGCAAGACAATTGAGCGCAAGACAATTGAGCGCAAATTATTTTCATGAATGTGCACGAGCGAGACAACTGAGCGCAAGACAACTGAGCGCAAGACAACTGAGCTCAAGACAACTGAGCGCAAGACAACTGAGCTCAAAAACAACTGAGCGCAAGACAACTGAGCGCAAGACAACTGAGCGCAAGACAACTGAGCGCAAGACAACTGAGCGCGAGCAACTGAGCTCAAAAACAACTGAGCGCAAGACAACTGAGCGCAAGACAATTGAGCGCAAGACAATTGAGCGCAAATTATTTTCATGAATGTGCACGAGCGAGACAACTGAGCGCAAGACAACTGAGCTCAAAAACAACTGAGCGCAAGACAACTGAGCGCAAGACAACTGAGCTCAAGACAACTGAGCGCAAGACAACTGAGCGCGAGCAACTGAGCTCAAAAACAACTGAGCGCAAGACAACTGAGCGCAAGACAATTGAGCGCAAGACAATTGAGCGCAAATTATTTTCATGAATGTGCACGAGCGAGACAACTGAGCGCAAGACAACTGAGCTCAAAAACAACTGAGCGCAAGACAACTGAGCGCAAGACAACTGAGCTCAAGACAACTGAGCGCAAGACAACTGAGCGCGAGCAACTGAGCTCAAAAACAACTGAGCGCAAGACAACTGAGCGCAAGACAATTGAGCGCAAGACAATTGAGCGCAAATTATTTTCATGAATGTGCACGAGCGAGACAACTGAGCGCAAGACAACTGAGCTCAAAAACAACTGAGCGCAAGACAACTGAGCGCAAGACAACTGAGCTCAAGACAACTGAGCGCAAGACAACTGAGCGCGAGCAACTGAGCTCAAAAACAACTGAGCGCAAGACAACTGAGCGCAAGACAACTGAGCTCAAAAACAACTGAGCGCAAGACAACTGAGCTCAAAACAACTGAGCGCGAGCAACTGAGCGCGAGCAACTGAGCTCAAAACGGTTCATAGACAATTGCGCGCAAGACAATCGCGCGCGGACAAAATCGCGCAGACAATCGAGCGCGAGACAACTGACAACTGAGCGCGAGCAACTCAGCGCGAGGCAAGGCAACTTCCCTCATTATTTTGGAGACCTTAAAAATGCATTATTAATTTTGTTAGGCACATGCCTCTGCCCTGCGCTCAGCGGCCTTTGTCTTGGTGTGGTCTTGACCTGACACTGTTAAAGCAGAGATGATAGGAATGGGAGAGGGACAAGGACAGCTACATAACTCATATGGACAGGATGGTGAATTTAGTTCGTGTCATTCTCATATTGGAAAAAAGAGTTTAATAAATCAAAGTAACAGGGTGGCCAGGTTACCCAGTTCCAGGCTGCAGATTTTGGGATAGTTCCAAATTTTTTCCCCAGGTGTTTTTGTCCCGTTACCAGACACATTAATTGTGGACTGTGAGACCTGTAATAGTGGAAGGTAAATGGGCATAGTGGGTGTTTGCATTGGGGTCATAATGAAATGCCCATAGTCTGATGCCTGCAGTGTCTATTCATCTGATCCATCTGTCAAATGCTAAGTTTCATTATTTCTGTTTGTCTTGCATGATATGTTTGTTGTATGAATTGTAAAAATTTGTAAAGCTGAATTAGCTTAATAATCGTTATATGACATA
Organism: Geotrypetes seraphini; assembly: GCF_902459505.1. Lineage (NCBI taxonomy): Eukaryota > Metazoa > Chordata > Amphibia > Gymnophiona > Dermophiidae > Geotrypetes > Geotrypetes seraphini. The sequence goes on from NC_047091.1 coordinate 104,222,353, forward strand.
ATATATGTTTTAAGTGTTTATGACGATCATTATGTCATTTTCTTTGTTTGTTTAAATCGTTATTCATGTTCAAACTTACAAGTGTCTTCATGCTCTGTCGTCTTCACGCTGAGTTGTCTTCAGGCCCAACAGATTTCAAAGATTAAAGACAAGCTTCACTGCCCCTCCCCACCGAATAAAACCCAAACAAAACTGTCCACAATTTGTTTGCAGCTTTCTAGTTATTGATTTTATGAAGTGTTTTAATATGTTAAAAGACAATAATAAACAATTTGTTAAATGACGTTAGTCATTATAAGTTCATAATGTCATTGGAGTTTGTGAGTGTAAAATAAATTCTGGAATCAATAGTTGTGTTATAATGTTTTTATTTCTGAGTAACTGTATTATTGAAGAAAGCATAATACAGTGAACATATAGAATGGATAACATAGATCTCCCAGGGCAAAGTTAAATGCAAAGTAAGTATTATTGAACACAAGTAAACATGATGTGAACAGCAAATAATAACATTGAATGATAAAGATTATTATAAGAATATTGAAATTGAAAAGATTTTGAAATTGGTCTAAAAATAGGATGATGATGAGGGCGAAAGCATAAATTCACAGAAAGAAAAGTATTCTGTATGCTTGAGATTCAGTGTTTGAACTGGAGGATGTAAAAGGCTATGAACTTTAAAAGATCATATATAGAGAAACATACATAAATTTAGTCCAGATAGAGTATGTTTTGTGCAATGCTAAAGTATTGTTTCCCCATCAAGCACAGGAACATTTGAAAAATGGACATAGTGTGGAGAAAACTGACTCTTTGGCTCTCATTCAGTCAGTGTGTGTGTGTCTGTGTGCAGTGTGAGCCACAATTGTGGTGAGGTACTTAGAATAACTGAGTACTTTGCAAAAATGTCATAGATTCACAGAGAAGATGGCTTCCTATTATGGATTTTGTGTGCCAAAACACAAGTTCTCCAAGCGTGAAGTACTCTGATTAACTGAGTACATGTCGCTCAATGCTAAACTGCTATTCCCCATCAAGAGGAAAGTTAGAAATATAGGTGAAATGGACTGGGCCTGGGCCAAACTGGCGCACCTGTTCAATGCTAGTGTTTTGACACTGCACTCAGGAAGTACTTAGATTAACTGAGTACTTTGCAAAAATGTCATAGATACACAGAGAAGATGACTTCCTATTATGGATTTTGTGTGCAGAAACACAAATTGTCCAAGCGTGAAGTACTCTGATTAACTGAGTACATGTCGCTCAATGCTAAACTGCTATTCCCCATCAAGAGGAAAGTTAGAAATATAGGTGAAATCGATTGGGTCTGGGGGAAACTGGCGCACCTGTTCAATGCTAGTGCTTTGACACAGCACTCAGGAAGTACGTATTAAATACATGCTATTACGTCAGGAGACCAGTGCCCCTGTTTTATTGATGGTAAGTAGTTCAGGATTTAAAGCAAACTAAATGTGCATCTCCTTACAAGAGGCATACAGGGAGATGGGTGACTAAAATTATGTCAGGTGTACACCTTATACATCTATCACATTTTGTGTGCACGAAAGGAAAGATGTTAACATATCACCTCAATGCATTTCATCTAATTTATACTTAAAGGATTAAGCATGATAAGTGTTATACTCTATTAAGAACATCTCTAAACAAGATAAGGTGTCAATCATGTAGCATTACAAATTCTACCTAGTTGACACAGCCATGTAAATTAACACTTATGTTTGATAAGGTTTTGCATTTATCCAGTACGCAGTTGTCCTTTATTTTCAATAAGTTGTATATTAAAATGTATTTTTAAAAGTATCATAGATATGATGTCAGATTTTTCTGATCATCGAAGGAGAGCTGGCAAGCCAAGTCCAGATGTGGGAGCTGAGACGGTAGGAGGCAGGCGAGTCATGATGCTGGAGACATGAATTGTGAAGTTGTAGTCACCACTGCTGCGACACAGGAGGCTGGAGGGCAAAGAAAACACTGTGGTAAGGGAGAGAGAGGGAGGGAGGAAGGGAGGGAGAGAGTGAGAGAGAGATAGAGAGACACTCACAGGAGGACTGAAGATCCCACGAGACGGTAGGAGGCAGGCGAGTCATGATGCTGGAGACATGAATTGTGAAGTTGTAGTCACCACTGCTGCGACACAGGAGGCTGGAGGGCAAAGAAAACACTGTGGTAAGGGAGAGAGAGGGAGGGAGGAAGGGAGGGAGAGAGTGAGAGAGAGATAGAGAGACACTCACAGGAGGACTGAAGATCCCACGAGACGGTAGGAGGCAGGCGAGTCATGATGCTGGAGACATGAATTGTGAAGTTGTAGTCACCACTGCTGCGACACAGGAGGCTGGAGGGCAAAGAAAACACTGTGGTAAGGGAGAGAGAGGGAGGGAGGAAGGGAGGGAGAGAGTGAGAGAGAGATAGAGAGACACTCACAGGAGGACTGAAGATCCCACGAGACGGTAGGAGGCAGGCGAGTCATGATGCTGGAGACTGTGGGTGGAGTGGGGTGGGTATGGTGTGAATGGATGTGAAGGGGTGGGAGTGTGGAGGGGGGTGGATGGAAAGGGAGGGAAGAAGGAGAGGGAGTTGTTTTTATACTTTTTTTGTATTTTTTCTGGGAGGGCGAAGGGCAGGAGGGGGAGGGAGTGAGGCAGAGGGGGAAGAAGGGGAGGGAGTTGTTTTTATACTTTTTTTGTATTTTTTCTGGGAGGGCGAAGGGCAGGAGGGGGAGGGAGTGAGGCAGGGGGGGAAGAAGGGGAGGGAGTTGTTTTTATACTTTTTTTGTATTTTTTCTGGGAGGGCGAAGGGCAGGAGGGGGAGGGAGTGAGGCAGGGGGGGAAGAAGGGGAGGGAGTTGTTTTTATACTTTTTTTGTATTTTTTCTGGGAGGGCGAAGGGCAGGAGGGGGAGGGAGTGAGGCAGGGGGGGAAGAAGGGGAGGGAGTTGTTTTTATACTTTTTTTGTATTTTTTCTGGGAGGGCGAAGGGCAGGAGGGGGAGGGAGTGAGGCAGGGGGGGAAGAAGGGGAGGGAGGAGTGGTGACAAGAGGGTGCAGCTCCCTCGTTAACAGTGGAGCCATTCACGGGGTGGGAGGGGTACCGCGAAGTGCTTCTAGCAAGACCTGCAGTGCCCCTGTCACGTGACGAATGTGTCGAACGGATTCTTCAGCACAGTCGTTCATGTGCTCCACCCCTGCTAAGATGGTAACCACCGCCGTGTAAATGTCCTCCACTGTTACAGAACTGGGCGGAGGATCTGTGTTTGTGGCAGCGTGAGCCACAATAGTGGTCGCTGCAACAGGGGTGGTGGCCGTTGCAGGGTTGGTCCCACAATCTCTGGTTGAGGGTCGGAGGGGGGCAAAACAGGTGGAACAACGGTTGGGGCTTTGAATGGGGAGTGGGGATGTTGACAAAGGCGGCGAAGAGGAGGGGGATGCCAATATATCTGTAATGAAAAAGAGCATGAAAAGCAGGTGGACATTGAAAAGACAATTATGTACAGTGGAAGCATCTATGAGACAAACTTGGTTGTTTTTGTTACATATGAACAAACCTAAGCATTTTATATTATATTATTAAAATTCAAGTGATGTCTTAAATCATAAATGTGTTTATTAATTGTACACTTGATGTACGTTGTAAAAATGAATAAAAGCTTTTACAGTACAAAAATTACAGAATAAAAATATCATAACACTTACCGGACTGGACAGAGAGGTCGCTAAATCTGTCCAGGATGGGGGTTGAGGCAGTACTCATTGAGGTACGTGGGAGGGCTGGGGGAGAGGTGATGACAGAGGGTCGAATTTCAGGGAAAAGTTTAAGGCAGAACTTGGGTTTAGGGGGTGGGAGGGAGGGGGAACAGGGCATTGGGAATGAAGGGGCAGGGCAGGGTTTGGGGCGTTTTTTTAGGGGGATCCTAGAGGGTGGTCTAGGGCGTCGGTGGGGGGAAGTTGGATGAGACTGGGCGGAGGTGGAAGGGGGTTGGGACGTTGGATGGGACTGGGCGGAGGTGGAAGGGGGTTGGGACGTTGGATGGGACTGGGCGGAGGTGGAAGGGGGTTGGGACGTTGGATGGGACTGGGCGGAGGTGGAAGGGGGTTGGGACGTTGGATGGGACTGGGCGGAGGTGGAAGGGGATTGGGAGGTGGGGCGTCTGCGGGGGATAAGGAACGGCCGGTCAGGGATAGGGGTGTCTTCCTCCTCCTCCTCCTCCTCCTCCTCCTCCTCCTCTTCCTGATCCTCCTCCTCCTCTTCCTCCTCACTCGCATCTGAAGACATAAATGCATGTAGTGTCAGAAGTATATGAAAAACTGTTAATGTTTAAAATGTTTGTCTGCGCGCGATTGTCTTTCGAGTTTTTGACCTGTCAACGTTTAAAATACATGATTGTTCAACACAGATATTATGACTGCACACCTTATACCCACCCGATATTTTACTGTAACATACCTGGGGTGTTGTACAGATTGCGGCGGACAGCCCGGACCCATGCAGGGTGATGTAGCCTGAGCTCGCGGGCTTTTTTCTTCAAATCCTCAACCTATTACATAATGGAGAGACATGAGTGAGCCATGATATATGGTTCATAGAGAATAGCACGTGGACAAATCGCGCAGACATGATATATATATATGCATTGAAAGCAGTGCATGGAAATAGATTGCAAGCATAATAATTATGTAAATTTTGAAAACCCGACTGGAATACAGCTAATTAAATCAAATAAGTACATGAGAGACACCATTATCAACTGCAAAATTTTTCAGCAGATGTATGATGACGCAGTGCGCGATTTCAGGAGATGCGTATCCATTTTTGCCTTCCGCGCAAAAAAATAAATTCTTTATCCGCGCCAATTTGTCAGCGCGCAATTGTCTATGAACAACATGTATTTGATAAATACTTACGGAGCGCGGTGTGATAGCGCGGGCGTTGAACAGCTGCGCAAGTTCTCCCCAGGCCCTGTCCATTTCACCTATATTGCGTCTTTTCCCCTTAACGGGGAAAAGCAGTTTAGCATTGAGCGTGAAGTACTCAGTTAATATGAGTACTTCACGCTCGGAGAAATTGGGCTTACGTCCACGGAAACCCACATAGGATGCCATCTTCTCTGTGAATCTATGACGTTTTTGCAAAGCTTAAATACCAGTCACATGACCGATGTTGTGTGAATATCGTGAGATTTCCCCTTTTCAGCGCTGCTATTGGTTATCTAAAACACGTGTTAAATGGTCAATAGTCAAACAGATTTTACTACATTGTAGTGATGAAATGCACATATTAATTGAGTATGTGTGTATTTTATAATATAAAGTTTTGTAGTAATTGATTGAAACACAATTAGCGTTAGCATGGCGCGCATATGTGTTGAAACGCGTGATGACATCAGCTTGTCTCCATTAGTGCATAATGATGACGTATATCATCATACTAAAGTTATAGTACTTTTTCGCGCAATTGACGGATTAGTTTCCCAGTGCGCAATTGACGGGTTTTAGTATAATGAGCGCAAGTTAAAAATGCGGACGAACAGAGTTAATGGGAAATCTGAATAAATGGTGATATTTGTAAATGCGGGTGGGGGGCCTAATTGCAAAGCTTAAATACCAGTCACATGACCGATGTTGTGTGAATATCGTGAGATTTCCCCTTTTCAGCGCTGCTATTGGTTATCTAAAACACGTGTTAAATGGTCAATAGTCAAACAGATTTTACTACATTGTAGTGATGAAATGCACATATTAATTGAGTATGTGTGTATTTTATAATATAAAGTTTTGTAGTAATTGATTGAAACACAATTAGCGTTAGCATGGCGCGCATATGTGTTGAAACGCGTGATGACATCAGCTTGTCTCCATTAGTGCATAATGATGACGTATATCATCATACTAAAGTTATAGTACTTTTTCGCGCAATTGACGGATTAGTTTCCCAGTGCGCAATTGACGGGTTTTAGTATAATGAGCGCAAGTTAAAAATGCGGACGAACAGAGTTAATGGGAAATCTGAATAAATGGTGATATTTGTAAATGCGGGTGGGGGGCCTAATTGCAAAGCTTAAATACCAGTCACATGACCGATGTTGTGTGAATATCGTGAGATTTCCCCTTTTCAGCGCTGCTATTGGTTATCTAAAACACGTGTTAAATGGTCAATAGTCAAACAGATTTTACTACATTGTAGTGATGAAATGCACATATTAATTGAGTATGTGTGTATTTTATAGTATATAGTTTTGTAGTAATTGATTGAAACACAATTAGCGTTAATGGGAAATCTGAATAAATAAATAAATAAATAAGCTATTACAGTGTTTGAATATGGGAAACACATAAGAACAATAAAATTCTATTAATTTTAAAAAGATCAGGGAGTCATGAGTAAATTATTGTAATTATTACACATCATTTTCCACTCCTAATATATTAATACAGTCATACATCACATATGTTTGTGAAGAGGGATGCAGAGAAAGCACAGTTACTTACCGTAACAGGTGTTAGCCAGGGACAGCAGGCAGATATTCTTAACACATGGGTGACGTCACCGACGGAGCCCTCGGTACGGACCTTTTTAACTAGAAGTTTCTAGTTGGCCGCACCGCGCGTGCGCGAGTGCCTTCCCGCCCGACGGAGGAGTGCGTGGTCCCCAGTTAGGATAAGCCAGCTAAGAAGCCAACCCGGGGAGGTGGGTGGTACGTAAGAATATCTGCCTGCTGTCCCTGGATAACACCTGTTACGGTAAGTAACTGTGCTTTATCCCAGGACAAGCAGGCAGCATATTCTTAACACATGGGTGACCTCCAAGCTAACAAAGAGGGAGGTGGGATGGTTGGCCATTAGGAAAATAAATTTTGTAACACAGATTGGCCGAAGTGTCCATCCCGTCTGGAGAACGCATCCAGACAGTAGTGAGTAGTGAATGTGTGAACTGAGGACCAAGTGGCCGCCTTGCAGATTTCCTCGATGGGCGTGGAACGGAGGAAAGCTACAGAAGCAGCCATAGCTCGGACTCTGTGGGCCGTGACAGTTCCTTCCAGTGAGAGACCGGCCCGAGCATAGCAGAATGCAATACAGGCAGCAAGCCAATTGGAAAGTGTCCGTTTGGAGACAGGATGACCCAAACGGTTGGGATCGAAAGACAAAAATAGCTGAGGGGATGTTCGGTGAGCTCTGGTACGATCAAGATAGTAAGCAAGGGCACGCTTACAATCCAGCGTGTGCAACGCCTGTTCCCCAGGATGCGAGTGAGGCTTAGGGAAGAAGACGGGCAGCACAATGGACTGGTTGAGGTGAAAAGCTGAGACCACCTTGGGAAGGAATTTAGGGTGGGTGCGCAGAACAACCTTGTCATGGTGAAAAACAGTGAACGGTGGGTCGTCAACCAGTGCATGCAGTTCGCTAACCCTCCTGGCAGAGGTGATGGCAATCAGGAAAAGCACCTTCCAGGTAAGGAGTCTAAGTGAAGTTGTGGCAAGAGGCTCGAATGGAGGTTTCATGAGAGCTGAGAGTACCACATTCAGGTCCCAGACAACTGGAGGAGGCTTGAGGGGTGGTTTGATATTGAAGAGCCCTCGCATAAATCTGGAAACCAGAGGATGAGCCGTGAGGGGTTTTCCGAGAATGGGCTCATGAAACGCAGTGATGGCACTGAGGTGGACTCTGATGGAGGTAGTTTTGAGGCCAGCATTGGACAGCGAGAGCAAATATTCCAATACGGTTTCCACCGCTAAGGAGGTGGGTTCCTGATGATGCCGGAGACACCACGAGGAGAATCTGGTCCATTTCTGATGGTAACATTGGAGGGTGGCCGGCTTCCTGGAGGCGTCCAAGATGAGGCGGACCGGCTGAGATAGGTTCTCTGGAGAGGTCAGCCCGAGAGAAACCAAGCTGTCAGGTGGAGCGAAGACAGATTGGGATGCAGTAGAGACTGATGCTGCTGCGTAAGTACAGTAGGAAACACAGGAAGGAGAATGGGTTCCCTGGAGCTGAGTTGGAGCAGGAGTGAGAACCAGTGTTGGCGAGGCCACCGAGGTGCGATAAGAATCATGGTGGCGTTGTCCTTGCGGAGTTTGGACAAGGTCCGCAACATCAGAGGAAACGAAGAAACTGGGGACCACGCACTCCTCCGTCGGGCATATTCTTAACGCATGGGTGACGTCACTGACGGAGCCCCGGTACAGACCTTTTTAACTAGAAAGTTCTAGTTGGCCGCACCATGCGCGAGTGCCTTCACGCCCGACGGAGGAGAGCGTGGTCCCCAGTTAGGATAAGCCAGCTAAGAAGCCAACCCGGGGAGGAGGGTGGGACGTAAGAATATCTAGTGAGTAGTGTGTAACATCACCCATGCGTTAAGAATATCTGCCTGCTGTCCCTGGATAACACCTGTTACGGTAAGTAACTGTGCTTTACTGCTCAATGCAGAAAGTAGGTATCATTATCCTAAGGTGTGTATCGGGTCGTTTGTTCATTCTTATCTTTGTCCTAAAGTTAAGTGACCTAATGTTAACATGAAAATGGAATCTAAGTCACTCTGCACTGATAATATGCCACCAGGTCAATTGTACAGGAGATGATTTAACCTACATAAATGAAGGAATTGAAAATTATATTTTTCTATTGGAATTGTGAACTTGAAAATGGATGAAATAAACCTTTTAGAAAATGTACATTTAGTGGAAGAACTTCAGATGTATTCATTTGGAAGCATTGGATGTTGGCAGGGATATGTTCTTTAGAGGATGTAATAACTAATAGTAAACTGCTTGACCTTTCACAATTGCAACATATATTTGGTCTAAATAAATCACAATATTTTATGCTTTCAGGTGGTATAACTTAATAGCTGGACTTGTAAATAAAACAACAAAACATGGTCTAAGAGACATTTGGAGCATTGAGATTAAGCATTCAATTGATGCATCTCAATGGCCACAACTTTGGCCTAAAAAATATTGCCACTATCATCTTGAGGCTGGGACATTAGATCATCTTTTATTGTATTGTCCATATATATTATTAGTTTAGAAATCAATGTTGCCTCAAATAAATAGGATGAAGGACAATCCAGTAGCCTTGACTTATTATTGTATTATGGCAAATTATGTATTTAATTATGTCGGAATAAATATGATTTCAGGAAATGTTATTCATGTTTTAATCTTACATCAAGTGTTAAAAAAAAAAACAAATTTTAATTTAAATGCAGCACTTGCAATTCTTTCTAACACTTAATTGTTTCCATTGTGTCCTTACGTGTTACTTAGTTGGATAGTACAATACAAATTTACATTTAATGGCATAGTTATTAATGTCATACTAACATAAAGAAACAACAAAATGTTTTAAACATTGGTAAATGTTTATTAAAATATTGCATATGTGATAAACATGTAATACACATATGTTCAAATGCAGTGTCAACAACACAAAATCTTTCAGTTCACCATTCATGATCTTTTATGTACAACATACTGAATTATATCTTTATTCGTTTTAAATCATAAACAAGTGTGCAATAATATATCCATTAAAGGTGGCACAGCAGTTAAACATCAGTGACAGTGAGTAAGGATGTGGTTATAGCAGTGAAAAAACATCAGGAGCAAATTAACAGACAGTTTAAGTGAAACAGTAGAAACAACAGTCTGGACCACCAAAAGGAGTGGGGGACATAGACAATTTAAAGTGTATCATCTGTTCATGCACCATGTGTGGAAATCACACATTTTGCTATACGACCTTTGAAAAAGAAAGACCATACACACCCTTCAAATTAAATGAGCAACAGTGGGAGAGAGTGAGATATTGGCAGAGCAGTTAACCAACATCTGTGAGAGTGAGAGCAGTGGTTTCAGAGACAGCACCTGACTGACATTCTGCTGGGGGGGGGGACTCTGCTTCTGGGTCCTGCAAAGGCCAACACCTGACTGCCACCATCACGTTTGCACCCTTGTCAACCCATTCTGGGTCCTGCAAAGGCCAACACATGACTGCCACCATCAGGTTTGCACCCCTGTCAACCCATTCTGGGTCCTCATCTTTTTCTGAATCTCATGGCTTCAGAGACAGCACCTGACTGACATTTCTGCTTATGTACTTTCTAGGCCACCAAAAACAAGGGAGGAAATGTACAATTTCAAGTTTTACAAATTTTCCTTAACACAGCCGCTTTCCCTGAAGCCGCTCCATCCAAGATACCATCTGACCTTCCCTACGTGAAGGAAAAAGCCTTTGAACACCACCCACAACACCTTGAAAATGTCAAAGCGAGTACAGTATGCTTGAGTGGGTTACCTTGCTCGGCATAAAAAACCTTCACGCTTGGCACATGTCAGAGCAGTGGATACTAGGATAGGTAGGGGTCAGAGGAGGGCTTCAGAGAAGCAGTTAACCAACAGTAGTGGGAGAGTGAGATATTGGCAGAGCAGTTAACCAACATCTGTGGAGTGAGAGCAACAGTTGGCAGAGCAGTTAACCAACAGTAGTGGGAGAGAGAGATATTGGCAGAGCAGTTAACCAACATCTGTGGAGTGAGAGCAACAGTTGGCAGAGCAGTTAACCAACAGTAGTGGGAGAGAGAGATATTGGCAGAGCAGTTAACCAACATCTGTGGAGTGAGAGCAACAGTTGGCAGAGCAGTTAACCAACAGTAGTGGGAGAGAGAGATATTGGCAGAGCAGTTAACCAACATCTGTGGAGTGAGAGCAACAGTTGGCAGAGCAGTTAACCAACAGTAGTGGGAGAGAGAGATATTGGCAGAGCAGTTAACCAACATCTGTGGAGTGAGAGCAACAGTTGGCAGAGCAGTTAACCAACAGTAGTGGGAGAGAGAGATATTGGCAGAGCAGTTAACCAACATCTGTGGAGTGAGAGCAACAGTTGGCAGAGCAGTTAACCAACAGTAGTGGGAGAGAGAGATATTGGCAGAGCAGTTAACCAACATCTGTGGAGTGAGAGCAACAGTTGGCAGAGCAGTTAACCAACAGTAGTGGGAGAGAGAGATATTGGCAGAGCAGTTAACCAACATCTGTGGAGTGAGAGCAACAGTTGGCAGAGCAGTTAACCAACAGTAGTGGGAGAGAGAGATATTGGCAGAGCAGTTAACCAACATCTGTGGAGTGAGAGCAACAGTTGGCAGAGCAGTTAACCAACAGTAGTGGGAGAGTGAGATATTGGCAGAGCAGTTAACCAACATCTGTGGAGTGAGAGCAACAGTTGGCAGAGCAGTTAACCAACAGTAGTGGGAGAGAGAGATATTGGCAGAGCAGTTAACCAACATCTGTGGAGTGAGAGCAACAGTTGGCAGAGCAGTTAACCAACAGTAGTGGGAGAGAGAGATATTGGCAGAGCAGTTAACCAACATCTGTGGAGTGAGAGCAACAGTTGGCAGAGCAGTTAACCAACAGTAGTGGGAGAGTGAGATATTGGCAGAGCAGTTAACCAACATCTGTGGAGTGAGAGCAACAGTTGGCAGAGCAGTTAACCAACAGTAGTGGGAGAGAGAGATATTGGCAGAGCAGTTAACCAACATCTGTGGAGTGAGAGCAACAGTTGGCAGAGCAGTTAACCAACAGTAGTGGGAGAGTGAGATATTGGCAGAGCAGTTAACCAACATCTGTGGAGTGAGAGCAACAGTTGGCAGAGCAGTTAACCAACAGTAGTGGGAGAGAGAGATATTGGCAGAGCAGTTAACCAACATCTGTGGAGTGAGAGCAACAGTTGGCAGAGCAGTTAACCAACAGTAGTGGGAGAGAGAGATATTGGCAGAGCAGTTAACCAACATCTGTGGAGTGAGAGCAACAGTTGGCAGAGCAGTTAACCAACAGTAGTGGGAGAGAGAGATATTGGCAGAGCAGTTAACCAACATCTGTGGAGTGAGAGCAACAGTTGGCAGAGCAGTTAACCAACAGTAGTGGGAGAGTGAGATATTGGCAGAGCAGTTAACCAACATCTGTGGAGTGAGAGCAACAGTTGGCAGAGCAGTTAACCAACAGTAGTGGGAGAGAGAGATATTGGCAGAGCAGTTAACCAACATCTGTGGAGTGAGAGCAACAGTTGGCAGAGCAGTTAACCAACAGTAGTGGGAGAGTGAGATATTGGCAGAGCAGTGGTTTCAGAGACAGCACCTGACTGACATTTTGCTGGGGGGGGACTCTGCTTCTGGGTCCTGCAAAGGCCAACACCTGACTGCCATCATCACGTTTGCACCCTTGTCAACCCATTCTGGGTCCTGCAAAGGCCAACACATGACTGCCACCATCAGGTTTGCACCCCTGTCAACCCATTCTGGTTCCTCATCTTTTTCTGAATCTCATGGCTTCAGAGACAGCACCTGACTGACATTCTGCTGGGGGGGGGGACTCTGCTTCTGGGTCCTGCAAAGGCCAACACCTGACTGCCATCATCACGTTTGCACCCTTGTCAACCCATTCTGGGTCCTGCAAAGGCCAACACATGACTGCCACCATCAGGTTTGCACCCCTGTCAACCCATTCTGGGTCCTCATCTTTTTCTGAATCTCATGGCTTCAGAGACAGCACCTGACTGACATTCTGCTGGGGGGGGGGACTCTGCTTCTGGGTCCTGCAAAGGCCAACACCTGACTGCCACCATCACGTTTGCACCCTTGTCAACCCATTCTGGGTCCTGCAAAGGCCAACACATGACTGCCACCATCAGGTTTGCACCCCTGTCAACCCATTCTGGGTCCTCGTCTTTTTCTGAATCTCATGACAGCACCTGACTGACATTTCTGCTTATGTACTTTCTAGGCCACCAAAAACAAGGGAGGAAATGTACAATTTCAAGTTTTTCAAATTTTCCTTAACACAGACGCTTTCCCTGAAGCCGCTCCATCCAAGACACCATCTGACCTTCCCTACGTGAAGGAAAAAGCCTTTGAACACCACCCACAACACCTTGAAAATGTCAAAGCGAGTACAGTATGCTTGAGTGGGTTACCTTGCTCGGCATAAAAAACCTTCACGCTTGGCACATGTCAGAGCAGTGGATACTAGGATAGGTAGGGGTCAGAGGAGGGCTTCAGAGAAACTCCTGGGGGAGAGATCCTGAGCACAACAGTTTGCAGGCCTGTAGCTTTCGGGCCACCAAAAGGAGAGGGGGACATAGACATTTCAAAGTGTCTCTCCTGTTCCTGCAGCATATGTGCTTGGGAGACCATATGGACATGTCAAAGCAAATTTCAAATCTCAAAGTGCACACAATTGTAGCATAGCAACAGGAAAACCTGAACTTCAACATCAAACTCTACAGTTCCAGATTATGTGCTATACCACGGAGATATTGAAAGAGAGGTGTTTGACCATATGTTGGCAGCAGCGTTGTTAGTCTTTGCGTCACTCTCACATACGTGCTCTTACTGCTGGGTGGTGCGCGGTTACCAGCCTGGAATCGAGCAAGCAACTGTTCTGTGTGATCTTGCTCACGCTGTATATGTTCAAGGAGTTTAAAGATGGTTGGATGGTGGCATGCAACAGAGGATTGAAATGCATGGTGCCAACCTTCAACGGAATTATTGGTCCGAGGCAGTCCATCTTCCACACGGGAGCGCATATTCCACAGAGGAATAGGAAAAGGTGGCACCCGTCTCCCATTTGGCCGCAATCTCCCGATGTAATTGTCTTCCCAATAGTCATACACCAGGGTCAGTTCATCTGGTCGACTCTCCTCCAAGGTCTGGAAACACTCAGCAACATCATCCACAGGAACAAAACTTAATGCTAACAGCATTTTGGTGAACATTCTTACTCTCTCCTCATCTCTATAGCTGGCGGTCAGTCCCTCATGTTGAATTCTGCGCCACAATGATTGACCCAGATGGAACAGGCAGCCAGAAACTGTAGCATTGGGAAATACAGTGCGGGCAGCTTGCAGACTTGCTCTCTCAAAGTCCATCAAGATTGTCAATGGTGCCAACGTGTTTCTGGTTTCCAGCAGTTTCCTCAACACACGTTCATAGTCCTCCTCCCTTTTACTGTTCAACAACACGTAGACCATGGGAAGTGCACGATTGTCTACAAATGCATGGATGGTAAAGACTTGGACAAACAAATGGGGGGCAACTTTGAATGTCCCATCCATGAACCAATGTCCATGTTGCTCCAACACCTCAAGATTAGATTCTGTAGTGAAAATGAATATGCGTCTTTCATCATTTTCACCTGAATCCCACAACAGTAATTGTTCACCACGTGTGCTTCTTTGTAGCGGCTCAGGAATTTGTATGTCTCTTATGCACCTGGGATTACCCATTGCTAGATGGCCTGCATTTCTCTTTCTATTAACTGTTCTCTGCATGGAGGTGTATGCAGGCAATAATGTAGCTGCTTCTAAACTTGTCCCAGCTGTTGTGCCATGAATGATCTGACGTGGCCTTTCAACCGTAGCCACAGCTCTTTCACGTATGTCTCCCATCATTCGATCAGCTTCAATTCTAGCATTGTTGGGTGCATGCACATGCGCCGTTATCTCAACAGAAGATCCATCAACGAGCCTCTTTCTTCTTCCCACACAGTCACGGCGCACACACCTCCAGGACGTGGATCCGTCTGCCATCACTCGGTCACGCCGATATCGATAGCCCTCATTAACCCAGTGCTCTCTCCCACGCTGTGAAGTTATTACTTCCATGTCTATGTCAAATCACTCCTGAAACCATACAATTAATAACATTATCCTATTTTGACTTGCAATTGATATACAATTGCCTATATCATGAATGCACTACTCAAAAGAACATCATACCTGTAAGACTGGAAGTATATCGATGAAACCCTCAGGAACTGTAGTCGACCTTCAACCCTGAACCAGTACCTGCAAGAATTATAACATGCATGTAAACTTAATGTTCACCCCCCACCAATCTCCAGCACACAAAAAAACATGCAAAGGTCAAATAGGTGAGGTTAGGCCATACATATGTAGAGTTTAGTGCTATGGCACAACACCATATACCTGCAAGGGTGCGATTCCTGTCAGCAAAACACTGAAGATGTCTGTCCTCTGTTGACTGTGGTGTCTTGATTGTAGTCTGTTGATTGTAGTCACCTTCAGTAGTAGATTAGATAAGGTTATTATATACATAGGACATACAAATCCCTATATGTAAAGTTCAGTGCTATGGCACAACACCATATACCTGCAAGGGTGCGATTCCTGTCAGCAAAACACTGAAGATGTGTGTCCTCTGTTGATCGTGGTCTCTTGAATGTCCTCTGTTGATTGTAGTCACCTTCAGTAGTAGATTAGATAAGGTTATTATATACATAGGACATACAAATCCCTATATGTAAAGTTCAGTGCTATGGCACAACACCATATACCTGCAAGGGTGCGATTCCTGTCAGCAAAACACTGAAGATGTGTGTCCTCTGTTGATCGTGGTCTCTTGAATGTCCTCTGTTGATTGTAGTCACCTTCAGTAGTAGATTAGATAAGGTTATTATATACATAGGACATACAAATCCCTATATGTAAAGTTCAGTGCTATGGCACAACACCATATACCTGCAAGGGTGCGATTCCTGTCAGCAAAACACTGAAGATGTGTGTCCTCTGTTGATCGTGGTCTCTTGAATGTCCTCTGTTGATTGTAGTCACCTTCAGTAGTAGATTAGATAAGGTTATTATATACATAGGACATACAAATCCCTATACCTCTGTACTTACGTTGCCTCCAAGATTGAACTTCTAGACAACACTAGGGTTTCAGCAAATTCATATCCCTCAGCACATGACTGCAAGACTAAAATTTATAAGGTTAGCACATAGATATAACAAACAACACCCACTATGTCTGTACTTACCTTTGCAATCATACCTGTAATAGTTAAAATCTGGCTTGCCAACCATCATGGATTAAGAACGTCATTATACCTAATCGCAGACAGAAGGAAGGCAGAGAGGCCCAAAACAAGGACCCACAACAATTGTATACAATCACCCTCACTACACACCCAAGGCTAAAAGTGTACCCCAATAAGCCCTACCATCAGACTATTTATCCTATCCTATTGTTCCAATTTAGCAAAACCAAAAAATGAAGCTATGCATATACCTGTAAATGTGAATATCCTCTTATGTATGATACCTGCAAAAGAAAATGGTACCCAATGCCTTTATAAAACTATAAACCGTGAGCACACTCGGTTTTTTAAAAAATCTTTATTCATTTTAAATGACACATCATGTGTACAAGAATCAAAACATTAAAATGAAATACATCACATGTCAATCAAGTACCTCCCTTCCCAACCCACTTCCCCACTCTTACTTTTCCCAATATGAATGATAATAGTATAATTTAGACACCCTCCCAACAATAAGACAGTGTATCTTTAAATAGAAAATAGTGTATATTCATTACAGTAAGATGTTAATGTCTCCCTTTTTTATTGTTACTGTTCTTTCCATTTTGATAATGTGACATAATGAATTGTACCCAAAACTAGATACTTTAAAATTATTACTTATATGTTGAATGGTGACTCCTGTGCTGATATTTTCCTTTTTTTTTTCTCATGCACTTACCCAATAATATTGCATCATTACATCATGATACAATCCTCAAATTAAACATATTCAGATACTAGTGTTGCTGGCATAAGAGTTTTTACCTCATGCCAACAAGTTTTTTTAGATATTTATTACTTTTAAAATCTATAACTCCATCCAATTATGCTTCCAATTAATATCCATCATCACATTATACATAATCTTAATACCATACCTCAACCTTCTCGCTCTTTTAACATGCGGGAAAACTAAGCGCAAGACGGGGTGTCCTTAAAAATCCGCGTTCCGTGCCCCTTTTCAGGTCCCTGCCCCTGACAGGGCTGGATGAGAAGGTTCATAGACAACGGCGCGAAAGACGAAAGCCAATTTAAGGCAAGGCGCGCCGCCGCACCGCACCAAATTACAGTTTTTAGGGGCTCCGATGGGGGGTTTTGTTCGGGAACCCCCTTCTGTTTACTTAATAGACATCGCGCCGGCGTTATCGGGGGTTTGGGGGTCGTAACCCTCCACATTATAGTAAAGTGGGGGGTTCTCCCCCCCTCGCCCTCCGTCGGAGCCCTAAAAACGGTCATTTAGAGCGGCGCGGCTTGCGCGCAATCGTCTATGAACCCGTCGGAGCCCTAAAAACAGTAATTTAGAAAGGCGCGGCGTCGCGCGCTACGCTCAATAGGGTGGGCACGCCTTTGACCCGGCGCGCCGGCGCGCTTTTGACCCGGCACCGTATGGGAATTTAACTCTGACGGATCCTAGCATGGGGAAGGGAAAGCATTAGGATCCTTCAGAGTTAAATTATCATACAACTCTGTCAGAGCCAGAGACTAAATGTGGCAGGGACCCGAAAAGTGGCGCAGAACGCGGATTTTTAAGGACCTGTGCGTTTAGATACGGGACCAAATCGCGGTTCATAGACAATTGCGCGTAAATATAAACTGGTTCATAGACAATTGCGCGCAAGACAAGATTTTTAAGGACCTGTGCGTTTAGATACGGGACCAAATCGCGGTTCATAGACAATACGGGACCAAATCGCGGTTCATAGACAATTGCGCGTAAATATCACTGGTTCATAGACAATTGCGCGCAATACAAGAACTGAAAATGTAAATATCAACATACCTATATAAACTTGAGGATCAATTGCGCTGAGTTTTATGATCGCGATTGTCTTGCGCGCAATTGTCTATGAACCATACCCCCCCTCCCTTTTCTTGCGCGTGAAGCGTAAATATAAACATACCTGTAAATGAAGAAATGTGGACGTTCGCTCTCACCAGAGGCGAGATAAATCCGCGCAAGACAAATATTCGTTATAGATCAAGTACCAGCAAAACCAGATCTTTACCTATAACGGACACGGTCAGGCAGCGAAAGGAAGGCGGGAAAGGAAGGAGGACATATATAATGTAGAAACGTAACCATAGTAACGAAAATGCATTCACGTGACTTGTATTTAAATGCTGTTCGGAGAATATATATCATGAGATAACGTAACCATGGTAACGAAAATGCATTCACGTGATTTATGTTGAAAACGCAAAGAGTCAACGTTGACGTGATGACGTGTTCGGAGAATATATATCATGAGATAACGTAACCATGGTAACGAAAATGCATTCACGTGATTTATGTTGAAAACGCAAAGAGTCAACGTTGACGTGATGACGTGTTCACGTGCTGTACGTGCGCGTGTCCTCCGATGGTCAAGCGGCCTCTAGTGGCGCGCTCAGTTGTCTTGCGCTGAGTTGTCTTGCGCTGAGTTGTCTTGCGCTCAATTGTCTTGCGCGGAGTTGTCGCTGCGCTGAATTGTCTTGCGCGGAGTTGTCGCTGCGCTGAATTGTCTTGCGCGCAATTGTCTTTGCGCTTATTTGTCTGCGCGCGATTGTCTTGCGCGTTTTTGACCTGTCACCGGAACTGGTGTACTTGGTGACTGCCTTGGTGCCCTCGGACACGGCATGTTTGGCCAGTTCACCGGGCAGCAGGAGGCGCACTGCGGTCTGGATCTCCCTGGAGGTGATGGTGGAACGCTTGTTGTAATGAGCGAGGCGGGAGGCTTCCCCGGCGATGCGCTCAAAGATGTCACTCACGAAGGAGTTCATGATGCCCATGGCCTTGGAGGAAATGCCGGTGTCGGGATGAACTTGCTTCAATACCTTGTACACGTAGATAGCGTACGTCTCCTTCCTCTGTTTCTTGCGCTTCTTGCCATCTTTTTTCTGAGTCTTGCTCACCGCTTTCTTGGAGCCCTTTTTGGCTGCGGGAGCGGATTTGGCCGGTTCAGGCATCGCTTCCTTTGTAGCTTCAAAGTGAGGAAGTAACAGAGTGTGATCTCCGATCCATGGCTCTATTTATAGCATGCTTATGCAAATTCGTCTTGCTGAGCGCCTTTCCTTGCTATTGGACCCAGCTAAGCGTTGGCGATAGGGTTACTTTCTAGACTGGGATTGGTCCGCGAGCAAACCTTGGAGGATAATCAGCCTCATAGGCGGAGCTGAACTCTTCCAACCAATCAAAAAGGAGATAGCGAAGCTTGAAGAAAGTATAAAAGTTCCAGGATTGAGGCTCTTTAGATTCTTTTTATCTTTAGAAGGGGCTTTGTAACGAGATGTCCGGGCGTGGTAAGCAGGGTGGAAAGGTTCGGGCTAAGGCCAAGACTCGCTCGTCCCGGGCAGGGCTGCAGTTCCCCGTAGGGCGCGTGCACAGACTGCTGAGGAAAGGCAACTATGCAGAGCGTGTGGGTGCCGGCGCTCCGGTCTATCTGGCAGCGGTGCTGGAGTATCTGACCGCTGAGATTTTAGAGCTGGCAGGCAATGCCGCGCGCGATAACAAGAAGACTCGCATCATCCCCAGGCATTTGCAGCTGGCCATCCGCAACGATGAAGAATTGAATAAGCTGCTAGGGAAGGTCACCATCGCGCAGGGCGGCGTCCTGCCCAACATCCAGGCTGTGCTACTGCCCAAGAAAACCGAAAGCCACAAAGCGGCCAAGAGCAAGTAAAGCTGTCCCGGTGAGAGGACGTCAGCAAGAAGCCCAAAGGCTCTTTTCAGAGCCACCTACTCTCGTCTTATAAAGAGCTAGTTTGCTGTATGAATCCGTTTTTCTTTTGCAAAGTTTAGTTGGAAACTCGGCAAGACTTAAATGTACTATATGGAAGTGTGTGTGCTAACTGAGCTAGCCGTGTTTGCTCTTTGGTCACCGCTACAGTATTTTGGCACACCTCTCAAGCTTACCTTTTAGTATTAGAAAGAAAGGCGAGAAAAAGACATGACATAGCCAGAAGGATTGGAATATCAACTGGTTTTTAGAACAGAAAGTAAAATTAGGTAGGTGACAGCTTTGAACCGTCTAGGGAAAACAGGGTTAGGAAAAAAACTTCCCCTCCCACGAACACCACCTTAGCAAGAACGATTTGTAATTGCTTCTCTTCTGGTCTGACCAATCGCTACACAGGGCGGGCTTTTCAAACATTGCCACCTAGAGCTAAGGCCTGCACTCTCCCCTTTAAAGACCTCTGTTAACTTTTTTAAGGCACTGATCGTTTATTTATTTATTTTTTATATAACTCTTTATTCATTTTTTTATTATTCTTTATTACTTTTCAAATTTACAATAAGTGTAACAATATATCCAAACAAATTAACAATAAATATAACACTTAATAATCATCAATGGTACAAATAATATGCTCTTATCTCTCACCCTTCCCTATCATATAATCAATACCTTATACAATATGTAACAATAAATTTACCCTCCACCCCTCACAATCAAACTTGTAAATTTTAAGGGGAAAAAAATAAAATAAAATGTCATCTAATCGGTACAATACTTTGTAAATGGCTCCCACACATCCTGAAATTTCCTGAAATAACCGTGCTGTATTGCAATAAATTTTTCCATTTTATAAAGATGACATAAGGAATTCCACCAGAAATTGTAATTTAATCTACTCCAATTTTTCCAATTATATGTAATTTGTTGAATGGCAACCCCAGTCATAAGTAATAATTTGTTATTATTTGTAGAAATCTGACTTTTTGCTCTCATTGCCATTCCAAATAGCACAGTATCATATGATAATAGCACTGGGTTATCTAATAAACAATTAATTTGGTCCCAAATTGATTTTCAGAAATTCATAATCAATGAAGAATAGAATAATGATTAGAAGTCCCTGCTTCGAGATGACAGTGCCAACATTTATTAGACTTAGAGCCATCCAATTTTTGTAATCGAACAAGGGTCCATAATGCTCTATGTAACAGAAAAAAACAAATTTGTCACATAGATTCCGACACTGTACATCTCATCCTCCAAGTCCAAATTCGTGGCCATTGAGACGCAGTAATTTGGTGCTTGATCTCAATACTCCAAATGTCTCTCAGACCAGTGTTTAGTTTCTTTTTAATAAATCTAGTCTAATTTATACCACTGGGCGGCCTGGTGACCCAAGAAGTCCGCCTGAAAGCATAAGAACTCCATACTAAAATGATTACAAAGGTTTTTCCATTCAGGGAACCCCGCCTGAATGGCTTGCTTCAATTGCAACCATCTAAAACATTCTGATTTATTAAGACCATATTTATGTTGCATTTTACTATTTGAGATAACATCATCTAATAAACGTATTCCTGCTATCATCCAATGCTTCCAGGCGAGCCTTTCTCCGCCAATTTGAATCTTGGAGTTCAGCCATATAGATTGATTTGTAGATTTGTGAATTGGAATTGTTGTTAAATTACTTACATAACGTAATGTTTTCTATGTATCAGCTAATAATCTGTTATCTTTACTGTAACTAGGCATTTTGATATTGAGCACATGACAAAGGCGCAAAGGAGACATGAGTTGCCATTCAAGCCACAACCAATCTTGGAGTTTTTCCATAAGCTCTGGGAGGACCCAAAACATACCCTGGTGCAAAATATAGGCTTGATGATACCAATAAAAATTGGGAAAATTTACCCCTCCCTCTGAAATTGGCCTTTGTAAAGATACCAAGGCTACTCTGGAAGTTTTACCCAGCGTAATAAATTTTATGCGAATACTATTTAATTTTTTATAAAAGGACCCTTGAAAATAAACCGGCAACATACCCATCTGATAAAAAACCACAGGCAAGATCATCATCTTAATAGTTTGGACTCTCCCCCATCTTGTGACCTTCTGTAATAACGATTTTTCATTTATTTTTATTGTTTCTTCCATTGTATTTTTAATCCAAATGCCTAAATATTTTATTCCATCTTCCCTCCATAGAAAGGGAAATGAATCAAATAAACCTTTTGTACAATGGACATTGAGTGGAAGAATTTCTGTTTTACTCCAATTTATCTTGTAACCTGAAAATTTTCCAAATTTCTCAATCATTTCAAGTACGCAAGGAATGATTGTCTCAGGATTTCTCAAATAGAGCAATATATCATCTGCGTAAGCCGAGACCTTATATTCCCGATCTCTACGAGGAATATCCTGAATCTCATCTGCTTGCTGAATAGCTTGTAACAGGGGTTCCAATACAATATCAAAAAGCAGAGGAGATAAAGGACAGCCTTGTCTAACCCCCCTCTGCAACCTAAAGCCATCTGAGAAATTATTATTAATATACAATTTAGCAACAGAGGAGCTATACAATGTTTGAATCATTTGTACCAAACCATTCCAATGCTTGATACAAGAAGGTCCATTCAACACGATCAAAGGTCTTCTCTGCATCAAGGGATACAGAAAAAGCTGGATCATTTAAGGCTTTTGATAAATTCAACATATGCAAGGCAAGCCTAGTGTTTTTAGAAGAATGTTTTTTATTATTGGGATGCATTTTAGCTTTTTTTAAAATCTTTATTGATTTTCAATCTTTGACAGTGCAATACAATTACTTGAACACAAACACTGCATAAAACGCACTATTAAATACACAATTAATACATAAAACAATCATTTTCTCCCCCTCCTCCCAATTATTAATTCAAGAAGGCATATTATGTTATTACAATATTATAATTAAGTAATTTTAATAATCAAAGTACATTTCCTTCCCATCCCCCTGGATGTGTAAGGAAATTTGATAAAAAGAGAGATACATGACAATTATTAAATGCAACAAATGCAGTCAATGGGCTCCACACCCTATTAAAAGTATTACTAAACCCTAAACATTCCACATTTATTCTCTCATACTTGCAACAGACAGAACATGGTCCCACTTCTCACCAATACATAAGAACATAAGAAATGCCTTCACCGGATCAGACCGAGGTCCATCAAGTCCGGCGCTCCGCTCACGCGGCGGCCCATTTAGGTTCTCTATTATGAAAACCTGAAATTACCGTATCCCTCAGTATGATTTGCAAGAAGGTGTATATCCAACTTGTGCTTGAAACCCCGAAGAGTTGTCTCCGCCACAACATCTTCTGGTAGAGCATTCCAGGCGCCCACCACTCGTTGTGAGAAACAGAACTTCCTGGCATTCGTCCTGAACCTGCTGCCACCCAGTTTCAGGCTGTGACCTCTTGTCTGTGTTACATCTGAAAATGTTAGTAATGCTGGTTCTTGGTCTATTTCATCCAATCCTTTTAGTATTTTAAAAGTCTCTATCAAATCGCCTCTCAGTCTTCTCCTCTCGAGTGTGAACAGTCCCAGTTTCCTGAGGCGTTCCTCATAGCTCAAATTTTCCATTCCTTTGACTAGTTTCGTGGCTCGCCTTTGCACCTTCTCCAACATAGTTATATCCTTCTTGAGGTAAGGAGACCAGTGTTGGACACAGTATTCCAAGTGTGGTCTGACCATTGCTCTATAAAGTGGCATTATGACTTCTTCCGATCTACTCGTGATCCCGTTCTTAATCAAGCCCTTATTAGTTTGTGATCCTCCAAGTGTTGCACAATGCTATCTTTAATAAGTGTTTCAATTATCTTCCCAGGAACCGATGTGAGGCTCACAGGTCGGTAGTTTCCTGGATCACCTCTTGATCCTTTTTTGAAAATCGGGATGACATTTGCTGTCCTCCAGTCTTCTGGTATTTGCCCTGTTCTAATTGACATGTTAGCTACAGCTTGTAATAGTTCACCAATTTCCACCTTAAGTTCCTTTAATACTCTCGGGTGAATTCCATCTGGTCCAGGGGATTTGTCATTTTTTAGTTTGTCAATCTGTACGTATATCGTGTCCAGCGTCACATTTACTGTTGAGAGGTTGTCCTCTATGCCATTGTTTTTCAACCGCTGTTCCATGGCACACTAGTGTGCCGCGAGATGTTGCCTGGTGTGCCGCAGGGCCGCCATCAGGGCAGTACTACCAGTCCTGCATTCAGGGGCCCGGAGCTGACAGGGGGCCCGAGGCAGGGGCGCCAGTAGCTCGCCAAGGCAAAGTGAGTCGATCACCCATGACTCACTTTGTCTTGGCGATCTAATCTATCGAGCCGATAAGTCTTGTTCTCCCCGACGTCAATTCTGCAGTCGGAGAGGAAGTTCGGGCCAGCCAATCGCTGCCTGGCTGGGCGGAACTTCCTCTCCGATTGCAGAATTGACGTCAGGGAGAGCATGCGTCGGCGTCGGCTTTGGGGCCTGTTATCCATTAGTGGGTCCTGTTCCCTGATGGCAGCGGCAGTGGCAGTGGCTTGGGGAACGGCAGGGAGAAAGAAAGAAAGGGGGCAGGCAGGGAAACAGAAGGAAAGAAGAGAAACAGAAAAAAAGAAAGAAAGGTCAGGGAGAGAGGAAGAAAAAGTTGGGGGAGGGAATGAGGTGTGGAGGAGAGAAAGCATACAGGCTGATAGAAGGGAAGAAAGAGTGGATACACAGTCAGAAGAAGAAAGTGCAACCAGAAATCACCAGACAAGGTAGGAAAAATGATTTTATTTTAAATTTAGCAAAGTGGAGGCAGTATTACCACAGTTTTCAAAGGAATTTGCCCAAATAACTTAATAGTTAACTGGGTAAATTCCCAGAGATGAAAACTTCCCTTCACTTACTATGCACAGTTCTGAATTTATATCTGCTGTCTATATTTTACAATATGGTCACCTTTTACTAAACCGCAATAGTGGTTTTTAGCGCAGGGAGCCTATGAGCGTCAAGAGCAGCGCTGGGCATTCAGCGCAGCTCCATGCGCTAAAAACTGCTATTGTGGTTTAATAAAAAGGATGGAGGGTATATTTGTCTATTTTTGTATGCTATAAAAACCAAATACAGAGAGAGACTGAGAGCTGTTGACGAAGAGCTATGTGTGTGTCTTTCTTCGATTCCAGGCAGAATATCAGCTTTGTGTTCAGCCAAACAGGCCCAGGTTTCGCACTGAATAAAGTATTTTATAATTTTTCACTATTCTGTTTACTTAATATTTCATAATAAAGTAATTATAAAATACTTTCTTTGTGTTTATTTGATTCCTATTCAAGAGAATTACTTTATATATAGTCAATATAGGCACAGAGTTAAATTTTTTAACATTTTCTAATGGTGGTGTGCCTCGTGATTTTTTTCATGAAACAAGTGTGCCTTTGCCCAAAAAAGGTTGAAAAACACTGCTCTATGCCACCGGTTAATATCCTCCCTATGTCTGGCACTGATGCAATGTCCTCATTTGTGAAGACCAAGGCAAAGAATGAATTTAACCTATCAGCAACCTGTTTGTCCGCTTTAATTGCCCCCTTCATTCCTTGGTCGTCTAGAGGCCCCACTGTCTCTCTTGCTGGTTGCTTTCCTTTTACATATCTAAAAAAGGGCTTGAAGTTTTTGGTTTCTTGTGCTATCTTTTCTTCATAGACTTTTTTGGCGTTTCTTAACACTCTGTGACACTTTTTATGGTCGATTTTGTGACAGTTCCAGGCCTCCGTTGTTTTTTCCCTCTTCCATTTTTTGAACGAGTTTCGCTTTTCCCTCACTGCCTCTTTCACCTCCTTGGATAACCAAGCTGGTTCACTTTTGTTCTTTTTTCGTTTTCCTTTGGATACCCTCGGAATGTGTAGATTCTGTGCTTCTGTGATGTCAGACTTCAACAAACTCTACAATAAATATAGCCACGTAACTTGCGACCTCAACCACTGCCCACCATACCTATTGAAAGCCTCCAGTACACTATTTCGCACCCTACTCTTGCAATGGATACAAACCCTACTAACTGATGGCCTTTTCCCACAAGATCTCAGCGAAATCATCATCACTCCAATCCTGAAAGACCCCAAAGGAGAAACTGACCAACCATCCAACTACAGACCAATAGCCTCAATACCACTCTATGTCAAGCTAATGGAAGGCCTCATAGCCAAAGTCCTAAACTCATACTTAGAGAACCACAACCTACTCCAACAAACACAATCAGGCTTCAAAACCAACCAAGCACTGAGACCCTACTTGGCTCACTCATGGACACTGCCAGACAACACCTCAGCACAGGGAAAAAAATGCTAATTATCCAACTCGATCTCTCCGCAGCCTTTGACCTGGTACACCATAACATTCTTCTACAGATACTGGATTCAATAGGAATCAGTGGTAAGGTACAATCATGGTTTAAAGGATTCCTACAATCCAGAACATA
Source organism: Geotrypetes seraphini (assembly GCF_902459505.1). NCBI lineage: Eukaryota > Metazoa > Chordata > Amphibia > Gymnophiona > Dermophiidae > Geotrypetes > Geotrypetes seraphini. Next base: position 104,248,435 of record NC_047091.1, read on the forward strand.
CAGAGTTAAAACAAACAAAGAAAAATCTGAGCCATGGTCTAACACCTGCGGAGTATCCCAAAGATCACCTCTTTCTCCCACACTCTTCAACTTATGCATTGCCTCCCTCAGCTCCTACCTAGACAAACAAGGTCTAACTTCCTACAGCTATGCAGATGACATCACCATTCTCCTTCCGTTCGACCAACTAGCACCATGCATGACAGACAAAATACACAGAACACTTGAAACAATAGCAACTTGGATGAAAGCCCACAAACTAAAACTAAATCCAGACAAAACAAACTTCATCCTACTTGAAAATAACAAAACCCCCAACCGTAACAAGCCTTATCATAAACTCTACAACATACTACATCCAACCCACTTTAAAACTCCTGGGAGTGCTAATAGACAAAGGCTGTACAATGCAGCCACAAATCAACAATACAATAAAAAAAATCATTCGCAGTCATGAGAAACCTAAGGCAAATCAGAAAATTATTTGACAGAAAACAATTCAAACTCTTGCCCTAATCCTAGTTCTAATAGACTACTGCAACATATTATATCTCCCATGCACAGCAACCATGATAAAACAATTACAAACAATACAAAACACAGCCCTAAGACTGGCCTACTCACTGAAGAAATATGACCACATCACAGAGGCATACCTCGACTCATATTGCCTATTATTTAAAGCAATAAACGGAGACAGCCCAGCTTATTGGAACAATCGACAAGTTCAAACCACCTCAACCAGACATAGGAGAACCCACAAACCATTCACACACCCTCCAATCAAAAACGTCAAAAGAAAAAACTGTACGACAACCTCCTAGCCACTCAAGCTGCAAAATTCTACCAACACTACAAAACTACAACCCATTGACCACAACCACAGACTACAAAACCTTCAAAAAAGAAATAAAAACCCTTCTATTCATAAAACAAATATAACCGAACTAACACCTGCATCAACTGCAACGACTACATATGAACTTCTAATATGTCAACTCAGATGTAATCCTCAACAACTCTAAGAAATGTACAAACTATTCCCTAAATACTTCTAGTCTCCGTACAAACCATTTGTACTCTGCCTTGAACCGCAAGGTAATGGCGGAATAGAAATCCCTAATGTAATGTAATGTATAAGTGGTACAAACATTTGCCCACCAAAATGTGTAATTCAGTCTGTCGTAGCTCTTCCAATTATGTGTAACCATTCCTGTCATGATCAAAAAAAGATGGCTTTTATATTTATCCAAAGAAGGCTTAATGTGTAAAAGCGTATGGCTTCATAGGTTAAAGGAATTGGTGATTCAAGAATATGATTGATTTGTCCCCAAGTATCAAAGGACAAATGATCCAACAGATGATCCAAAGTCCCTATATCACTATGACAATGCCAGCATCTACTAGACTTAGAACTCTCTAGTTTTTGTAAACGAACTGGGGTCCAAGCAAACCTATGTAATAAAAATAACCAAGTTTGTCTCGTAGATGCTGACGCTGTACATTTCATCCTCTAAATCCAAATTCATGGCCAATGATATAAAGAAATATTCTGTTTTATCTTGATGCTCCAAATGTCTCTAAGACTATTTTTTGGCTTCGTATTCAAAAATTAATTTGTAACACTGGGCGGCATGATGTCCTATTAAATCTGTCTGGTAGCTAGAGTTGGGAGCAGCCCCCACAATGGATGACAAAAAGCTGATCTTTTGGGTGTACTGTTACCCCTCACATTGTGGTTCCTACTTCTGGCACAGAGGATTGCATTGTTCAATTTTTGTTGGGAATGAGGGAGAGCGGTGCCGGCGAGGGGGTTTGTGATTTGCAAGTATGTTTTTTCTTTTTTAGGTGTTGGGGTATGTTTTGAGGGGGGAGAAATGGTGTGGATTACTTTGAGAGACTCTGGGAATTAGATGGATTTGCTTTAGTGCTTTAGCGCTGGACTTTCACTCTGCGTCCTTTGTTGTGCCAGCTGCTGTGAGAGGTCGAGCATTTGTTGGTGGTCAGTGGTGGCGGCTGGTTGGTGCAGCTGAATATTGGGAGCTTTGGCGGTTGTGTGCGGGCGATCCTCCAGTTGGCGAGATCTGCCCCTGCTTCTGGTCCCGTGGCTGTGTCTTTGCCATCTCTGTAAGGCTGAACAGGCAGAGGAGGAGGAAGAAGTTGCTCGATATCGCTTCCTTCTTTTCCCCTCCTTGCTGATCCGATTGTGATGATCCATGTTGTTTGTGATGTCCTGGCCCTTTAAGTGGGTGGAGTTTGAGGCCATGCTTGAAAAGGCACTGTCTGTAGGCTGGATTGCGTTTTGCTGCAGCTGTGCCTTTAAGGGGGTGGATCCCAGCACACTGACATCATCCGGAGATGAGGTCGAGGCAGCCGTTGTCTTTGGACTGCAAGGAGCATGGCGCCATGCTGGTTTGCTGCAGTCCGGAGTTGGCGCTGTTAAGATGGCTGGTGGAGGGGATATGAGACCCTCAGCCGTTGCCCTCCCGGTGTGCTCTCCCGCAGTCAGCCTGGTCTTCTGAGCGGCCGTCGGGGAAGCCTGCATGATGCTGGACAGTTTTAGCAGCAGTCTGCTCTGCTTTTTCTGGGCTGCCTGAGGCAGCATGTAAACTGAGGTTGCCGTGGCTGTGGTTTGGAGTCCCGGGGAGGTTGATACCAGCGTCATGTGCTACTAGTGTTTTACCGGTTGCTGCTTCTTTTTTGTGCTGGTCTTCCCCCGGGTTCTTCAGCGTATGCAAGCGATTTCTGCGGGCCCTTGGGGACATTTTTAGGCACTGGGGGCAGGCAGCCATGAGGTGAGCCTTCCCCAGTCAGCAAGGGCAGGATTAATCATTGAGGGCCCCTAGGAACACAAGTGCACTGAAACCCCTAGCCCTGCCCGCCCATGTCCCACCCATTTTATTTACCTGTTTTCTTATTTATTTCTTTATTTCCACTTGTATTTCTTGTTTTCTATTATTATAAAATTCAAAACAAACAAAGATTACCATACCAGTGCCAGTGTACAGTTTTAGTTCTATGCAAACCCCAAACATCTCTGATCAAATCCCCCCCTTCCCACCTACTTGTCCAGGACTTTAACTCTGAACCCTTTCCATATGTATATAAAAGTGTTCAAATGGATAAGTTTATATTAATAACCAAGTTTGCAACTCCTCTCAAATGCCTCACTGAATGTCATCCAACTTTAACCCATATGTATGTATGTTAATTTGTAACAAAACAACAAGGCAAGTGGTTCACCAAAGAATCCAACGTGGAACAAAAGAAGATCGGCAGACAATAAGGAGATTCAAATCAGGTTTATTCAAGGTGCTCCCAGTAACCATGCCTGATGCATTTCGACAAACAAGGCTAGTCAATGCTAACAGAAAACCATGTCTTTCATACATACAGGACATAGAACCACCCTCACCCAGTATGGAATAAGTAATCACAAACTAACCCCCCCTTTTTTTTTTCAAAAGTACGGAAGAGATTTTTAGCACTGGCTAGTGGGCTGAATGTTCTGCGCTGTGAGGAAGGAGAGGAAAAAAATTCCTGTAAGCTCAGGTGAAGACCCCCAAGAATTTCACTGTTACAGCAGTAGCAGACCAAAGCAGGGCCAAGAGCTAAAATGGTTGTTCAAAAAGCAAAATAGGCTCTCTGACTAGAAACTGTCAACTCTGAAAGACACTGTCAACTCTGAAAGGCATTTCTGCATTTTTTCTGAGAAGCAGAGGGCGTAGTTAGAGAGAAAAAACAATTCTGATGAAAAATATAAGCAGCATGATAACTTTATAAAAGTTTCACCAGAAGAAAGACGAACCACGGACAGAAGTGTACAAGAAGGCTAACCACAGAGCCAGAAAACCGTTAGGCCCAGGTGCTCTAAAGAGGAACTTGGTATATTTAAAGAACATTTACGGGGAGGTGAGGGAGAAGCAGATGAAAAAAGGCTTGACACAGAATCACTCAATTATATTAACCAATCCATAGCTTAATATATGAGATAATGAATATGATTAACCAATGAAAGTATGAAATGTAACCTGCACCAACGTGTGCCAGAGCTGTCAGAATCATATAAAAGAAAGCTTGAACCAAGGAGTCAGAACTCTTTGGAAGTTCTCTATCAGCCTGGCCAGCCTGGTGTATGCTCTATCACTCTGTATGCTGTGTGATTTGTTCCTGTAAGCTATTACTATTTGATTACTAAAACTCATATTATTTGTATCAGCATAAAGAGAGTTGAGTGGTCTGTCTGTGAAGGTCTAGGGTCTTCAGCTGTTCTGATGATCATAGGAATTCTGTGCCCATCGGAGCAGTGCAGAGCATTCAGCATGCTGGCTTGTGTTACAAATCGAAGGAACGATACAGTTTAGGGGTGAAGAAACAGTAATGCATATCCCCCAATACTGAACAAAATATAAAGATAGGATGTAAATTTGAAAAAAAGAGAAATAACAAGTCACTTTACAAATTAACAAATACAAATAAAACAAAAAATGGAAAATAAGATACCTTTTTATTGGACTAATACATTTTTTAGTTAGCTTTCAGAGGTCAAACCCTCTTTCCTTAGGTCAGTAAAGTATACTGCTGTTACAGTATTCTGTCCTGACCTGAAGAAGGAGAATTTGGTCTCTGAAAGTTAGTCAAACATATTCGAATTAGTCCAATAAAAGGATCACCATTTCTATTTCTAAACACTTATCAACACAGCTCTAATACTACATTATCCTGAAGCAAAAAAAATAAAATATATAGAATTTTATTTTCTGCCTTTCTCATGTGATTTCTGTTTTCCTCATTTTCTTGTCATTCTCTTCCTTCCATCCAGTATCTGCCCCTTCCAGAAAACATCTTCTTCCCTCTGCCATCTCTCCTCCTGCTCCCCCCCCTTGGTCTGACATCCATCATCTTCCCTTTGTTCCCCTCATGGTCTCTCTCTTCTTCTCTCCCCCCTGTGGTTTTTAGCATCTCTCTCTTCTCATTTCCTCCACTCAAATCTGATAACTCTGTCTCCTTTCCCATTTCCTAGCAACTCTCCTCTCTTCCCTTTTCTTCTCTGGTCTTCCTTCTCTATTTTCTGCCTCCGTCAGTGAGGAGGTGAGGGGCTAGAGGCTATCTTTCTCTAATTCATCTCCCTGCCACACCTGTCCATTGGTCTTTCCCATGATTTCCACAATTTCCAGCATATCCCCTCTCTCCATTCTTGTAGCCCAAAATCTCCTCTCCATCTTTGATAGCCTGACATATCCCTGTCCTTTTTCCTTCACTATCTTCTATCCCTTCTCTCCTCCCTCCCCTCATAATCAATCATCTTACCATCTCTCTTTTCCCTCTTCCTCAGGGTCCAAGATTGCTTCCGCTTTCTTTCCTGTTGTTCTCTCCTCCTGTCACCCTATGATCTAGCCCCCCACCTGACCTTGTCTAACATTTCCCCTTCTTTCCCTCCCTCTCATGCCCTGATCCAATAAACTGCATTTGTTGTTCTTCCTGACTGCCCTTCCATATAGCATCTTCCCCTCCCCAGGCCTGCCGACTTCATCTCATTTACTGATCTGTGCTATCTCCCCTGCCGCTGGACCGCTGCCGAAGCCTGTAAACAAATTTAACACACGCCACAGGGCTCAAACAGTGCGCGTGCCACTGATGGCTTCCCCCCTTGATCAGGCCCCCCCTCGATCAGCAACACCGGGCCCCCTCTCCCACTGAAAGAAACAGGGCCTGCGACTGCTCTCTCTCTCTCCAGAAGCCTATATTGTAAACAAATTTAACACATGCCGCGGAGCTCAAACAGTGCGCGTGCCGCTGATAGCTTCCCTTCTCCTTCCTCCCCCTTATGTCGTAACTTCCCATTTCATTTATAGAGGAGGAGGAGGGAATCCGGCAGAGTCATGCGCACTGTTAGAGCCCCGTGGCATGTGTTAAATTTGTTTACAATACAGGATTCGGCAGCGGCGGGAGAGAAAGAGAGCAGTTGCAGGTCCTGTTTCTTTCAGTGGAGGGGGGCCCGGTGTTGCCGATTGAGGGGTGTCCAGTGTTGCCAATCAAGGGGGTCCCTGGTGTTGCCAATCGATGGGGGGGGGGCCATCGCTGTTTAAAAAATTTTCAGTGTTCACCTTCAGCGGGCCCCCCTGACCATTTTGGGCCCTGGCACGTGCCTCGTGGGGGTCCATGGAGCTCATTTTCCTTTTGCATTCAGAGCACATAAAGTTCGTTTTTGCTGTGGTTTTTTCATTCTTTCAGCTATTCTTCTTTTTTATTTGGTTTTCCCTTTTTTTTTTTTTTTAAAGTGGATAGTGTTTTTGATCCAGATGTTGGGAAGGGCGGATAGACTAAACTGGATTAGTGAGGGCCAGCAAAGGTATATATAGGGCTACGTGCACATGCACAGATGAGTGCCCCAAATGCCTCACCTAAGCTCTGGGAGAGCAATTCCAAATTGGGAAAGGTAGATGGCATCACCAAAGTATGGTTGACTTAGACTGCTTGTCCATGGAGAACTTCATGCAGTTTAATGTTTGAGGTTTGGGGGAGGTGGGGATCACTTATTGCAACGGTCTGAAACATTTGGCCTGCGGGCCGGATGCGGCCCCCCAGGGACTACTTTGCGGCCCGCGTTCTGTCCTCGCCTAAAGCAAGGGTCCTCAATCTTCCCACTGCCCTCCCCCAAGCCACCGCAATCGGGAAACAGACCATCACCCGAGGTCTTAGCTCTCTCTGCATATCTTCCCCAGCTCGGAGCCAACTAATTCTCTCCACCCGACGTCAATTCTAACGTCAGGAGGAAGTTCCGGCCAGTCAAAGGACAAGAAGACCCTGTAAACATAGTTAAATGCACAGAAAAATAAAGTCACTAGACAACAAAGGTAGGGAAAATAATTTTATTTTCAATATAGTGATTGAAATGTGTCAGTTTTGAGAAAGGAAAGATATTAAGCTTTAAATGTGAGGGCTGCAGAAAAAATAGGGTACTTGGAGGGTTGCAGAAAAAATAGTTAATGACAATTTTGCATAAGGTAAAACTTTTAAAGGAAAGATTTATAAACTATAAAGAGTTTTACCTCATGCAAAGTTGTCATTTCTTTAATAAGACATTAACTATTTTTTCTGCGGCCCTCCAAGTACCTACAAATTCAAAATGTGGCCTCACTAAGGGTTTGAGTTTGAGACCACTGACTTATTGCTTGTTCTATGCCAGGAGTACTGAAGAACTACTGTACTCCTATGTTTCTTGCTGTCACATTGGCTGTGTTTCGTTTTTCAATAAACACTGTCAATTTTTTTTTTTTTTTTTTTAAAGAACTGGGTATACCTAATACACTCTCCTAACGTCAAAGCAATTTTCTATTCTTTAGCATTTGGATGGGCCATGCCAAGTATAAAAGTACCGTGGGTTGTCTGAGCTTGCCTTATTTTAGTGGTTTTTATCCTTCTGTACGCAAGCTTATTAGTGCTTAATACAGCTTAGTAAACATGCCTCTAAATAATTTAGCCCCCCCCTCAAAAAAAAAAAAAGAACTTGAACTCAGACATTATTTCCCATCAAGCCAAGACCCCTCTTTTCCCCCTTTCTTGACCTTTGATACTTTAAGGAAAAAGAAAAGACGTACCGTTATAGCCGCAAACCCAGCATTTAGAAGAATAAACTCAGGGACATTGGCGTAGCGAAGGTGAGAGACGCTCGGGGGTGATGCCCCTCCCCCACCTCCACATGCTCCTTCCCCACCCCCTTCTGCCGCTTACCTTCCCCTGTACCTCTAACATTCCTAACAGAGCAACAACCTCCAAGCTACTGTCGTGCCAACGTCAACTCTTTCTCTGACATCACTTCCTAGGCATGAGTCCAGGAAGGGCGGGTGCCTGCGCCCTCAATAAGACAGCACCAGTGCGAAACGCTCCCCGCCCTCACCACACCACTGCTCAGGGACTCTCCAATACAAAACAGGCAAGTATCTTAGTATCAAACTCCTAATTAGCCGATTACCAAACTGTTCTTTGTTAAACCTCTTTCTTTTCTTTTTTAATTTATTTATTTATCAATTTTATCAATTTATCAAGTTATTACTTGTACAGAAAGATAAAGTTAAGCAACAATTAAAGAACAGTATAAATTATATCCTACTAATCAACTAATTCGATATAACTTAATATAGCTTAACTTTAACTCAAGTCCTCAATAAGAACCAAGAGGTAGAATCAGCGAGATAATAACAAAGAGATAAAAATAAGAATAAAGATTTTCAGTTATTGGCTGAGACAGGAAATCAAAATCTACAAGTGCTTAATGTATCCACTCCTATTTTCAGGTGAGCAGCTGACAACAAGGTTGTCAGTTGACTAGGATCAAAGAAGACATATTTTTGCATGGGTGACGAAGAAAATAGGTCACCCCCAAGAGCTATAACTCCTGGCTTTAACAACAAAATTCTCGTTGACATTTTTGTGTATCTCGTGACAGATCTGGATACATTTGTCTTTTATACCCTAGAAAGTCTTTCTGTTTATTCTTAAAGAAAAGTCTTAATAACCAGTTCTTGTCTGGTGTCAAGGCTACTGTGAGAAGTATTGCCAGCTTTGCAAGTTCGCTGTCTGAAAGTTCCAAAATTGTAGAAGTATTAAGTACTCGTTGATCATCTTCTTCCTTTAACTTTTCTTCCCTTTTTATTGGTAATTAATACACTTGGGTAATTGGCGGCGACAATTCTTCAGAAATTTTCAATACCTCCATCATATAACATTTCAACATATCTCTAGGAGTTACTGCCACAATTCTAGGAAAATTAATGTCTAAGATTGTTATTATGAGAAAAATTTTCTAAAGACTCCAATTTTCTCATTAAATTAATGTTATCTCTCACAAGTGTTTCTGTAATTTGTTTAGAAACTTTCGCTTCTTTGGAAGAATTCAAAGTTGAATTTTTTAAATCTTGTAAGTCGACTTTAATATTCTTAATTTCCTTTTCTTGAGTATTAATTTTGTGCTCTAACCGAGAGAGCTGAGGGTTAATAGGCAGTCCGAGAGCTCGTCTCAACGGGCGTACCTAACGCGGAGCTGGGAGGCCCGCGTGGTAGCCAGTCGGAGATGTGGGGACGCTGGGGGGAGCAGGAGATTGGTCGGCAGGTCTTCCCGCTGTCTGGAAGACCTGCCATTGGTTAGTTACAGCCGCGGAGGGCGTCGGGAGGGGGGAGGGTTTATAAGTCGGGCTTCAGAGGACTAAGGGCGTTCCTGGTCCTCCAAAGCAGCTTTAGGGGTATGGAGTCGTGTTCGGGAACTGGTGGCGGTGTGGCCGAGTTCTCCTTCGCGGCCTGTAGCTCCTTCGATGAGGAGGAGGAGCCGGTGAGTACTGCGCCGGACCGGGAGCGTTCCCTGCCGCCGAGGCGTTCTCGTGCGGTCGCCCGGGAATCGATCGTGTTGGGGGCGGGAGGAGGTAGCGTGGAAGTCACGAGGTCCGGTGGGAGGGCCCGTAGGGGTGCTGGGTCCGGTGGTTCTGGTCGGGGTGGTGCTGTGGCAGTGTCGGGGCATGCATTGCCGACCCCGGGGGAGGTGCCGGGTATGGCTGGACCTGAGCCACGTGCTGCCATATTGAGCCAGCTGGCTGTGCTGCAAGCAGCACCAGTGGTTCAGGACTGTGCCTTCCCTCAGACTGGTGACCATTTCCTTGGCAGGGGTGCGGTTGCTGGGTCAGTGGAGGGTGTTGTCCAGTTTCGGGTACCGGCGGCTTCGGGGTCTGTGGAGGGTGGGGGTCTTGGAGCTCCTGTTGGAGGTTTGGGTGTGGGTGTCACTGCTCCACCTCAGAGCATCTTCCTGCCCCCTGTTCATTCTCCCTTCTGTCCTCCCTGGGCTTCGGGGTCCTGGGGTGCGGGTTGGAGTCCTATGCCCTGGCCGCTGGGGGGTGCTTCCCTGTCTGAACATGTATCAGCCTGGGGCCGTGGGACTGGTCGCGGCGGTGGTCCTGCAGATTGGTGGGCCCTCGGGGGAGCTGGGGGTTCTGGGGGTCCCTATGGGTTCATCCTGCTGATGCTGTGCAGTTGTCTGGTCCTTGTTCGGATTTTTCTTCACAGGTCTTCGCTGGTTCTTCGGTGGGACGAGAGGCCGTGGCCACCTTTTCCCCGGAGGAAGTGCGGAGTTCCGGAGGAGTTCGGTGAGCGGAGCTCGGGCGGAGTGGACGTGGTTGCTGCAGATGGCGCTACTGGCGGAGGAATCTCGTCTGTGATGTCCGGACAGCGGGGTCCACACACGGTGGCTGCTGCGGATGGCGCCGCTGGAGAGTCGAGCGGACCGATCGTCGCTGGAGGAGCACAGGACATGGGTAACATGGCCTTAGAGGCTGATGAGTGTGGGGAACAGGGTAGGGGGAAGGGGAAGAGTAAGCGCAAGCACAAGCGGAGGGCTAGGGCTTCCTCCTCTTCTTTGTCTTCTTCTTCTTTAACCTCCACTTCTTCTTCGTCTTCCTCCCGATCTCGGACGAGGGCATTGGATGAGCAGGCAGGGCAGGAGAGCCAGGATAGGGGAGCTCCGGCATTGGTGGCGCTCACCGAGCTTTGGGAGAAGGTACCTAGAGGGTTGCGTCGTAAAATTAGGAAGCGAGCGTGCATTGATGTTTTTCGGCTCTTAGAGGGCAGGGCGCGTAGGAATAAAAAGAAGGGTAAGAAGGAGGAGGGCAAGGTTAAATCGGGTCAGGTCTCCCGTAATGTGGTCAACTGGACGCGGGCGTTTCTTTGGCTTGCTAGCGTCTGGGGCCAGGCTCGTACTCAGGACTATGGCCTGCTTTTGGCTCCTTTTCTTGCGCTTACTTTGAGATGTTTAGTACGTTCTTGCACTGGGTTACGGTCCGCATATCGCGGGCGGATTCAGTTGTGCACTATCTGGACGACTTTCTCTTCGTGGGAGCGGCGAGGTCTGCGGTGTGTTCCCGCTTGAAAGCATCATTTGAACGCGTGGCCGCTGAATTCAGAATTCCTTTGGCGGCGGATAAATCGGAGGGTCCAACTACGGTGCTTACTTTTCTGGGTATAGAGATCGATACCGTAGCAATGGTCACCAGGTTGCCGCTGGCTAAGGTGAGAATCCTGTTGTTGCAGATTTCTCGGATGGCTGAGTCCCGTAAGGCTACCCTCAGAGACGTTCAATTGCGGCTGGGGTCTCTTAACTTCGCTTGTCGGGTACTGCCTATGGGACGGGCTTTTGCTTGACGGCTTGCTGCTGCCACTTCGGGTGTTCGTGATCGTCGTCATTTCGTGCGTATTTCTGCTGGTATTCGGGCGGATCTCAGGATGTGGGTCATGTTCCTTACGTGGTTTAATGGATCGCTTCTGATACAACAGCCCGAGTTGTCTAACCTGGATTTGAAACTCTACTCGGGTGCGGCCGGTGGCCTCGGTTTCGGCCTTTACTGCCAGGGGGAATGGTGTGCAGCGCCGTGGCCTGTTGCCTGGCAGCGGAGTGGTGTTACACGGAATGTGACTCTCTTGGAGCTTTTCCGCTACTGGTAGCCTGCGAACTTTGGCATGCTCGGCTGTGTAATAAGCGCGTAGTATTTTGGTGCGATAATATGGGGGTTGTGGAGGTCGCTAATCGGCATGCCGCTAAATGTTTGCAGGTTAATCAGTTGATGCATGAGATCGTTCTGCGTTGTTTGCGGCTCAATTTTTACATTAGGGCTAGTCATGTGCCAGGGAGTCGCAACTGTATTGCTGATGCTCTTTCTCGCTTTAACTTTTCGCAGTTTCGTCAGCTGGCTCCAGACGCGCAGTTCCGGGGGTTGCAGATGCTGGATCATTTATGGAGCCTGGTTGAGAAGGGCTCTGAGACTTGCTGAGACAGTCGGTGGCTCCAACACCTGTACTCGCTACAATGCTGGATTCCGTCGATTGTCCGCTTTTCTGTCTTCCCGGGTTTGGACCCCGGGACCAGTATCTGAGAGCCTGCTGGCGGAATTTGTACTGGATTCGCATCGTGGGGTTTGTCGCGGGGAGTTGTGGCTGGCCACTTAGCTGGTTTTACATTCTTCTCCAAGGCCTTGGGGTGGCGTTGCCCGTCTTCGGGTTTCCTGGTGCGTAGACTTCTGGTGGCTATGGCTTGGATTGCGCCGCAGCAACCCAATGCCCGGCGGCCAATATCTCATGACTTGTTGGTGAGGTTGCTCGCGGAGTTGCCGGAAGGTGGCGCGGTCCTGATACGAGGAGCTGCTGTTTACTGCTGCTTTTTCGCTAGCGTTTTTCGGAGCCTTCCGCATCGGGGAGCTACTAGTGCATCCAGCTGATTCTGTGGGTGCGCGTGGCCTCTTATTGCGGCATGTGCAGTGTGGTGACAGCTCCGTTAGTTTATATCTTGCCAGATCCAAGACGGACCAGCTGGGCAGGGGCCGTACGGTGGTTTTGCATAAGATAGTGGGCTGTGTTACTTGCTCGGTTACGGCTCTGTGTGTCTATATGGCGGTTCGTCCCCCGTTGGGGTTGGCCTTGTTGTTGCATGAGGACGGCGGGCCCCTTACACGTTATCAGTTCTTAGCCGTGCTGCGTCTAGTTTTGCGCCGATGTGGTGAGGACCCAGCGCGATTTGGTACTCATTCATTTCGGATTGGGGCTGCCACTTGTGCCTTTCTGGCTGGGGTGCGGTGTGAAGGGATTCAACGGTTGGGGCGTTGGTCCTCGGGAAGTTACAGGAGTTACATTCGGCCTTACGGGATGGCACGGGGTTTGGATCGGGGAGGGACCTAGGTTGGGCTGATCAGTTCTGGTTTCCACAGATGGGTACCTTGGTTCTGGGGGAGTGTCTGGCTATAGCTGGTTGATGCATGCTCAGGACTGACACTTTACTAACCGGGGTTTTGTTTTAAAATTGGGCTGGGTTTGATTGCTGGGTTTGCCTTGCAGATGAAGTATGGCGACAGCGTACGGTGTGGATTGTCGGGCACTCCTTCGTCCACTGGGCAAGAGAACGTGCCGTGATCCGGCCTGGGGGTCAGCACCTGGATCTGCAGCACTTGGGCATTCGCGTGTCCTGGTGGGGTCAGTGGGGCATGCGATGGCATTAGCTGTTACTGTTGCAGGCTGACTTCCGTCGTCCAGATGTACTGCTGCTGCATTTGGGTGGTAACGACGTGGATTCCCAGATGGGGAAGCACCTGATTGACTCTATTCTGGGTATCTTAGGATGGTTTTGAAATGGTTCCCTGGCACGACGCTGCTGTGGTCGGACATTATTCCTCGACCACGCCGGCTGGAGTCCCGGAGATGGACCAGGGGTTTGTGCAAGGTTAACCGTCAGGTTGGGCGCTGGGTGGAGTCTAGGGGGGTGGGGGGTGCAACTACGACACGACTGGGTGGATGTGTCCTGTTTGGGTTTGTTTGCGAGGGATCAGGTACATTTGTCTGACGTGGGCTGGGATTTGCTGTTGGATGATTTCTCATCGGGTTGTGACCGTTGGGCGCTGTCTTAGTCGCAGCTCTGTTCATTTGGGGGGGGCCTGTAAGAGTTTACAGGCCCTATGGCGGTATCTCGAGCTACTGGCTGGGCTCATCAGGGGATGAGCAGTGGGCCGGCTGGGAGCCGTGCCTGGTGGGTCAGGTGACCCGGGTTTAATGGGGCATGTGGGGGACATGCCACCCCTCAGATCCTTGCTTCATGGCGGGGTCGGGGGCATAACTTGTTTTACAGTAGCTTGAAATAATTTTGTGTTATAATGTTTATACTGTTTATACATTGATATGTTATTTAACAACCTGTTATGACCAATAAACAGGACTGCGGCTATTTTTTCACCATTAGTGTTGAGTTTTTGTGGGTGAATGTAGGGGAGGGGTAAGGGTTTGAGATATATAGGAAACGGGCCTATCCAGATTCCGCTGTTATAGATTTAGCCAAACCCACCACTAGATCCCAGATAGCCTCAAGGGTTACCTCTTGGGGTTTCTTCAATGTAAAGAATAATTTTTTAGAGGAAGCAATATCCTCACCAACTGGGGTTCCCTCCTGGCTGCTGGTCTCCTGCTCACATAAAAATTGTGGTGTTGGTAAGTCCCCAGATAACAAAGGGACAGTCTGCAAATGCAGAGAGTCCAACTTCAAGCTCCCCTGCATGTTGCCACTAGCCTCGGGAAGAGTCCCACAACAACTCCCGATGGTTCCTCCACTCACGGGGAGTTGGCGTTCTGGGGAGGAAGGGGAGGCACTCCAGCGTCGAGGCTCAAGGTGGTTTCCGGGCCCAAGGAGATCGCTTCCGCTTCGCCCCGGTGCATCTCCAGTGGGCTTGTTAAACCTCATTCATACCTTTTCTGCATTCTCAGCTTTAATATATTAAAGAGACTATCAATTATAATCAAAAGTTTTTTGTTTTTATTACATAAGAGAATATACCAGCTAAGCTCTGTGGCAGATTCTTTGGACAGTGCAGAATGGTGTGTGTTATTTATGGAGGTCAATTTGGGGACAAATTAATCTTATTCATGAGTCATCTATTCCCTTAACTTATAAAGCCATAATTTGTGGTACGTTACTGCACGTTAAGCCTACTTTGGACAAATATGAAAGCCGTGTTTTCTTGATCATGATGGGAATAGCTGTCCAAATGGTCACACATAACTGGAAGAGCCATGACAGACTTAATTACACATTTTGGTGGGCAAATGTGTGTACCACATAGAAATATGAGAGAATGAATGCGGAATGTTTGGGGTTTAGTAATTCATTGACTACATTTGTTACATCGCAATAATGGTCAGGTATTTCTCCTTTTCTTAGATTTCCTTACACATCCAGGGTGGGTGAGGGGAGGGAAGTTTATTTTGAGGATTAAAATTACTTAATTATAATATTGTAGTCACATAATATGTTTTATTGTATTAATAATTGGCAGAATGCTGGGAGAAAATGATTGTTTTATATATTACTTGTGTAATTAATAGTATTTTTTATGCAGTATTTTATGTTCAATGAATTGTATTGCACTGTCAAAGTTTGAAAATCAATAAAGATTAATAATAATAATAATAATAATAATTAGCCGATTGCAAACTTTTCTTTGTTAAACCTCATTTGTTCCTTTTCTGCATCCTCTTCTTTAATATATTAAAGAGATTATCAATTATAATCAAAAGTTTTGTTTTTATTGGATAAGAGAATAGACCAGCTAAGCTCTGTGGCAGATCTTAGGACAATGCAGAATGGTGTGTGTTATTTCTTTCCCTCTTAGATGTGGGTTTTGAGTCAATATTTTCCAAGAGGAAAGGCTGATTTGTGAACAAAGCAGTAATACACCTCCTTAAAAACTGTTGCAGGGAATTACTGCCCACATCGATCCTGACAGCGATATTATTTTCACAAATAAAAGACAGTTGCGCCTCTTGGGAAGGTGGGAAAGACGGAAAGAAGCAATGGGAGGGTTCTTTTAGACTTTATTAACATACATGAAAAGCAAACGCCCAGTTTAGTGCAAACTATGAACTCTTCTTTACTGATCGGAATGAGAATAGTTGTGCAAACGAATGTTATTCGAGTGTAAAAAGTGAATTGAGAGGGCTTAAGAAACACAAGGGCGAGAGGAGCCTTAGCCCAGGGTGTCTACTCTGAAGCAGGCAGGGGATGAGCCGGCAGCCAATCAGTGGGCAGCATCTGCTATAAATAGTGGGAGCGGCTTGGGCCGAAGAGAAGCAACTTCCTTTTCTAGTGTACGGGGTAGTTGTGCTTTGGGTTCTCATTTTTGGCTCTGGTTCGAGTGCGACACAGCAGAGCATGGCCGAAACCGCTCCAGCAGCATCCGCCGCTGCGCCGCCTCCTGCTCCTGGCGCGGCTAAGAAAAAGACGAAGAAGCCGGCGGCAGCGGCGAAAGCGCGCAAGGCATCGGGCCCCAGCGTTTCTGAGCTGATCGTGAAGGCGGTGTCAGCTTCAAGGGAGCGCAACGGCATCTCCCTGGCTGCAATGAAAAAGGCTCTGACAGCTTTTGGCTACGATGTAGAGAAGAACAACAGCCGCGTGAAGCTAGCCGTCAAGAGTCTGGTGAGTAAGGGGAGCCTGCTGCAGACTAAGGGCAGCGGAGCTTCGGGCTCTTTCAAACTGAACAAGCAGCAGCCGGAGAGCAAGAAGAAGAGCCCTCCCAAAAGCAAGAAAGCGGCAGTGAAGAAAGCGAAAAAGCCGGCGGCGGCTGGAGTGAAAAAGAGTCCGAAGAGGGCCAAGAAGCCGTCGGCAGCCGCTACCAAGAAAGCAGCCAAGAGCCCCAAGAAGTCGAAAGCGGTGAAAGCCAAGAAAGCGGTGAAGAGCCCGGCGAAAGCCAAACCGGTGAAAGCCAAGGTGAAGAAGAGCCCGGCAAAGGCTGCCAAGCCCAAGGCAGCAAAAGCCGCCAAGGGGGCGACTAAGAAAAAGTGAAGCTTTGCTCGAGAATCCTCAATGCTTCTTCAACCCAAAGGCTCTTTTCAGAGCCACCACACGGATCAATGAAAGAGTGCGATGATCTCAAAGGAAGTGGTCACCCCGATACACCCACCCCCTCCCCCGAAATAAACAAACCTTCCAATTCAACCCCTTCCCTTTGCAAACAGGAGACCGGGCTGACTTATGCAAGATTAACACTGGACACTAGACGTTGGGAGTAAGACACCCCTTTCCTCCAGGCCAATAGTGTAGGATTTTTAATTTAGTGTGTTTTATTGGGAACCGGTTAGGTTTTTTTAAGCAAATAGCCGTCAAGCACTAGAACTGCCTGGAAGGCCATCTATAAGGAAAAGATTCACTTAAGCCCCTTTCAGGTGGGAATTTGGTGGCTCTTAAAAGAGCCTTTGGGTTAAATGGGTGGAGAACAGCGACGCCTTTCTAAGCCCGCTCCCCACGAATGCGGCGGGCCAGTTGGATATCTTTAGGCATAATGGTGACTCTCTTGGCGTGGATAGCGCAGAGATTGGTGTCTTCGAAGAGCCCTACCAGATAAGCCTCGCTAGCCTCCTGCAGGGCCATGACAGCCGAGCTCTGGAAGCGCAGGTCGGTCTTGAAATCTTGCGCGATCTCTCGCACCAGGCGTTGGAAGGGCAACTTGCGAATAAGCAGCTCGGTGGACTTCTGATAGCGGCGGATTTCTCTAAGCGCTACAGTGCCCGGTCGGTAGCGATGAGGTTTCTTCACACCTCCTGTGGCTGGGGCGCTTTTGCGGGCAGCTTTGGTCGCTAACTGCTTGCGAGGAGCTTTTCCTCCGGTGGACTTACGGGCGGTCTGTTTGGTACGTGCCATACCGGACACACAATTCCCTCCTTCTTCTACCACAAAGAAACAGACAACAGCGCCGTTGCTCGGCTCTTTTATAGGCTGTGCCCTGTCTGCTGATAAGTATGAAAAGCCCCGCCCCGTGCCCGGATTGGTCAGAGCTATAACTCCTTTTCTCTCTACGGAACACTGATGGTTGGGTTTTAAAATACTTTCCAACCTTAGAAGCTGTGCATTTTCTTTCGTTCGTATTCTTTATCTGCTCTTGATAGTGAAGGAGAAAATATCGGGGATTGGGCTGAAGAAAAGTTGAAATTATAAGAACAAGCAATGATTGATTGTTATTATTAATAATGTTACGGCGATACTGGCTTTCTTTTTTTAACTTCCAAGTTCTGAGAATGAACAGTGTCGGTCACTATTCTATCCTTCACAGTAAAGTGAAGCTGGGGCTCAATTTGCCATGGATTTTCCAAATTTAGATTTGTATTTGTTGCTTTAAATACCGAGATATCTGAATGAATGGGTGGGGTGGTGAGAATAAAAATTTTTAGAAACGGAGCATCCTAAATCTTAAATTCCCGCGAACTGGAGAAATAAAATAACCAGTTAGTACTTGCATGTTACATAAAAGTGTTGGAGAACCTGAACATGGTTAAGCTGAGAGCCCCTTCTTTGCCACTCTGATAGATAAGGATAGCTCTTTTTAAAATCTTGTACATTTTTGAGTAGCCCGATCCAGAGGTTTGAAATTCCCGCCCTGCGCAGTGATTGGACATTTCTTTCTCAGTTACCGGCTGCAACCTGAGGATTTCTTGGCCTTTGCTCTTAAAGTCGACAGTATTGCTTTAAATAGAGTACAGCTTATCACAAGGCTTTGGGCACACATTTAAGGTTAGAAATATCAAAGATGTTGGGGACAGAAAATAACTGTATCTGAAGGAGAAAAAAAAGTAATAAGCGAAATAAAAATACGATCAAATTATACAGGTAATTTTCTTTGTGCAAAGTGAGCTCACAGTCTAGGAGGTAGATGATACTCTTACATATATTTCAAGTTAATATCATTCACAGCTTTAACAACGCCAGCATGTGCTGGAGCAGGGCAAAGGATCCGTTCAGTTCTGTTCATTTCTATCCATTTTGAATAATATCATGGAGCATTTGCAGAATGGACAGATTTGAAGGCATGCACTGTAGTTTGGGTCTCCCGCGTTTACAGAAAACTCAGTTCTCCTTCAGGTCGGCTCATCCTGTATATTAAAAGCGCTTTGTCTGCGCATTGATCATTGAAGTGTTTTCAATTTTGCTATTTAGAAATGTCTGGACGTGGTAAAGGCGGAAAGGGTCTGGGGAAAGGTGGTGCTAAGCGGCATAGGAAGGTGCTGCGCGATAACATCCAGGGTATCACGAAGCCTGCGATCCGGCGCCTGGCGCGCAGAGGCGGCGTGAAGCGTATTTCTGGCCTCATCTATGAAGAAACTCGTGGGGTGCTGAAGGTTTTCCTAGAGAACGTCATCCGAGATGCCGTCACCTACACCGAGCACGCCAAGCGAAAGACCGTAACCGCTATGGATGTGGTATATGCCCTGAAGCGCCAGGGCCGCACTCTGTACGGTTTCGGAGGTTAAAGAGTATGTCAGCGTCCATCCCACTTGCGTTAATTCACAGAAACCCAAAGGCTCTTTTAAGAGCCACCCACACTGTCAAGAACAGAGCTGGGATTTCAGTATATCTCTTGAACTATTTGTTGCAACAAATTGTCTTAGCATAAAATACCCAGGAGCGCGTCTGACCCTTTAACATGTTTACTGTATGGGAGCAAAGAGATTTTACATAGAGGGGAGGGAAAAAGTAACTTTGCAGCAATAAACTAGAGAACTCCAACTCTTTGTGTGTAGCAGGTAGGTGGCTCTGAAAAGAGCCTTTGGATTCAGTTTGCTTTGCAAGGACTGAAGGCCGAGCCCCCTATTACTTGGAACTGGTGTACTTGGTGACTGCCTTGGTGCCCTCGGACACGGCATGTTTGGCCAGTTCACCGGGCAGCAGGAGGCGCACTGCGGTCTGGATCTCCCTGGAGGTGATGGTGGAACGCTTGTTGTAATGAGCGAGGCGGGAGGCTTCCCCGGCGATGCGCTCAAAGATGTCACTCACGAAGGAGTTCATGATGCCCATGGCCTTGGAGGAAATGCCGGTGTCGGGATGAACTTGCTTCAATACCTTGTACACGTAGATAGCGTACGTCTCCTTCCTCTGTTTCTTGCGCTTCTTGCCATCTTTTTTCTGAGTCTTGCTCACCGCTTTCTTGGAGCCCTTTTTGGCTGCGGGAGCGGATTTGGCCGGTTCAGGCATCGCTTCCTTTGTAGCTTCAAAGTGAGGAAGTAACAGAGTGTGATCTCCGATCCATGGCTCTATTTATAGCATGCTTATGCAAATTCGTCTTGCTGAGCGCCTTTCCTTGCTATTGGACCCAGCTAAGCGTTGGCGATAGGGTTACTTTCTAGACTGGGATTGGTCCGCGAGCAAACCTTGGAGGATAATCAGCCTCATAGGCGGAGCTGAACTCTTCCAACCAATCAAAAAGGAGATAGCGAAGCTTGAAGAAAGTATAAAAGTTCCAGGATTGAGGCTCTTTAGATTCTTTTTATCTTTAGAAGGGGCTTTGTAACGAGATGTCCGGGCGTGGTAAGCAGGGTGGAAAGGTTCGGGCTAAGGCCAAGACTCGCTCGTCCCGGGCAGGGCTGCAGTTCCCCGTAGGGCGCGTGCACAGACTGCTGAGGAAAGGCAACTATGCAGAGCGTGTGGGTGCCGGCGCTCCGGTCTATCTGGCAGCGGTGCTGGAGTATCTGACCGCTGAGATTTTAGAGCTGGCAGGCAATGCCGCGCGCGATAACAAGAAGACTCGCATCATCCCCAGGCATTTGCAGCTGGCCATCCGCAACGATGAAGAATTGAATAAGCTGCTAGGGAAGGTCACCATCGCGCAGGGCGGCGTCCTGCCCAACATCCAGGCTGTGCTACTGCCCAAGAAAACCGAAAGCCACAAAGCGGCCAAGAGCAAGTAAAGCTGTCCCGGTGAGAGGACGTCAGCAAGAAGCCCAAAGGCTCTTTTCAGAGCCACCTACTCTCGTCTTATAAAGAGCTAGTTTGCTGTATGAATCCGTTTTTCTTTTGCAAAGTTTAGTTGGAAACTCGGCAAGACTTAAATGTACTATATGGAAGTGTGTGTGCTAACTGAGCTAGCCGTGTTTGCTCTTTGGTCACCGCTACAGTATTTTGGCACACCTCTCAAGCTTACCTTTTAGTATTAGAAAGAAAGGCGAGAAAAAGACATGACATAGCCAGAAGGATTGGAATATCAACTGGGTTTTAGAACAGAAGGTAAAATTAGGTAGGTGACAGCTTTGAGCCGTATAGGGAAAACAGTTATAAAAACCTCCCCTCTTACAAACACCACCTTAGCAAGAACAATTTGTAAAGGCTTCTCCAGGTCTTTGTAGGGAATTTTTGTCTGACCAATCACTACACAGGGCAGGCTTTTCAAACTTTGTCACCGAAAGCTGGTGTCTTCACACTCCCTTTTAAAGACTCTGTTAACTTTTTTTTTAATGCACTGATCATTTGTTTATCTTTTGTATATCTTTATTCATTTTAAAGCTAACAAGTGCAACATATTATACAAACATTTTACACTTTAATAGCACTTAAATTTTATCAAATTATATTTCATATCAAATACATGTATCAACCCTCCCCCCTTCCTTCTATATACACAACAATTGATTTCAATCATAATTAAATTAAAAGTATTCCCCACCCTGGAGTGTATGTTCAAAGGGAAAAATAATCATTCCTTACAGAATTTTGTTAATGGCTGCCAAACATCCTTAAATTTCCTATAATGCCCCTGCTGTATGGCAATCATACATTCCATTTTAAAAATGTGGCATAAAGATTCCCACCAGAAATTATAATTTAACCGGTCCCAGTTTTACCAATTCTTTAAAATAAGTTGTATGGCAACTCCTGTCATAATAAAGAGAAGTTTAGTATTATGGGAAGATATTGGGCTTTTAGCCCTCATTATCGTGCCAAATAGCACAATATCATACGTCAATGCCAGTATCGTACGTCATCGTAGATGGTATCTTACGTCAATGCCAGTGGATTTTCTAAAATTTTATTCACTTGACCGTACATGGATCTCCAAAATTTAAGTATCAAGGGACAATAGAACGAAGATGATCCAATGTCCCTACATCGAGATGACAGTGCCAGCATCTGTTAGACTTGGAACTATCTAATTTATGTAATCGAACAGGGGTCCAAAAAGCTCTATGTAACAAGAAAAAATATGTTTGTCTCATAGATGCAGATACCATACATCTCATCCTCCAAGTCCAAATTCATGGCCATTGAGACACAGAAACCTGCTGCTTTATCTCAATGCTCCAAATGTCACAAAGACCAGTCTTTGTTTTTTTATTCAAAAATTCAGATATTAATTTGTACCACTGGGCAGCCTGATGCACTAGGAAATCTGTCTGGAAGCATAGGATCAGCAAACTATTCTGATTTTTAAGATTTCTCCAATCAGGGAACCACTTCTGACTGGCTTGCTTCAACTGCAACCACTTATAACTTTGAGACTTTGCAATACCAAATGTTTGTTGCAGTTGTGAAAAGTCAAGCAGCTTTCCCTCTGATACTACATCATCCAGAGTATGTATACCCGCCTGCATCCAATGCTTCCAGTGGATCTTAAACCTGCCAATTTGAATCTTGGAGTTCACCCAAAGGGACTGACAGGTGGATTTATGAATCGGAATAGGTGTTAAATTATTAATAAATTTTAATGTCTGCCAAGTGTCTAATAAAATTCTATTGTATTGTCCTTATACATCCTAGGTAATGATACTTAAAATGTGACACAATCTCAATGGAGATAGGAGTTGCCATTCCAACCATAACCAGTTTGGAAGATGTTCTATGATCTCAGGGAGGATCCAATATATACCCCGACGCATTATATAGGCCTGATAGCACCTATAAAAATTGGGAAAATTTTCCCCCCCTTCCCCCCACGGCAATTGATTTTTGTAAAGATACTAAAGCAATTCTCACAGTTTTACCCAGCCAAATAAATTTAGTAAGAATACTATTTAATTTCTTGTAAAAGGACACCTGGAAAAATGCTGGTAACATGCCATTTGGTAGCAAACCACAGGCAAAAATCATCATCTTAACCGTTTGAACTCTCCCCCACCAAGACAGATGTAAAGGGTTCCATTGCTCACACATTTCTGTGACATTCAGCAATCAAGATTTTTCATTTACTTTCATTGTTTCTTCCAATTATCCAAATACCTAAATATTTTATACCCTCTTCTTTCCAAAGGAAAGAGAAGGAATCAAACAATGTACATTTAGCGGAAGAGCCTCCTTTGTCTGTATTTCTTTCTGTCTCTCTCCCTGCCCCTATGTCTGTCTGTCTTTCTGTCTCTCTCCCTTCCGCTGTGTCTGTCTCTCTCCCTGGCCACCTTTCTCTGTCTGTCTTTCTGTCCCTCTCCCTGCCCCTGTGTCTTTCTTCCTTTCTTTCTGTCTCCCTCCCTCCCGCTGTTTGTCAGTCATTATTTCCCTCCTTTTCCCTATGCAGCAGCATGTTCACCCCATTTCCCTGTGCAGCAGTAACAGCATTTCCCTCCTTCCCCCCCTCACACACTTTCCTTTGCAGAAGCAGCAGCGGTATTTCCCTTCCCCTCCAGGTCCCTGTGAAGTAGTAGCAGCATTCCCCCCCCATTCCCTTCTCTCTCCCCCCCACTCACTTTCCTTTGCAGAAGCAGCAGCAGTATTTCCCTTCCCCTCCAAGTCCCCGTGAAGCAATAGCAGCATTTTCCCCCACCCCCATTCCCTTCTCTTACTGTCAGCTGTCCTGCTCCGTTCGGCCCCTCCCTTCTCTTAACGATATGGCCTGCTCCATTCGGCCTCTCCCCCTTCCCTTCCCGCGGGCTGGCCTGCTGCGGCCGAAGGGGGTTTTTTAAGTTTAAAAGTGCCTGCGGCAGCTCAAGTTTCAAGTTTCAAGTTTAATATTCATTTGATGAATCGCTTATAACAATATCTAAGCGATGTACATTTTAAAAACCACAAGGATGTGGTAATACAATTAGAGTAACAAAAAATTTCTAACAAAAGACAAATAGCATAGGACAGACAAGAAAGGTTGGGGAGGAGGGGAAAAGTTACAATTTTTATATTTAGAATTTAACATCAATGGGAAAATACATTGGGTAGTAGCGGGTTTTAATAGAAAAAAAGAATATGGAAACCTGAAGTATTACTTTTCATGCATCAAAAGCATCTTGAAATAAATATGTCTTTAAAATTTTCTTAAAAGAGACAAGATCTGTTTCATTTTTAATAAAATTTGGAAGAGAGTTCCATAATGTAGGGGCTTTCACGGAGAACATATCATTGCGTCGTGTGCCTATTATTCTAAGCGATGGAATAGAGAGCAGTTGTGATGAAGAGGATCTTAGGGAGCGAGATGGTCTGTATGGGATAATCATTTTTGCTATAAATTGGGGTTCGTTGAAGCTCAGTGTTTTGTATACCAAAAATAAAACTTTAAAAGTTATTCTATGAGTTATGGGGAGCCAGTGTGATTTGATAAGTAAAGGAGTGACATGGTCGAATTTTTTAGCATTGTGAATTAACTTGACTGATGTATTTTGGATGATTTGGAGACGTCTGTTTTCTTTTTGTGTTATGTTAATTAGAAGAGAATTACAGTAGTCCAATTTAGAAATGATAAGAGAATGAACTAAGATATTGAGTGATTTAGAATCTAAAAAAGTAGAAATGGATCGTAAAAGCCGTAATCTGTAAAAACATGTTTTAACTATTTCGCTAATATGGTTATGAAATGAAAGATCAGTATCAATTGTCACACCAAGAATTTTAAGCTTAGTGACCGTTTCTATAGGAGCCGACACCGCAGCTTGAGATGTGGAGAGCAGGGAGTCCAGCGCTGCCGGCCAGTTTGATGGAGTGAGGGACCCTTGTATGTGCGCATGCGCACTCTGCCGACCACAGAACTACAGATCAGGTAACACGGTGGTAGAGTGCGCATGCGCGCTTAGCGTTTTATTATATTAGATAGATATACACAGTGTTCATGGTCAACGATTCGTGATCCCGGTCATTCGCGGTATTTTCGGACCGTGAACTGCAGACAAGGAGAGGGCAGGAGAGCAGCCGGAGCACCACAAGTGCAGGAAATCACTCGCGGTTCGCTCCGACCACCTCTTCCTGCACGAAGTCGGGCCTTATCTAATCAGGAGCTGCTTTGACATGTCAATTCTGACGCTGGAGAGGTCCAGGCCAGCCATTCACTGGCCCGGATCTTATCTTTGACGTCAGAATTGATGTTGGGGGAAGGCTTGTGGGACTGATTGCACACTGCCGGCCCTTCCCTTTGTGGAGTTGCAGCAGCAGTGGGTGAGCGGCAGACCAGGGAGGAGGAATCGGTGCGGCAGGAAGGAAGGCAGGCAGGCTGCGGTTCGGGAGGAAGGACAAAGGTTGGAAGGCAGTGAGGGGGAAGGGGCACAAACTCAGGACATAGGAAGGAAGGGAGGGAGGGAGTACAAAAAAAACAATTGTTGGGCCTGAGGAAGGAAGGAAAGAAAGAATTATCTAGTGCAACCAGAAATCACCAGACAACAAAATCTGTTTGCAGTATATTTGTCTATTTTTCTAGGGGGCTGGGTTCAGACGAACAATTTGGTTCAGAATACCGTATTTTTCGCTCCATAAGACACCCTAGATTTAGAGGAGGAAAACAAGAAAAAAAAAACATTCTGGACCAAAGCTCTGCACCCAGCTCCCCTCACTCCCTGCCAGGCTCTGCACCCCACCCCACTCCTTGCAAGGCTCTGCACCCTGTCCCTCCTCCCTGTCAGGCCCTGTACCCAACCCCACACTACTTGCCAGGCTCTGCAACCTGTCTCTCCCCCCCCCCCCCCGGACCTTTTAAAAACACCCCCCGCCCCTCGTACCTTTTATGATCAAATTTTTTTTTATTGATGCTATCCAGAACAAAGCCAGGAAAAAAATACAATCACCAATGTCAAATGCAGGAATATAGCTAATACAAGGAACATCTAAAGTCCAGCATTAGGTTTTCAAATTATAACAACAAAAAAAGACAGAATGATACAAGAATATGACATTGCAACAAGTTCAAAAGTGCAAGAGTGGGAATATAACAGTGAAGAGTGCATCACAACTACCCCTCCACCCCACCTCCCAGCCCAAGAGATGTCAGTGAATGCGAACAATAGAGAGATCAAACTATGACTATACAAAAAGAATGCCTAACTGTTCGACAAGTCCAAGAAGGGAACCACAGCCTACCAGAAGAACATGCCATGACCATCACTAATAGAAACCAAAACACTCCCCAACCCACTGGAACAACATAACACACCAGGGCCCTGAACCCCAGTGAAACCCCTTCTGAGACCCACAAATCCTTGGCTCTCCCAAACTCCCGCCCACCTATCCAAAAAACCCCTCCCCAGTCATGCAGTGAAACCATCGTTCCTTTTAAAAACATCCCCCACCCCATCCTATCTTTTAAAAACAACATTATAGACTGGTGTATCGACACGGGCAGGAGGTAGCTTTCCGTGTTGCTGCCTGGGCCCGCGCTGCTTCCTGACTGGTTGCTGTCAGTTCTGCCGTTGCTGCCGGGGCGGGCCCTGGCAGCAACAAAGAAAGCTGCCTCCTGCCCATGTTGATACATGCTGGACCACCAGGCTATAAGGGTGTTTTTAAAAGGTAGGATTGGGCAGGGGGTGTTTTTAAAAAGGTAAGGGGGTGGTAGTAAAAATTTGTATCTTCGCTGCATAAGATGCACTGACATTTCCACCCACTTTTGGGTGGAAAAAAAGTGTCTTATGGAACAAAAAATACAGTATTTTTTCTTGGTTTTTCCTCCTCTAAATCTAGGGTGCGTCTTATGGAGCGAAAAATACAGTAGTAAAAGTGTGGAGAGTAAACCAAGTAGCTGCTCTACAAATTTCATCAGGCAAAACAGCCTGGAACTCAGCCCACCTCTAGACAAATTTGCTGTGAAAGAGATAGTAGTAGCTGCAGTAAACAGCCCCCTATCAGCTAGCTCAACACAGCAGCAAGGAGGGACCGCTTTAAGACCCACCCACTGGTGCAGAATCACATGTGACAAGGAGGAAAAGCATGCCAGGTTCTGGGGGAACTGTTTTCTTTCATCTCTCCTGTTGCTCTTACTCGAGATTCTATCAGCTGGTTCAACACAGTAGCACAGAGAGACTCAGATGTGTGATTTTCAATCCAAAAAGGGATCATCTAACAATCCATCTAAAATGAACCAGCATTTATGGCTGGTGCTGCCCTAATGGCATGGAGAATGCCTCTTACACCCAGCTTTCAGCCCAGAGCCTCCGCTTGCATCCAGCTCCCAAGCCCACAACTTCTTCTGGCGTCCCATGGGAGGTTGGTCTACCTCTCTTTGTTCTGCCATCTCAGAGCGGACTGGTGGAGCTGCAGCCTTTTAGGAGTAGGGAAATTGAAGTGGAGGAGCTGTTTTTGTGATACTGGTCTGGACTAGCTTGGCTGGATTGGGGGCATGGAATTAGAAGCTGACTGAAACTGAGGGTAGTGAGAATGACTGGGGTTTATTTTTAATTTTCTTTTTGCTTTATTTTTGTTGGGCTCATTTAATTTTGCTATTTTTTTTCCTGCTATTATTTTTAGGGTTTTTCTTTCTGAAAGTTTTAGCTCTTGTTGTGCCTTTTACATACCTATAGTATGGAATTTATTGTATTATATTTTCCAACTTCTTTCTCTTTATATTTAGCAAATGTAAGTAATTATTTCTTTCATAGGTACTATGGGACAGAGAGAAATTCAAAATACCTGATTAAATTGACTTAAGTAATGGTCAAATATCTAATTGTTTTGTAAATCACTTTAAATCCTTTGGGAGATTTAGCAATATATAAGACACCATATTAAAATTAGATTAAAATACAGGAAGAAATTGCCATATGCATTCATCTGGCAATCAAAGCCTTGGAAGTCTGCTTGCCTCAAGTGGATCAGCACAAAAAAAAGGTGGTCAGATAGCCAGGAAAATGCCATGCGTGCTAGCCGCTACAGTCTCCTCTTGAGCAGGCGGTAGTTTATTGGCTAGCGCGCGCTATTCCGGTGCATGCACTAAAAACGCTAGTGCACCTTCGTAAAAGGAGCCCTAAATGTGCATTGTTTTTATTAGTTAATTATTATTATTTTCTAATGCTCAATATGACTTCCTTTTTTAAGGTTTGACACTTAAGCAGTGTTCCAGTAGCATTTAAGCCACCTTTGAAAAAAAAGTAATGCAGATCCTCTTATTCCGAATAACTACCGTACTTGAGAGAGTGGTATTCAACCAACTTCAAACTCATGTTGAATCAGTTAAAGCTTTGCATCCCCGGCAATCTGGTTTTTGTTTAAGACATAGCACAGAGACTGTAGTTCCTGCTTTAGGGCTCCTTATAAAAAGCTGCAACAGCAATTGTGTCACAGCAAATGCATTGAAACCCAAAGAAATTGAATTGACTTTGGTGCATTTGCCATGGGAGAATTGCTACTATAGCTTTGCAAAAGGGGCCTTTACTGAGTGAACTCCATAGTCACCTAGACCAGTGCTTCTCAACATTTTCAAGCCAAGCACCCCCTAAGTCTAAAAAATACCAACCAACTACCCCACTCCCATTATAATAGTACTAATTGTAATGCAATTTCTGCCATTCATTTTTCATGTACACACATCTTATTCATAATGGTAATCACAAAATTAAAAAACACAAAGCACACTGTATGTAGCGAAAATGTTAATTATAATTTATATTTGTTTTGTTTTTCAAAAAGGTCAAGGCAGATGACTTTAAAATATGCAATGTCACCTCAGTAACAACTAAAGAAAAATAGACAAATATAGTGCAAAATATGACAACAGATTATAAATTCTCAAAACAGACATTTTGATCACTAAATTGAAAATAAAATCATTTTCCCTACCCTTGTTGTCCGGTGATTTAATTAGTTTCTGATTGAACTTCCTTATGACTGTGCATCCAACATTTTTTCTTTCTGCTTCCTGCATGCTTCTTCTCTGGACTGCATCTCTCTCTGTCCCTCCATGAGTCCAACTTTTCTTCTTCTCTCCTCCACCGTTATGATCTTGCATCTCTCTATTCTTCCTCAGGGTCTCTCCCCCTATGTCTCTTTTGTCTGCCCCTCCCATAGTCCAGCATATGTTCCAGGTCTCTCTCTCTTTCTTCTGCTTACAACCCCCCCCCCCTTTCTTCCTCAGGGTCTCACCCCCTCTGTCTCTTCTGTCTGCACCTCCCATAGTCCAGCATCTGCCTCCTGTCTTTCCCCTTTGGTCCAGGCTCTCTCTCTCTCTGTCTTCTGCTTACAACCCTACTCCCCATGTCCAGCATTTGTTCTCCTTTCTTCTAGGTCTTTCTCTGCTTCTCTCTCTCCTTCCTTCCTCCCTCCCTGGTCCAGAATCTTTCCACCTCTCTGCAGTCTCTTTCTCTCTCTTCCCTCTATACACCCCCAAGTCCAACATCTGCCCCCTCTCTTCTGCCCCTTTGTTTCAGGTTTCTCTCTTTATCTTCCTTTTGCTAACATTTCAAGTCCAGGTCTTTCCATCTCTCTCACTCTCTTTCTCTTCCCCCTCCCCAGGGCTTGGCATCTCTCTCTCCTCGGTTCAGGGTGTTTCATCTCTCTACCCCCTCTATTCCAGTATCTGCCTTGTCTTTTGGTTCAAGTCTGCTTTCCTGCTCCGCCTCAAAATCCTTTTCTGTCTCCCCCCCCATCGTGGTGTCCAGATCCAGCATCTCCATGGCAATCCCCATCCCGCCGGGGCCCTCGCAACAGGCGGGGCATTACCTCTGCTGCTTCCCGCACCCAGCGAGAGAGGTCATCTTCCGCATTGTGACAGCCGCTTGTTGAGGACCAACCTTTAACAGTAAATAGGGCAGCCTGCAGAGGATTGCCGGTGCTGTAGCGAACCTAGCCAACTGCCCTCAGCCTCCGCAGCACATTCCCTCTGCCACGGGCCTGCTCCTCCTCCGACATAAGGGGGCAGGTCTCCTCCATTCCATCGGCAGCCAATTTTTTTTTCTGTCATTGTCCTAAAGAATGTTTTGTTTTTTTTTAGTCCCTGTTGGTGAGGTTTTTCAGCCCCTTTTTGCCTTCACCTTTAAGCAACAGTATACCTGGTGTGGAATGCCCCAGAGCTATGTTGACTCCATTGTCCTCCAGGCTATTCTACAGCCATGCTCTGCCCCTCATGGTTCTGTCCTCATCCTGTACCTCTTTTGTGTTCCATAATTCAGAAGACCTGTCAGGCTGATAGTTTGCACCTTTTACAATGGTTGTCTGTGTATGGTCACAAGGTGTCATGAAATAAACTGCACTGGTGTAAATCTGAAGTGAAATACCTGGGTTTTGTCCTGTCTCATGGTCTGCACTTTCCGCATTGCTGTTGTTCTGGGTCTGCCCCGCCCAGCTACCAAGAAAGACATGCTTACTTTTTTTGATATGATTGGTCACTGCTGCCAATGGATCTCTGCTTGTTCCTTCTATGACCAGATTCTGAGACAGACCCTGGTTTCTGAAATGACTGCTCTTATCAGATGGACTCATGAAATGTTGGACATTTGAGATGTGCTTTGGTTTCTAGCCCAGGTCTGGGTCTTCCTGCTTATGCCCATAGGTTTTATCTCTTTGTTCGGGACCATTGTAACACCATGAAGGGAGAACATGGTGGTAAGTTACGCTCTGTTGCCTTTTTTTTTCCTATAGTCACTCCTGTTCAAGTTCATGCCATGTTTGCTTGCTTGAAAGCCCTGGCTGCATGTGCTATGGTAGTAGAGATGGTTACTCCTCTGACCCTTGGTCACCCCACTACCCTTCACACTTTTCACGATGTCCAAGCCCTTCTTTTAAATGGGCTCCTGGGTCTCAAGGGTGAACAGGATTCTCTTCCTCTCTTTTTTCACAGCTTTAGTCCTTTGTTACCCCCCTCTGAACTTGATGCCTGGCGTTTGGCAGGTGCCCAAAGCCACCCTTTTGGACGGACTTTGGTGCAAAGAGGGGAAACCTTGGATACCAGCTGCTAGCTCTCCCTTATTCATTGCCCAATATCATGGTATTGGTTTGAGCATGCTGGGGGATTCCTTTCTGTTTAGTCTGTCTAGTCCAGGGATATCATAGTCCGTCTAGTCCAGGGATATCAAACTCAATCACATAGGGGGCTGAAATCTGGGGCATGGGCTGGATCGCGGGCCAAATTTTTTTATTGAGATACTTAGGGGTCCTTTTATTGAGGTATGCTAACCGATTTAGCTAAATGCACACCTTAATAAAAGGATCCCTTAAGTCTTGCTAGAAGTGTCGGGTTGCGGTCTCTCCAGCCCCGCGCCAGCTCTGTGATGTAGACAAAATGGATGGAAGAGACATGTCTATACTGGGATGAGCCAACATGCATGACTGACACAGTTTGTGGGAAGTTTATATTTCTGAAAATCTTTTGAACAAAGGAAAGGGAGGACTACCTGTGGAGCTGATCTTTTGTTCGGGAGAAACAGTAGGGCCCTACTTTTGGGAATGAGAGATGGGGGGAGTGCTCTGGCCTCTTCTGCTACCCTTGGCCTTGCAGAGGTCTGGCAGCACAGCCCCAGTCATCCTTCCTAGCAGATCATGCAAGGCAGCCATCTTGCTTCCTTCTGCTCCTCTGCGAGAGCAGCCTAGCCTCCGCATTAGTGTTCATGGGCACTTTGACGTCTTTTATCACTTGATGGGACCTCGGCGTGGCTCTTGCTGGCTCCCCACGGCATGTGTGACTGGCATGTGGGCTAGCCCTCCAGACTCTGCGCACCAACAGCAGGCTGTTCCCGGTCGCTCTGCTTTTGTGGATCACTTCTCAGTCCACAATTGTGAAGCGCTCATGCCTTCGGGAGCCTCGCGCACGTTCCCACACTTCTTGGCTCGTCTTCTGAAGCGGCCGAGGCTTTGGAGGGCGGCGGTTCCAGCCTAGCACACCGGCACTGGGAGGCGGAGGTCGCGGTCTGTTGCTCACCCTGTTGCCACTGGCAATGTCGGGACAGTGGGCTGTAAGGCCGCTTGGCGTTTGCGTCTGTCTGCCAGCGGGCCACCTTGGCTGGTTTTTTGTGGTCATCTGGCGGGTCATATTTTGACATGTCTGGTATAGTCAGAAATCGGCCGGCGAGGCGCGGGTGCAGCAACAAGGGTTGAGCATACAGAAGGTGACGCGAGCTCTGCTCAGCAAATTACTCATCCCTGCAGCATCCTAACCTTAGCTGGGCTGCAGAGAGGGGTTAAAAACAAACAAAAACGCATGCGGTTTCCTCATCCCGAGGCGTCGTGGGGGAAAAAAAGTTACTTACTCCCGAGGGGAAGCACGTCATTGGAGGAAGGCAACCGGGTGCTCACCTAAATTAGCCGGGCAGAGTGCCCGGCTAAAACACGCTAGGGAGAACACTGCTTGCATATACCTCCATCCGTCCTTTTCCTGGAGCATAAACACCCTTACACCCAAGGATAACGTCCGCAACCTAGGAGTAATTCTCGACTCAAACTTATCAATGACAGTTCACATATCCAAACTTCTACTACCTTTGCCAGCTAAAACTCAAACATGCATACTTCTCAGAACCCGAATTCGCCCAACTACTGTACGCTTTTGTACTATCTCGCTTAGACTATTATAACACACTACTTGTGGGCCTGCCTACCAAAACTCTCCCCCGCCTCCAAAGGGTGCAAAATGCTGCAATCCACATCTTGAAAAACCTAGGCATCCGCAATCATGTTACCCCTGTACTAGCTTCCATGCACTGACTGCCCATTCAAAAACACTGCGCCTTCAAGGCCCTGGTCCTCTTTTTCAAAACCTTCCAAGAAACAATTCCGTACTACATGACTACTAAACTACAAATCTACTTCCCAAAGCGACTACTGAGGTTCCAAGGAGAAAAACGACTGACCATACCTCTTGGCTGCTCCCTCAAAACTGAAACAGCCTGCAAACGCTCCTACTCACATTTCATATCTAGCCTAAGGCACACAAGATGGACTTTGGAGCTTCAGGAAAGCCGTGAAATCCTTCCTCTTCAAAAACCCAGCATCTTAAGGTCATGCACCCAGAAATTCCAGAGTCAACGCACCTACGCCACCTACTCTCACTAGATGCTACTTAGTGTATATGTTTTATTGTCATGTCTATATTGTAAATTATGTCATCTCTGTCCTGTCTCGATTATATTATGGATGTACTTTGTAACCCGTTCTGGACTCCTTTGGGAGGATGGGCTAAATAATTGAGCAAATAAATAAGTAAAAATATTCCTCTCTCTCATTGGTGATCAGGCATATCTCCTTGGACAGTGAGCAAGCCTCTTTTGCAGGATGTCAGACTGTTTATGACCTGTCTCAGGACTCTGTTCTGGGAAGGATACAAGTAGGCACCGATGATGCAAATGCTTTGATGACCAGAAGTGCATTCCGACAGGGAACAATCTCAGACTGGGTCTCTCTCCAGTGCAGGGAGACACGAGGAAACTAGTCCCAGTAACTTGATTCAGGACAGCCCAAGTGTGCACCTGAGCTGTGCATAGGCTTTGGTCCAGGCTGTCTTATTCTCTTCACACCAACACCCCAATCTCCTCTTCTGCACACACTTGAAGTTACTTTCTCCACCTCTTGTGAGGAACTTTCCAACTCCATCTCTCCATCTTTGTCCAATAGGGTCCTCCTTGCCAGGCAGATTTCTCTCTCACATACCAAAGTGTTCTGTATTATTTACCCAAGGTCCAGTGACCTCAAATTGTTCTGGAGATAAGATTGCCAGGCTTGACTACCAGTTCGTGCTGGATCCTCCTTAACATTCAGGCAGTGGACCTCCTTGGCTAACAGACAAGTAGCTTGAAATTCTAAGATACTGACAGACAGGAAAATGATATTTTTTATACTAAGCCCAAAGCCTAAAAATGGTGATACGGGCACAAGCTTACAGTCCCAAGAAGGGAATGGCCTGCTTAATGGGAGATCGCATTCCGAGTGCTCCTCTCAAAAAACAAGTTACAATGTATATATTTGCACGTGTATTTTATAGAATACATGCATACATTTACATTTGCCTTGGAGCAGGTGCAAATTCAGGCAAGATAGCTCTGGAAGCCCATTTGAAAAAGGAACATGGGCATATTTTTTAAGGACCATGGTATGAAATTAGTATTTATACTTTTTAGGTTGAAATCTATTTTATTGCTAGACCAAGCAAAAACACAAATTATACAAGAACAGAATACTACAAAACACATCAGAACAAGTTCAACAATAAGAGCAGACAGGTCTCAGAACATTCCATTAACTAGTTAAACATATTTATACTTTCTAAGCATTAAAATTTGTTTTCTATGGCATTCAATTATACAGTACATATTTACAGAAACCTTCTGGAAAGGGGCTAGAGTGATCAAGGGCACCTATCAGTCTTATACCTGTCACAAGTAGGGGGACTCCTTTCAATTTAGAATCTTTACTACAATAAATTTGAAGAGTAGAACACCGAACAGCCCTAGCAATAGCAGAAAAGTCTCTAGATAGATCAGCTCAGAGGCAGCCACTGTAGTTGTGAACCCTGATTAAGTTTGCCCCACCACAAAGTTCAGCATGAAATCAATATTGAACTGTAATACTGTACACTCACTGAAACTAGATTCTCCACACCTCAAATGGGACTGTATTCTTTAAGAGCTTTAATAAAAAATAAAAAAAGAGTCCACCATATTTTATTTATGGCAGGGTACAACCAACTTTCTTCTATGAACACACTTATTTTTTAAAAATTCCATAACAGTGTTTTATACAACAAAGACCTTTTGCTATAAAGCATAACACTCATATCAGAATCCAAAACAATAGCAAAAAGGCCATTTTATTTTGTCCAGCTGACTTTGGGAATGTCATAATGTTCTGTTAGTGTATCCAAATGTCTGTTAAAGTCCTAGGGAAGAGAACAATAAAAATAGGAGGTATAAAAAGCTAGTTAAAGAACTTAGACAATTTCAATTTACAGGTTAGTAAAACTTGACTAAATAGGCACTCATCACCTGGCATGGAAGTTGGGAATTTGGAAAAAAACAGCTTCTCTCTCAGAATGTGGTACCATTATTATGAGGCCCTTAGGGCCTGATTCTGTTAACGGTGCTGTTGTCAGCAACCACCCAGAAAAGTGGCACCATTTGCGTGTCAATCACGCAATTGCACTGTTTACAGTACTGCAGCCACGTCCAAAGTAGATGCCGTAAATTTAGACCAGGGTTTTACAGGCCTACATTTCTGATGCCAACTTTCAACGAGAATCGCATCCATAGAGCTGCCGATGTCAACTTCTGGCGTAAACCACACCTACTTTCAAATGTAGGCACCAGTAGGCGTTTCTATGGAGGAGTTGGATGAAGGTCTTTGTAGGGGCTTGCAAGTACCTAATATTTTTTTATGACTTTTTAATTGGTTTTAAATGATGTCAATTACCATGTCATTTATCAACAATTAAAACAATTAAGTTAGGCAGCAGTAGGGCAGTGGTGTGTC
Organism: Geotrypetes seraphini; assembly: GCF_902459505.1. Lineage (NCBI taxonomy): Eukaryota > Metazoa > Chordata > Amphibia > Gymnophiona > Dermophiidae > Geotrypetes > Geotrypetes seraphini. The sequence goes on from NC_047091.1 coordinate 104,283,329, forward strand.
TTGCTTTTTTGTTTGTTTATGTTAATGGGTTTTTATAATGTATTATCCTACAACCATAAGAACATAAGCAGTGCTTCCGCCGGGTCAGACCACAGGTCCATCCCGCCCAGCAGTCCGCTCCCGCGGTGGCCCAAAACAGGTCAAGACCTGTCTGAATTTTCAGAAGGGGCTCCCTTGCCACCTTGGTTTCCCATTTAAGTCCTGCCTTCCTATCGAAGTCCTAGCCCTCCGGTCTTGCACATGCACGACCAGGTTAGTTTATACTCATTACCTGATTTACTTCCTATACTTGTGTTACATCCCAGCTCCTCCCTCAGTATCCCACGATCCCTTTATCCCTCAGGAATCCATCCAATCCCTGTTTGAATCCTTGTACCGTATTCTGCCTGATCACTTCCTCCGGTAGCGCATTCCAAGTGTCCACGACCCTTTGGGTGAAAAAAAACTTCCTTGCATTTGTTTTGAACCTGTCTCCCTTCAGTTTCTCAGAATGCCCCCTCGTATTTGCTGTCCCCTTCAGTCTAAAGAATCTGTCCCTATCCACCTTCTCTATGCCCCTCATGATCTTGAAGGTCTTGAACCACCTTGAAATAAATGATAAGGTGGTAATCAAATCAATAATAAACTTGGAAACTTACTGCTGCCTAACTTAGGACGCTGTTTATAATATAGGAGCCAACTTTTCAAAATGATTGGGGGTGCTGAAAAGCTCCACCCTAGACCCCGCCCCATAATAATAGTACTAATTGTAATGCCATTGTTTACATTCATTTTTCACTTCTCCCTCCATAATCACAGGGGTTAGGGGCAGAGCAGGCCTGTGAATATGAAAAAATTGCGAATAACTAGAAAAGGTTCAAGGAAGAGCGACCAAGATTAAGGGGATGTAACTCATCTCATATGAGGAAAGACTAAAAAGGTTAGGGCTCTTCAGCGTGGAAAAGAGATGGGGAGATATGACTGAAGGGTACAAAATCCTGAGTGGAGTAGAATAGGTTCAAGTGGATCGATTTTTCACTCCATCAAAAATTACAAAGACTAGGGGACAGTCGATGAAGTTACAGGGAAATACTTTTAAAACCAATGGAAGGAAATATTTTTTCATTCAGAGAATAGTTAAGCTCTGGAAGACATTGCCAGAAATTGTGATAAAAGCAGATAGTGTAGCTGTTTTAAGAAAGGTCTGGACAATTTCCTAGAGGAAAAGTCCATAGTCTGTTATTGAGAAAGACATGGGGGAAGTCACTGCTTGCCCTGGATCGGTAGCATGCAATATTGCTACTCCTTGGGTTTTGGCCAGGTACTAGGGACTTGGATTGGCCACCGTGAGAACGGGCTACTGGGCTTGATGGTTTATTGGTCCAACCCAGTAAGGCTAGTCTTGTTTTTACTTGATTATTGTTCAGTACTGTATTATACCTATTCAATACTTATAAAATAAACAGTGAATAAACACTGTAAACCTACTTTTGGCCACTCCTGCATACTAAGGAAATCCTATACCATGCTCTAATAGCTGTCTTAACTCATGTGAAGAGTAGCTCCATTATGTGACTGGATGTTTGGCCACTCAACAATGCAGCATGCATTCTGGTAGCAACAAAGACACAACTATTTGTCAAGGGTTTTTATGGGTATGCATTGGGGAGGGAGGAGTGAATTCATCAAGCGGCATTACGACTAAAAGTCACCTTAATTGACCCTTAATGTGGCTTAAGTAGCCTTAACGCTGCTGTTCTAAAAAGAGCACATCAATATTTAAGTTGCTGCACATTAGGGAGCAATGAGATGCAAAATATGCAAATGCTTGTTTTGCATATCATTACAAATGTCATTACATTGCAAATGTCTTAACACAACTTGTGACAATTCACCACACGTCATGTTAAGAACCAAAAAAGGTAAAATAACCCCAGCTTTATTAAGGGGTTTGGGGAGGGGAGGGGGAGTACAACGGGAGGCTGGAACTCAACACTACAGTCCAGGAGCATCAGGCCATGGAATAACCACTGCTTGTGAGATGGCTGCAAGAAGCATTATTCCTGTAAGGTGGGATTCAGCAACTTGTGGTACCGGGATATCACAGGTTGCTGAATCCCGCGGGGCATCAAGGTGCAGTAAAGAATGAATCTTTACAGCACTTTGATGAATTCCCTCCTTAAATGGGCAATGAAACAAAATGTTTTATTTTGATGATTTTAAACTCAAACATAAAAATGAACAGATATTGATGTTTGTGTCCTTTTCAATCAAAAGAACACCCCGATATTTTGAACCCATGAATATGGGGCAGATATTCAACTGTGGGATAATCCTCATGACCCCTTTTAAACTGCTGTGTGATGATATGAAAAATAATAAAAATTATTTCACCCTTACCTCGACTCTTTGTTTGTGTGTTTTTGATGCCTTCTTTAAAATTCTTTCCATTTGCTACAGAAAAAAAATACATGACTGATCATGCATCCAGATAGGAAGGTCACAAGCACATTTTACACTTCATTTATAAAGCTAGCTCAACTACCTGATGTTTGGTTCAGCTATGCTCTGTTTTAGTCTTATTTTAAATATGTTTTCCCTGTAGTGTAATTGATTTCTTTAAAATTTGCTTAGCTGCCAAACATGACTGAACAATTTAAGTGGGGGGGGGGGGGGGTTTCACCTCTTACCCTTTTTTCTTGCATTTTTTCAAAAGCTATTTGTGCTGGAGTCCTTTTATCCAGTGCCACCTTCCTTTTTTCCTCTTCATTTTTCTTACCAGACATAAATTGATGCATTATTTTGCTTTTATCTTTGTCCTTTTTCTTCTTCCTATGGAAATGACAGAAAATTAACATTTCACATAATACTTAGAACTCAAGGCCCATGTTAGTACTTGCTGCTGTAAGATTCTTTTATACTTTCTCTCCTCTCCAAAAGAGCTGAGATTCAACATTCAGAAACTAATTAGATCTGAAAATAAGTAAAGCAGAAATATCTAGTCATGGCTCTCACTACCGCATCTCCTCTATCTGAGAAAAAGTGCACTGCACTAACCCCCTCCTTTACTAACGCGTAGCAGTCACCGGCACTAAATCCCACACTACGTGTTAGTAAAGGAGGGGGTAAAGGTGAATGCAGAGTTGGGCAAGTTACTTTTTAAAGTGATATATTAAAGTTACTAGTTACTTCAAGGAAAAGTTAATATAGTACAGTTATTAGTTACTTGTTTAATGAAAGTAATATGTTAAGTTACTGTGAAAGTAGTATTACTTGTAGTTACTTTTTAATTAAAGTATGCAGAAGTTTTAATTTCATATTGCTCAAAATTCCACTACTGCGAACTATCAAGACTCAAAGTGCACAAAGCCATGGGACCGGACAATCTACACCCCCAAGGTACTTAAAGAGCTGTGTGATGTCCTGGCAGAGCCGTTATCCGTGCTCTTCAATCTTTCCATGAATATGGGAAGAGTCCCTCTGGACTGGAAAACAGCTAATGTCATCCCTCTCCACAAAAAGGGATGCAGGGCAGAGGCTGCAAACTACAGACCGGTGTGTCTCACATCCATAGTGAGTAAATTCATGGAAACACTAATTAAGCACAAACTAGATACGATCCTGGATGAGGAAAATCTACGGGATCCCCGCCAACATGGATTTACCAAGGGAAGGTCTTGCCAATCCAACCTAATTAGCTTCTTCGACTGGGTAATGAGAAAGCTGGATGTGGGGGAGTCCCTAGATATCGTGTACTTGGACTTCAGTAAAGCTTTTGATAGTGCCCCACACCACCGGTTATTGAGCAAGATGAAATCGATGGGTTTGGGAGAAACATTAACTGCATGGGTCAATGATTGGCTAAACGGTAGACTTCAGAGAGTGATGGTAAATGGCTCCCTTTCAAAAACGTCGGAGGTGACCAGTGGAGTGCTGCAGGACTCGGTCTTGGGCCCGATCCTTTTCAACATATTCGTAGGAGACCTAACTCAGGGGCTTCAAGGTAAAATCACATTATTCGCTGATGACGCCAAACTATGCAACATAGTAAGTAAAGGCACCATGCCCGACAGTATGACGCAAGATCTACTTCGATTGGAACATTGGTCCTCGACTTGGCAGCTAAGCTTCAATGCTAAAAAATGTAAGGTCATGCACCTTGGCAGCAAAAATCCGTGCAGAACTTACACACTAAATGGTGAAACCTTAGCTAGAACTAGGGCAGAACGTGACTTGGGGGTGATCATTAGCGAAGACATGAAAACAGCCAATCAAGTGGAGAAGGCTTCATCAAAGGCAAGACAAATGATGGGTTGTATCCGTAGGAGTTTCGTCAGCCGGAAGGTCAAAGTCATAATGCTGTTGTACAGATCCATGGTGAGACCTCATCTGGAATATTGTGTACAATTCTGGAGACCACATTACCAAAAAGATGTACTGAGAGTTGAGTCAGTTCAACGGATGGCCACCAGGATGGTCTCGGGGCTCAAAGATCTCCCGTACGAAGAACAGCTGAAAAGATTACAGCTATACTCACTCGAGGAACGTAGAGAGAGAGGACATGTTGAAACGTTTAAACATATCATGGGCCATCGAGGTAGAAGAGGATATCTTCTTTCTTAAAGGTCCCTCGGCCACAAGAGGGCATCCGCTGAAAATCAGGAGTGGGAAATTTCATAGCGACACCAGGAAGTATTTCTTCACTGAAAGGGTGGTTGATCATTGGAATGAACTTCCACTTCAGGTGATTGAGGCCAGCAGCGTGCCAGACTTTAAAAGGAAATGGGATATACATGTGGGAACTCTAGGGGGGTAATGTCATGGGGGGTGGGTCATTAGAGTGGGCAGACTTGATGGGCCATGGCCCCTTTCTGCCGTCATCTTCTATGTTTCTATGTTTCAATTCCCTCATCTCTTCCTTCACTCTTCTGTCATTGCTTTTCTCCTCTTTCCTTCTCTCCTTTTTGTCCCTCCCCACTTTTCCTTCAGCTCTTCTTCCTCCTCTCATACTTCCTTCCATCTTCTCTCCATTTTCTATCTTTCCCTCTGTATATAATTAGGGAATGACATGGGGTCAAATTTTTCCTTTCCCTGCAGGAACTCAATTTCCCCGCCCCATCCCCATGAGTTTTGTCGCTATCCCTGTCCCATTCCGGTAAGCTCTGCCTTAACCGCACAAGCCTCAAACACTTATGATTTTAAAGTGTTTGAGGCTTGGGCAGATGAGGACAGAGCTTTCAGGAATGGGACAGGGACAGAAAAAGAACTCTCCAGGATGGGATAATGAGTTCCTTTGTGGATGGAGAAAAATTTGTCCCTGTGTCATTCTCCTCCTAGACCACAGGTGTCAAACATAAGGCCTGCGGGTTGAATCCAGCTCATCTGGCCGTTTTATGCGGCCTGCGGTGTTTTAATTGCCGCCCCCGGGTGTTTTATCTTCTGGCCGGCTCCCTCCTCCTCATTTCCAGTGTGCACAAACCCAAGGGCACCATCTCCTCACCTGGAAGCATTCCCTCTGACATTGCGACATCAGAGAAGGCTTCCGGTGCAAAGGAGCCACCGCCCGTGGCTTTGTGCACATTGCAACAGTGAGCAAAAGGGAGCTGGCCAGACGATAAAACACCCAGGAGCAGCAATGAAAACGTAAGACAATCACCAGAGGGAGGCACCTAGTTGAGGCACAGAATGAAGGGAGGGAAGGAGAAGGGTGTGTTGGGACTCAAGAAAGAAGGAGCACAAACTTGGGACATAGAATGAAGGGAAGGAGGTGAGGGAGAGAGAGAGATGATAGACCACAAAGTGGAAGGGAAGGAGAGAGAGAGAGAGATGCCAGACCACAGAGGGACAGAGCATGGAAGAAACTTAAGAGTGCTTTGGAAGCAGCAGGAAGGCTTGAGGTGCCTCACTGTTTTTTTGTTTTTACCAATGACGCTGCTGTGGCTGGCAGAGCACAGAGAAGAAATTTAACTTAAGATGGATGGACTTGGAGGAGGAGGGATTGCTGTGGCAGCATGGAGTCACAGTTTGAGGTAAGGTGGGTGGACCTGAAGGGGGTGAGTAGTTCTGCCAGTAACAAGATAATATACTGGATAAAAGTAACAATTACAGTTACTTTAGCAGAATTGTAATCATTACTAACCTCTCCACGAACATATCCTCATGCATAAAGAACCTCCAATCCTGGGCATTCACAATGCATATGAAACTAAACGAGTCCAAAACAAAACTCCTTTGGCTCGGCCCAAAATTAGACCATCTACCTTCCTCCATCCCATTGTCCTCCGGTCCCCCATTACAGCTCGAGTTCTCAAGCAAAGTTCTGGGTGTCACCTTAGACTCTTCTCTATCCTTCAACGAACATCTCCAATCCCTGGTGAAGAAATGCTTCTTCAGCCTTCACATGCTAAGGAAAGTCAGACCTTATTTTCACCAAAAACACTTTGCAGTCCTAGTACAATCCATCATCCTCTCCAGATTGGATTATTGCAATTCTATCTACCTCAGCCTAACCAAGAAAAGCCTCCACAGACTTCAGCGGATTCAGAACGCCGCAGCTAAGCTTGTTTTCGCGAAAAGCAAATTTGATCACGTCTCACCACTCCTGTCTAAGCTCCATTGGCTCCCAGTAATCCCCAGGATCCACTTCAAATGTGCGTGTCTGGCCTACAAGATCCTACATGGCATCCTTCCTGCCGTTATCCCTCTATCCTGGAACTCCCCAACCCCTACTTCCTCCAGATCCTCCCAAATTTTTAAACTATCCTTCCCTTCCATAAAAGGTATTTCCCATGTAGGCAAACTTGGGTCATCCCTCCCCTTTAGAATCACTGAGATCTGGAATAACTTCACCTCCCCTCTCCGAACCTCAAGCTCCCTCCAACTCTTCCGCAAACACCTAAAAACCTGGCTATTCTCAAAACTGTAACACTTCCCCCCTCTTAGGCCTCTCACCTTCCCCCTTTACACCTAACTCTTTAATCTCTCCACTGTAGTTCCTCTCTCATCTTTCTTCCTGTAAACCGTGCCGAGCTCCGCATTCGTGGAGATGGTGCAGTATATAAACCCAAGGTTTAGTTTAGTTTAGTTTATTACAGTTACTCATTACTGTTTATGGTAATATATTAATGCACAACTCTGGGTCAATGCACAGAGGCTGCAGAGAAAAAACAATTTTAATGCTCAGGAAATAACGTAGAATAGAAAATCAAGTTAATGGTCACAGAGAGTACTGAAATCTGATGGCTTGATCACACTGAAGTGCAAGGTGGGGAGATGCAAATAGGAAACATTACTCTTCAATACTATATGTCCTATGAGCAGGCATCCTAATCTGCATAAATAGGGGTGTGTAGCTTAGTGGTTACAGCTGCTACCTCAGAACTCTGAGGTTGCAAATTCAATCCCAGCCTGCTCTTAGTGACTCTGGCCAAGCCACTTAACTTACCATTGCCCCAGGTACATACAGTAAGATTGTAAACCTGCCAGGACAGATGTAATTTCTATTCTGCCTAGAAACTGATTGATAGTGTGGAATATGAATCCTAAATATGAATCCTAAAAATAAATAAACCTACTTAACACCAGGGCTGCTTAGACTAAAGCTCTTGAAAACAAATTCATTCTGAGTACTGTTTAAGGATCAATGTTAATTACCCAGGGATACTTTTAGCACTACTGTTTTTCAACTAAATCAGGGATCTCAAAGTCCCTCCTTGAGGGCCACAATCCAGTCAGATTTTCAGGATTTCCACAATGAATATGCATTGAAAGCAGTGCATGCACATAGATCTCATGCATATTCATTGGGGAAATCCTGAAAACCCGACTGGATTGCAGCCCTCAAGGAGGGACTTTGAGACCCCTGAACTAGATGGTAAGTATGATCGATACGAAAAAAATCCAACCATACAGTACACTGAGAAGCCCACTCTCTAACACAGTGTGAAGAAAGTTGGGAAAGGATCTCAGAAACCAACTTGGGTATTTGGCAAATGAACCTAAGCCAAGACTTATGAGGTTCCGCATCTCAATCATTGATCCTTATAACCTCTACCTACCTATTCTAAATCTTGAGTTTTCTCTTTATAAAACTTAAATTATTCCTAAAAATTGGAAAAACTCTTGTCTTTGAATTTCTTTATTTGATATTGTTTTAATCACTTATCTTCTGTTTGATGGTATAAGGCAGCCACAGCCCGACAGAACCCATTTCGCCAAAAGATAATGGCTTTATCAAGGGTCATATTGCTGCCACCTATTTCATGAGCAACTACACTCCTTTTCAGGGCTGGATGAGCCTATTTCATGAGCGTAGCAGCTCATGAAATAGGCGGTAACAAAATTAACCCTTGATAAAGCCATTATCTTTTGGTGAAACGGGTCCCGTCGGGCTGTGGCTGCCTTATACCATCAAACAGAAGATAAGTGATTGAATTTCTTTCTTTGATATATTTTGAAAGACATAAGAGTTTTTCCAATTTTTAGGAATAATTTAAATAAAAGGTTTTAAAAAGTAAAAACTCAAGATTTAGAATAGGCAGGAGGAGGTTATAAGGATCAATGATTGAGATGTGGTTCATTTACCAAATACCAAGCTGGTTTCTGAGATCCTTTCCCACCTTTCATCACACTCTATGTGTTAGAGCAGTGTATTTCAAACTGTGTACCTCCTGAGATTCCAAGTGTGCCACGGCACGCTGAGGAGGAAGAAAGGTGCCTGCAAACTGACTTTCCTACGTAATACAGCACCAACACTGCCCGATTCGCCGAAGGCCTCCATGTTTCCCCACTTCTCTCTAGCGTCCTCCGGCTTCCCCCTGGCCTACCGGTCTCACCTTTAAAGCTAATTACAGCAGCCTCCAGAGGATCACCGATAGGTAAAGTGATTTTATTTTCAATATAGTGATTGAAATGTGTCAGTTTTGAGAATTTATATCTGCTGTGTAATATTGTGTGTATATGAAAAATGAATGGAAAAAATTGCTCTACAATTAGTAAAGAGGATGGGATCTGGGGCAGAGCTTGGGTGGGCCTAGGGAGGACTGTGGTTGGGGTACTCAGTTGATATTTGTTAGACTTAGCTTGAAATAGATGAGAAACACTGATGTAGGCAATCAGATGGCGCCAGTGCCTCTCCTTCTCTCTGGCCCTCTTCCCTGCACCCCCTACTGGCGTTTCAGGGCTCATCTGGAGGGCCTCTGCACATGCGCGGATGTCGACGTGATGATGTCACACATATGCGTGATGTCATCACGGCGACATCTGCATACTTCTGGGTGCCTCAAGCCGTGGCCACTACCTTTAGTGTGCCCCGGCTCGAGAAAGTTTGAGAGACACTGTGATAGAGAATGGGATACTTTTAGCATTGCCTTCACACCATAAGGACATTAATATAGACTTTCTATGAATGATTGTGCTTATAAATACCCACCAGTTATATGCAAATTAGAGTGCAATTGACATATTTTCACGAGTGATACTTTTTTTATTGGACTAACAATTTCTGATTTGAAGGGGAGTTACTTCAAAAGCTAACCAAAAATGTATTAAGTTACCATATAAACTTGAATATAGGATGAGATTTTTGGGCCCAAAAAATGGCCCAAAAATGGGGGTCTCGTCCTATATTCGGGTCATCCCCAGTGACCACCCAACACCCTCCCGGACTTCCTGCAGGCCTGCTGTTAGGCTGGGACAGGAGGGATCCCTCCCGTCTCATGTCCCGGCTGACACTAACAATTACCACCCTCCCCTCCCTCGTGTACCTTTTCCCTGGTGATCCAGCATGTATCCCGCATGGAACCCCTCCTGCCGATTTCAAAGGTAGTAGCCAGTGGCGCACCTGGGCAGCATGCAGGAACGAGATTTTCATGTTCCCAACCGGCCCTGCACCGCTCCTTGATAGGCTGCTGCGAGAGCCGAGAGAACTCACAGCAGCCTATCAAGGAGCGGTGTAGGGCCAGCCGGGAGCATGAAAAGCTTGCTCCTGCGTGCCGGCTTGGGTGCACCGCTAGCTACTACCTTCAAAATCGGCAGGAAGGATTCAACGCAGGATACAAGCTGGACCACCAAGGAAAAGGTATGTGAGGGAGGGTGGTAATTGTTAGTGTCGGCCGGGACAGGAGATTGGAGGGATCCCTCCTGTCCTGGCCTACCACTAGGGAAGGGAGAGATTGGGGAGAAAATGGGGGTCTCGACATATTCGGATTGGCTTATATTCAAGTATATATGGTAAGTCTAATTTTTAAAACAGCACTGCTTTTTCCTTTATGTTTTGTTTCTATATATTGCCTTCAAAAATGCTTAAATATATATTAAAATAGACAATTTTGTGTACCCCCCCCCCCCCCACACACACACACACAAACATCTCTTTACTGATTCAGAAACGCAAAACAGCTTAAAACGTAATTTTTCATTAAAAAAGGTACTGGTTCAGTGGTTCGCAAACTTATCCAGCTAGATGTTCATGATATTCACAAAAAAACAAAAGAGGTACAAAAAGTATGCAGTTTTGAAACCCTCAGTCACCACGGTGACCAATTAACATCAAATCTATCCCATTAAAAAGTTCTAACAAAACACGGTAGCACCAATAAAATCTGAGTCTGATGGGGATCTGAAAGGAGTCATCTTACCTTTGAAAGCTCATCGTAAAATGCATTGAATTAGTCCAATAAAAAAAGGTATCACTTTATTTTCTTTGTTTCATTTCTTTATATTACCTTGGAAAGTGGACTAACACGGTCATCACGTCATGTCACTCTCCATATGGCAGAAACATTGCACAACCCCTCCCAATCGCATTAACAGCACAGCGCTCCCGTTTTCTTGCTTGCCTATTCCAGTGAACCCAGCATCGCGGTTTTCTAAACGTTTAAACCCTCACGTTTCTCTAAAACTAAAGTTTAACTTCTTTAAGCAGCACCAGGGCCATGACATCAACCAGACTATGCGTCCCAGAAATTGCAAAGCAGGACAAAACTGTTCGTCACCGTCCCCGTTCCCACCAGTCTTCGCTTACTCACTTACTTATTTATCCCCAGTTCCCCGACGCCTTTTAACTTCAAGGGCCCCTTCGCCAAGATTTCGTATTCCGCCATTTGCAGAACTCTCTGACCAGACAATCCAGGCTTTTTCCGGCTTCTCCGATGAGGTCAGACAGTCACTTCCGTTCTTCGCCCCGCCCCTGCCCTTACAAAAACAAAACAAACACGGTGAGTCCCACGTGACTGGATCGAACGCTGACGCTACTAATAGGGGTACAATGTTTCGTGTGTGGGTCATAAGTAGTTCTGTCTTCGAATTCGATGTGAATCTGTGATGTAAAATGTTTCTATAATTTAAACTTCTAGTTCAAAAGGTGTATTTGTGTAGACGGCATCATATAATTATTCGGTTCTTCCTCTGACACTGCTCTGTGCACTTCAGTTCATCCAGCTACTCGCCAGTTGAATTTCTTTCTAATATAACATCAAATATATAAATGTATTCCCTTCCCACCCCCCTTTCTTTTAACATTTAATCAAAAATATACAATATAAATGTTATTTTTCTTTTGATTAAACCCACAGTAAACTATAAACCACTCTTCTCCCCCCATTTGCAAATATACTTTCACTAGAAAATAGTGTCTATTCATTACAATAAGTTGTCAATGGCCCCCAGATCTTTTTAAATCTATTATAATACCCTTTTTGAGTAGCAATTATGTTTTCCATTTTATAAATGTGACACAACGAATTCCACTAGAAGGTATAATTTAATCTACTGCAGTTTTTCCAATTACTTGTGATATTTTGAATGGCGACCCCTGACATAATCAATAAAAGTTTATTGTTGTTTGATGAAATCTGACTCCTTGTTCTCACTGATGTACCAAATAGAATCGTATCATATGATAATGCTACATGATTCTCTAATAAACAATTAGGACCAAATTGATTTCCAAAAGGCCATGAAAAGGGACAATAGAATAATAAATGATCTAGAGTCCCTACTTCAAGTTTACAATGCCAGCATCTATTAGACTTAGAGCTGTCTAACTTTTGTAATCTAACTGGGGTCCAAAATGCTCTATGCAACAAAAAGAACCAAGTTTGTCTCATAGATGCAGACACTGTACACCTCATCCTCCAAGACCAAATTTGTGGCCATTGAGATGCAGAAATTTGATGCTTAATCTCAATGCTCCAAATGTCTCTGAGGCCAGTCTTTAGTTTTTTATTTATAAATCCTGTTATCAATTTATACCACTGTGCGGCTTGGTGTCCCAAGAAGTCTGCCTGAAAGCATAAGAATTCCAGACTATATTGATTATTAAGATTCTTCCATTCAGGGAACCCCTCCTGAATAGCTTGCTTCAGTTGCAACCACTTAAAACTTTGTGTTTTATTAAGACCATATTTTTGCTGCGACTGTGAAAATCAAGCAGTTTACCATTTAAAATAACATCGTCTAAAACCCGTATACCTGCAATAATCCAATGCTTCCAGACGACTTTAAATCCGCCAATTTCAATCTTGAAGTTAAGCCAAATAGATTGATTTGTTGATTTTTGTATTGGGTTAGGTGTTAAATTACTGACATAACGTAATGTTTTCCACGTATCCATTAATATTCTATTATCTTTACATTTTCTAGGCATCTTAATACTGAGAACATGACATAAATGTAAAGGGAACATGAGTCGCCATTCCAAATATAACCAATCTGGGATATTTTCCATGAGCTCTGGGAGGACCCAATACATACCCTGACTTAATGATACCTATAAAAATTTGGGAAATTTACCCCACCCTCCCTAATTGATTTTTGTAGAGATACTAAAGCGATTCTAGGTCTTTTACCCAGCCAAATAAATTTTGTAAGAATACCATTTAACTTTTTATAAAAGGACCCATGAAAAAAAACTGGTATCATACTCATTTGATAACAAACCACAGGCAATATCATCATTTTAATAGTTTGATCTCTCCCCCACCAAGAAAGATGCAAAGGATTCCATTGCTCACACATTTCTGTTATTTTCTTTAATAAAAAAATTTCATTCTCTTTTACTGGGTCTTCAAGTGTATTTTTAATCCAGATACCTAAATATTTTAATCCATCTTCCTTCCATACAAAGGAAAAAGAGTCAAATGGTCCTTTAGTACAAAGCACATTAAGAGGCAGAATTTCTGATTTGTTCCAATTTATCTTATATCCTGAAAATTTTCCAAATTTCTCTATTAACTCAAGCAAGTATGGAATGGAATTTTCTGGATTCCTCAAATAAAGCAGTATATCATCTGCATAGACAGAGACTTTATATTCCCAGTCTGTACAAAGAATACCCTGTATTCCCTTTGCTTGTTGAATAGCATATCTGACCTCCTTGTCCTGAGTGTTACCTTGACAGCACCAAAAGGACAGTAAAGTCTGTTTATCTGACATCCTGATTTCCTTTGCCTGCTGTCGCCTGGATAGCATCAAAGAGACAGTAAACTGCAACACCTCCTTGCTTATCTGACATCCTGACCTCCTTTATCTCCAAAGGACAGTGAAACCAGATGGTTTCTGCAATAAGCTTGCTTATCTGACATCCTGACCTCCTTTATCTCCAAAGGACAGTGAAACCAGATGGTTTCTGCAACAAGTCTGCTTAGCTGACATCCTGATTTCCTTTTGCCTGCGTGTCTCTCAAATCACATCAGTAAAGCCAGATGGGAAACCGGGCTCTGTAACACCTCCTGGATAACATCAAAGTCTGCTTCTCTGACATCCTGACTTAACAAAAGACCAGGACTGGGGGGTGCCTGAATCGTAATAACAGGACCAGCTGTTCTTATTATGAACTCAGCAGTCTCTCATCCTATATAAACGGAATTCTGCCTCTAACCTTAGAATCCATTTTTCGTTGCAACTAAGGGACAGCCCGTGTCGACCCTCCTATCAATTGCAAGGATTCCCGATTGTGAAGGATGGTGTTGCCCAGACTTACGGTGATGTTATTCTATTTTCATATTCATCTATATATATAAGTGTAGTAAAGTGTTATTGTTTATGTTTTATATTGTCTGTGTGCTTTTCTGAGTGTCACTGATCATCCCATTTGACAGAAATAAGTGGCGGAACAAATTGGTACCAGAAGTGGGGTTGATCAATGTGGTCAAAAAAGCACCAGATGAAACATGGGGTTGAGGGGCAGGCTCCCAACCTCTCCATTCCGGGTTGGGATGACAGTATTTATAAATTAGTAGCCACCGAGTGGTCTGTCGAAGAAGGACTATGTGAATCCTGGACTTTTGGAAGTGGGGATCCACATGAATTATGTGCCTCTTTACAAAAGGGAAAGAGCGAGAGGGAATTTCTAGACGAGGCTGGATGATTTTAGCAGCATGGAGGAAGTTGCATGAGAAGCTAAACATGAGTTACAATCGAAGTTAGGGGAGCTGGAAAAGAAAATGTGTGAGCAACAGAATGCCATCACAATGCTACAATGTCAAAATAAATTGTTAATGGATAAGGTGGACACCTATCAAAATGTAGCAGAGAAGGCAGCCGTGCGTTGTGCACAATACAAATACAAAAAACGGAGGGGGAAAGTGAGTGCAAAAAAGGTTAGAACTTTGCTTTCCCATCCTCCGGATGATTGGGATCCAGACAAATGGGATGGGGACATTTGGGATTCCAATTCTAATACCAGTGAGGAGGATATATGTATTGAAGGAAAGCAGGCAGAAAGTTTAGAAGCAAAGCCAGTGAGGAGACAAAGATTACAGGGAAATCTGCAGACAGGAGAAAATCTAACTAGAAATGATGTTATGGAAGACTTTACTCAGCAAGAAGTCATGGATATTATGGCACGCTTTACACAGCGGCCCGGGGAGCCACTAATACAATGGGTAATTCGGGTGCAGGAGCTGGGTGCAGCAGGGATTATGTTAGATGCTACAGACGCCCCTAAATTTGTTCGAATTAGTCAAGAAGCAGCAGTACAAGATGCGCTACGGGAGGATCACGATCCGACAAATTATAACCAATGGTCTTTATTAGAGGTAATTGGGAAGGGTGTCACGAGGCGATATCCCCTTGAATCTGACTGGCCTTCAAATGATAAAGTTTGGTATACATTGAAAGATGCACAAATGAGAATTAAGGAAGAGGCTATGAATGTAGCTTTAGTAATAGGTCACGCTGACACATATATGTCATTACCCTTTACAGTATCCATGAGAAATAAAATTATCAGGTATGCTGCACCGGCATACAAACAGGTAATTATGACTCTGTTGATCAATCAAACAGACAGGACTATTTTGGAAGTCTTGGAAGCGGTCCGACAGTTAGGAGATCTGGGAGATTGGGGACCTCAAACTACTTTTGATAAAAAGAGGGAAGGACAATCCAATTCAAACAGGGCTAATCGAGTATCCTGAAGGGATATGTTTTTGGCATTGATAAAAGATGGGGTAAAGAGGGAAGAAATAGATGGGAAAGATACCGGGACTTTATGGAAAATGTACAAAAGTAGAGGATTGGGAAAGAAATCTATGTCTCAAGCCCAAGTAAACAAGAGTGAGGATATGCCGGTGCCAACTGCTCCTCCTGAGGAAACTGCTTCCACTCTTTATCCTGATTTAAAAGGGTGGAAGTGGTGGGAGGATCAATGATGTGAATGCCAAGCCTCAGTGTTTGCCTGGACCAAATTAGAACAGCGTCCGCATGTCGAGGTGAATATCTATTGGAAATCTGGGGAGCAAAAGGTACAAGCTCTAGTGGACACTGGGGTGGAGGCATCTATTATATATGGGGACCCTAAAAAATTTCAGGGCCCTAGAATACAAATATCAGGATTGGGGGGGAAAATTATACAAGCAGTACAGACAAAACTGAGATTAAAAATTGGACAATTACCAATTCGGGAGTATACTGTACTGATCACTGAGATTCCTGAATATATAATAGGGATAGATATCCTGAAAGGGCTAACCTTACAGC
Source organism: Geotrypetes seraphini (assembly GCF_902459505.1). NCBI lineage: Eukaryota > Metazoa > Chordata > Amphibia > Gymnophiona > Dermophiidae > Geotrypetes > Geotrypetes seraphini. The sequence goes on from NC_047091.1 coordinate 104,299,289, forward strand.
TTTCTGATGGAATTTATAGTTTTGGCAAATCGCCAGCCATTCCTATGAGATCAGTATTGGTGGGAAAATTACCTGTTCCAATAGTAGTACCGATCTCCACAAAAATTGTAAACATGAAACAATATCGCATTCCGGGAGGGCACGAAGAAATTACCAATACAATACAGGATTTGGTAAAAGCGGGAGTAATAAAAACGGTTACCTCCGCCTTCAATAATCCTGTATGGCCCATCCATAAGACAGATGGAAGTTGGAGAATGACAGTAGATTACCGAGAATTGAATAAACACATGCCACCTTTAAGTGCCGCTGTTCCAGATATGATAACCCTGGTTGAACAAATTCAATCACGAACTGGTACTTGGTATGCAGTTATTGATTTAGCCAATTCATTCTTCTCTATTCCTATAGTGGAGCAATGTCAGGAACAATTTGCATTTACTTGGCAAGGGAGACAATATACATTTACTAGACTACCATAAGGATACTTACATAGTCCCACTTTCTGTCACAAGATTATAGCAGAACATTTAGATAACTATACCTTACCTGAAGAAGTAGAATTTTCACACTATATTGATGACATCTTGATCCAGGGTAATACAGAAAAGGAAGTTGCAGATGCTTTGGCATTGGTAGTAGAAACAATGAGACAGGCTGGGTGGGAAATAAATCCAAAGAAAGTGCAGGGACCAGCACAAACAGTGATATTTTTAGGAATTAAATGGTCAAAAGGGTGTCAAGAAGTGATAGAGAAAGTTAAACAGAAGATTGTAAACTTCCCTTCTCCCCAAAGTAAGAAACAAACCCAGGCCTTTATTGGCCTTTTTGGATTCTGGAGGCAACATATTCCACATTTGGGGCAAATCCTATCTCCTCTGTACAAAATCACAAGGAAAAAATATGATTTTGTCTGGACTGAACACGAGGAGCAGGCTTTCCAGAGAACAAAGGAAGCTATTCAGCAAGCCATGAATTTGTGGCCATTAAAGGAGAGTCCAGTAGAATTGCAAGTGAGTGTACAGGAGCGATATGCTAATTGGAGCCTATGGCAAAAGCAAGCTGGACGACGAGTGCCTTTGGGATTCTGGAATAGGATCCTCCCGGAATCTGGGACCCGATATACACCCTTTGAAAAACAGCTACTAGCTTGCTACTGGGCTTTGGTAGCAACAGAACAGTTGACCATAGGGCACGAAGTAATGCTACGACCAGAAATACCCATTATGACGTGGATCATGAGTGACCCAAAAACTCATCGTATTGGACATGCCCAGGAACAGAGTATCATAAAATGGAAATGGTACATCCAACAGAGGGCTAAGTCAGGCCTCCATGGAGTAACGATGCTGCATGAAAAAGTATTTAATGTGCCAACAGAAGATACCCCAATGCAAGTGGACGACATATGTGAAAGTCCCATTCGGTGGGGAAAGACATATCAAGAACTAACTGAGACACAACAAATGCATACCTGGTTTACAGATGGTTCCTCCAAATACCAGGGACAACTGAGACATTGGAAGGGCGTGTCCTTTAATCCAGTCACAAAGCAACTGCTAACAACTACCGGAAAAGGAGAGAGCTCACAATATGCTGAACTATATGCAGTGTGGCAGGCCATACGGCTAGAACAAGGACAACAATGCCATATCTTTACGGATTCATGGGCAGTAGCGAATGGAATGACAACTTGGATGATGAAATGGAAAAAGGACAATTGGACAATTCATAATAAAGAAGTCTGGGGAGCCAGACTTTGGCAGGATATTCTGGAATGGGCCAATACTACCATAATAACAGTGTACCATGTGGATGCACATGTTGTGAAAGATATGCTTGACACTGTTTTCAACTCTGTTGCAGATAGCGCATCCAAACTCACTGATACAGAGCTGGCAGAAGAACAAAACTCTTCCACCCCGCACGTTGTGGTCATGGAAACAGATGTTGCTTCCGAAATGGCCATGGCAACATGGGCACATCAAAAGTCCGGACACCTTGGAGAGAAGGGAACTATTAGGTGAGCACATGACAGAGGAATACATTGTACTGTAGATATGGTAAAGACAGTAATCAGTAATTGTCATTTATGTAAACTAGCTCTCACATCAGCGCAGCAGATGCCCCCAATTTTTGGTAAAATAGCCAGAGGCAGGTTACCAGGTCAGATATGGAAAATAGATTATATAGGCCCTCTACATTGTCTAAAGGATGTCAATATGTGTGTACCATGGTAGATACCTATTCAGGGTTGTTAGTGGCTTATCCTTGCCGGAAAGCCAATCAAGAAAACACAATTAGAGCATTAGGATTAATTACATTATATTACGGACACCCTATATAAATACAGTCAGACAGGGGGATTCATTTTACAGGTAATATGATTAGGGATTGGATCAATGATAACAATGTTCAATGGAGACTACATGTAGCCTATCATCCACAGGCCTCAGGACTTATAGAAAGGATGAATGGGTTATTAAAAACCCAATTAAAGAGATTAGGATATCAGTCATTGCGTAGGTGGAGAGAACATTTAACTGAAGCCTTACAAATTTTGAACAATAGACCCATAGCTTCACATACTACACCCCTGAATAGGATGCTGTATTCCACTCTTGAAGCAAGTGACAAAATTTGTACCCTCCAGTTTTGGACTGTTAGACCTGGAGTACAGCTTCCTATAAGGGCCACTGATGGATCTGCTGGACTAGATGTATATTGCCCTAATGAATGCAAATTAGATCCACAAATAGTGAAACCTATTCAAACTGGTTTGGGGGTGATTATTCCAAAGGGATATTATGGACAGATTTGTCCGCAATCAAGTTTGGCTCTTAAGACTATCGGGGCGAAATTGGAATATTATTATTAAACCTTGGAAAAGAAGCTATCATTCTCCAAAACGGGGATCATGTTGCTCAATTGTTAACTATTGCAATTAAAATGGAGGCTCCACAGTTAATTGATAGACCCCTGCACCATTATGGCCGAAGTGAACAAGGCTTTGGGGCAGCTAATGTAATTAAAGCTGGTATGAGAATCTGGTGGAAGAAACCACTCCAACCAATAGTAGGAGCCACCGTAATAGCTGCAGGGAAAGATAGTATTTTACAAATACTAGTGGATGGTTATGAACATCCAATCTTCGCTCCTCGAGACCAATGTTTTAGGAGAGAATAAAGATTATTTTTATTTCCACAGGACCTAACCTGGAAGAGTATCGCCATTCTATCTTTGGTATGGTACGGACAAACTGCAATAATGTCAGTGAAGAGTGACCGTCCAACCACTGTCGTCATGGTCCAGTGGAAAAATGCAACTTCAATGAGAAAACAAGATAATTTCACATGCAGCGAAAACTCTCTGTGTAACATTTGGAATTTTACATTTTCTCCTTCCCCTGTCATTCGATATGACACAGATACCGGGTTCACTAAATATTATAAAACTCCTTTTTGGGTGATGAATGCCTCTGTAATTAGCATTACCATTCAAAATCACACTGGAATCCAATGTACTAATTATACTTTCCCCCAAAATATAGTTAGTAAACAAGTGGCTTGAGATATCATACAAACACAAAAGTTTACTAGCACTACATTTTGGAATTTATCCTTACCCAATAACAGGGCACTGGGACTAATTTGTATGAATGCAACCAAAATTGAAAACCGCACTGACATGGTAATTATTATGGCATTTATCCATACTAATCCTACTTCATTAAATGCCTCTTTAGTAAGAAATATTAGAGAATGCAAAAATACCAGTTTAGAACATAAGGAAATGACATATGAATGGAAAATTAATTTTCCTATTTTACCCAAATGTAGGACCCGAAGATGGCTGGATCAACTATTAGGGGGGCGGGAACTACATTAGGTATTGTAAATACTATTGATTCTGAAATACTGGCTGGCAAACAAGCATCTTTTGGCTCCGGAGTAGTGGATGTATTTAGATGGGAAGGTAAATGGATGCCAAATACTGTACATAATCATGAACTAACCTTACGATATGATCAGTTAATGTTACATGTTGTTAATGATACTATAATACAGCAATATACTTTAGATAGTAATGTTTCTTCAGCCTTACATTGGACTATTTGTGAGATTCGTGTTTTGTCTTTTACACAACAAAGAATTAATTTTATCCAGCAGTTACAATTACGAAATACCTCATTGATTTTTGTATTATTTAATAAAACCACGCCCTTAGATAGAACATGGTGGAATTTTGATATAAAACAATGTTCTGATTTCTCCTGTGAAGGGTTGCTTACGTTATTTGATGTAAGGAACTCTACCATAATGTGTCCTTTCACTGTGATGCCTTTGGTATTAGGACCCCAATTATGGTTTCCTACTTACTATGGGCAACAAATAGATGAACAGAACAAAACATACGTGTTAAAAAATTGTAAACAAATTCAACATGGACAAGTTTGTCCATCTCCTTATGCGATCTATGAACCATGTTCTCTACAACATACCTACAATCTGTGCCAATGGACTGTTCAACCTCAAGGTTACACTTTTATACAAGAAATATTACATAAATATGTCTGTGTTGCTAGCAGTACTGTTGAACTTGTGATTCCTGCTATTCAAGCTCCCTTTTCAGTATGTTTACAGAATGTTAGTGTGTTGCAGTGGGCAAATAATGCAACTTATCATTTTTATGAACCCTGGATATCAAATGTAAATGTTAATCTTTCTTTTGCCGATGTACTTACTCCAATTATTTTATTACCTTCTGTAAAGAAAGCCATGCAAAATATAGCAATCCTAAATAAAGCAAATCAGCAACGTAACCTTACCTTGCTGCAGCATAAAATAGATACTGAATTTTTAAATACTAACTTGCATTCAGTGGCAGATCATATTGAAGCTACTACTGCACACCTTTGGTGGGATGCTTTTACCGGATGGAGCGCTACAGCACGAAAGGTGTTTCTTCATCCCTTAATCTATATTTGTTCAGTTATCCTTATGTTAACATTTCTTAATTGTGGGTTTACCTATTGTGTATACAAACGAACACTCTCTCCCTCTATTCAGATGACTTCTTATTCGGAGGTACAGACTTAAGGATCCAGGGGTGGACTGTTATGCTTCAGCATATTACTGACATGAATCCTCAAGTCTGCTTATCTGAAATTCTGCTTATCTGACCTCCTTGTCCTGAGTGTTACCTTGACAGCACCAAAAGGACAGTAAAGTCTGTTTATCTGACATCCTGATTTCCTTTGCCTGCTGTCGCCTGGATAGCATCAAAGAGACAGTAAACTGCAACACCTCCTTGCTTATCTGACATCCTGACCTCCTTTTTATCTCCAAAGGACAGTGAAACCAGATGGTTTCTGCAATAAGCTTGCTTATCTGACTTCCTGACCTCCTTTATCTCCAAAGGACAGTGAAACCAGATGGTTTCTGCAACAAGTCTGCTTAGCTGACATCCTGATTTCCTTTTGCCTGCGTGTCTCTCAAATCACATCAGTAAAGCCAGATGGGAAACCGGGCTCTGTAACACCTCCTGGATAACATCAAAGTCTGCTTCTCTGACATCCTGACTTAACAAAAGACCAGGACCGGGGGGTGCCTGAATCGTAATAACAGGACCAGCTGTTCTTATTATGAACTCAGCAGTCTCTCATCCTATATAAACGGAATTCTGCCTCTAACCTTAGAATCCATTTTTCGTTGCAACTAAGGGACAGCCCGTGTCGACCCTCCTATCAATTGCAAGGATTCCCGATTGTGAAGGATGGTGTTGCCCAGACTTACGGTGATGTTATTCTATTTTCATATTCATCTATATATATAAGTGTAGTAAACTGTTATTGTTTATGTTTTATATTGTCTGTGTGCTTTTCTGAGTGTCACTGATCATCCCATTTGACAGAAATAAGTGGCGGAACAGCTAATAACAAGGGTTCTAATACAATATCAAAAAGCAAAGGAGATAGTGGACAGCCTTGTCTAACCCCCCTCCGCAAAATAAAACGCTCTGATAAATTATTATTAATATACAGTCTTGCAGATGGGGAGCTATACAATGTTTGAATCATTTGTATGAATCCTGAACCTATACCAAACCATTCTAATGTTTGATACATAAAGGTCCATTCCACCCGATCAAAAGCTTTCTCTGCATCTAAAGACACAGAGAAAGCTGGTTCATTCATGGCTTTTGTTAAATTTAACATATGAAAAGCCAACCTAGAATTATTAGATGAATGTATAAAGTAATAAAAAAGAAAATTAAGAATATATCCATCCTATGGATATATTCTTAATTTTCTTTTTTATTACTTTAGATGTTACTAAGGCTGTGTATAAGTCTCCTACATTCTCTTGCAATTCTAGTCCTTCAAAGTCCACCTTAAAAGCCTTTCCCTCTCGTGGTAAGCCCCTGTATGATGTCATTAAAGGGGGTGTGACTCCTGGCACCAGTATTCATTTTAAAAGCTTTCCCCTGCTCCTAAACCACCTCCCTCACCCCAGCTGATGTCTGATGTAAAGTGCCCTGGATATGTATTTGTTTTAGAGCTTCCCCCATGCACCCTGAAAGTTTTTGACATTTCTTTTAACAGTCCCTTGTAATTTTTGTGTCTGTTCTTCTAGAATACCTGTTACTCTGGTCTGATCTCTCTCCCACCAATTGAGCCTCCCCACCCCTGCTGTGAGATCAGGCAGCTCATGGCAGGTCCTGATGGAGCTGTCCTGATGGAGCTGTCCCTCTGCCACATCTCTTCCTGACGCGGCAGAGAGAAGGCCCCGGTAGAGCCAGTCGTGAGCAGCCTGTTCACAGTGCTGCGTCTCTGCTGCCGTTACTGCTGCTCTGGGAAGCCCGCTGGTATGCCTGATCTGGGGGGAGGGGTGTCATAGAGAGGCCAGATCCGCATAGGGGAGGAGGAATGGATGCTAGACCACAATTTGGAGGGGAGAAAGAGGAAACATGGATACTAGGCCCTTGGGAGGGAAGGAGAAGAGGGAACATGGATCCTAGACTGCAAGTCATGGAGAGGGTAAAGGAGAAGACATGGATGCTGGAATGCAAGTGGGGGGAAGGCAGGTACATGTATGCTAAACCTGCAGGGAGAGGAGGAGAGGGGAGGGGACATGGATGATGAACTAGTAAGTAGAAGGGAAACAAGATGAGAAGGAGAAGGAAGAGATGCTTGAGTAAAGAAAGAGAGAGATGCCAGACCATGGAGATTAAGGAAGACATTCAGGGTGCAAGTGACAGGTGGTGAGTGGGACAGGATTCTAGATCCACAAGGGGGGTTGAGGGAATAGTAGAGAGAGGAAGAGAGAGTGACCAAGACCAGAAATTGGAGGGAAGGGAGGTAGAGATTATTAGCCAGTCGAGAAATGGAGAGAGAGGTGCCAGACTATGGGAGCCAAGGAGGGTATTCAGAGTGCCAGTGAAAGAGGGGTGAGATTTAAAGGGAGGCAGAATTGCAGTTGGAATGAGAGAAAACTGAGGAGGCTGGAACCTGAAAATGGAAAAGGCAGAAAGGAATTTCAGGCCTCAGGATAGGAGAATTTTGAAATATTTTGCACAGAATTTTCAAAAAATGTGCACAGAATTTCCAGGAGTAATTTGTCCCTTCTCTTTGTTTTTAGCTTGCGGGTGTCGGATTCATCTTTTGTGACTAAACAAAAGAAAATTATCAGGTAAGGACATAATTTTGTCTTCCCTCATCAGGGCCAGGGCAAACAGGGCAGCTGCTCTGGGCCCCGCAGCTCCAGGGGGCCCTGTGGTCTAGGCATCTCTTCCCCTACTGGCCATCTCCCTCCCGCTCACCTTCCTGGTGTGCTTCCAAAGTCAAAATCTTCTTTTTCAGAGGGGCCCCTGTGCAGCAACCATCCTCACAAGCTGTTGGTACAAGCCTCGAATAGTTATGATTTTATACTGAACTTATTTTATTAAAGTATAAAAAGAAACAATATTCTGTACAAGTGTCATTTTATAAACACACATAATACACAGCAAGAATCAACAAAACCCCTGTTTGCCCTCCCCTGCACAAATATCCCCTCCATTATCAAGAAAACTGAATAAGCCAAATATTACAGAATGCTACACAGAAAAATAATGCTAAGAGAATACCACAGTCACACAAGACAGGAATAGTGTTAGGGGAATGCAACTAGGGCAACTGCTCCCTGGTCAAGGAAAGCCCTAAGCCAGCTGGAAGCTAAAGAAGCATGGCCTGGGCTTTGCAGTCTCCACTTATGTCATACACCAGCTCTAGTAGGATGCATATTTCAAATCTGATATATTCTAATCACAAAATAGAAAATAAAATTATTTATTTCTATCTTTTGTTGTCTCGTCATTTTATTCTTCAAATTATGTTGGTCTCAGGTACTGGTCTCTGTTTTCTTTTATGTTCTCTTAACTCACTTGCCAGGGTCTCCTGACCATTTGACATTTCTTCTTTCTCCATGCTTGCTATCCATCTTCTATCTCTGTGTATGTATTGTCCCCCATGTTCAGCATCTTCCTTTTCTATGTCTCCTATGCGTCCCTTTCTAGTATTTCCCTTGTGCCCATCTCTCTGCCTTCATCATTTTACCATTCTATGATCCCCTCTTGTGTAAAGTAGCACTCCTCTATATCCCTATGCCCCCCTGTCTAGCATCTTCCTTCTGTGTTCTTATTCTCTCCATATCTAGCCATCTTCTCTCTGTGTCCATATACCCTCTCGTGTCTAGCAGTACCCCTCTGTGTTCATATACCACCCCCATGCAAATGCAGCATTTCCCTTTTTGTCCCTGTTCTGATGCTCCCATCCATGCCCATCATCACCCCTCTTTTTTTGCATATCTCCCTTTGTCCAGCTTCTCCCTTCTCTTACTCCCTTACACCAATGTGTCTCTTACACTCTTTCCTCCCTCCCTCGCTATGTTCAATCTTTCACTCACGTTTCCTTCATCCCCTTGGTTCAGCTTTTCTCTTTCCCTTTCCTTCTCTCTCTTCCTCCCTGCAGGTCGAGTCTATTTAATTTGAAAGGAAACTCTGTAATGAGAGGGCATAGGATGAAGTTAAGAGGTGATAGGCTTCGGAGTAATCTAAGGAAATACTTTTTTACAGAAAGGTGGTAGATGCATGGAATAGTCTCCCAGAAGAGGTGGTGGAGACAGAGACTGTGTCTGAATTCAAAAGGGCCTGGGATAGGCATGTGGGATCTCTGGAGAGAGGCAGAGATAATTGTTACTGCGGATGGGCAGACTAGATGGGCCATTTGGCCTTTATTTGCCATCATATTTCTATGTTTATCCCAGGACAAGCAGGCAGGTATTCTCACTAATGGGTGACGTGATCCAACAGAGCCCCGATGCGGACACCTCACAAGCATTTTTGCTTGATGAAACTCGAAGTTTCGAGTCGCCCGCACCACGCATGCGCGAGTGCCTTCCCACCCAGACCAGGGCGCATCTCCTCAGTTCTTACTTTTCTGCAGAGCCGAGAAGTCAGTCTTCGACTTTCTGCGTGAAGATTTTTCACTTGTGCCTTCTAAAGTCTGCGGTTTTGGGTTCTTTTTCTCTCAATCGCTGATTTTCGTCGTTCTTGTTTACAAAAAAAAAAAAAATTTCTTCCATCTTCCGACCAGGCAGGCCACGTGGCCGCAGCCCCGCAGCTTCGATCTTGCGGCGGAGCTCTTCCGGCCTATGTCCAGGCCTATCACTGGTTTTTAAAAGTATGCCAAGTGCCAGCGCGCGATTTCGCTCACGGACCCTCATCGACGCTGTGTTCGGTGTCTCGGGCCTGAACACCTTTGAAATCGTGCCGGCCTTGCTCCACACTCACTGCACGTGCTTTCAAGTGCTGTTGCGTCTTGTGGGAGTCGCTGTTCAGCATGGAGACCCTCGACGGAGCAATCGTCATCGAAAGGCCCTCACCTTCAACTTCATCTGCTGCTCCTCAGCCTTGCACCTCTGAGGCGCCGAGTCTCATCAAGCCTACATCGTTCGTGCCGTTCCCGACTCCAGCGCCTGCTGCGATGCCTTCCTCAGTCTCTTCAGATCAGGTAGCACAGCAGCCAATTCCATCGGTAGTGCTAAAAGTGCCCAAGGCTTCTAGGCCCAAGCACTCACACACTACCCCCAAAGAACGCGAGGCCCATGCAGGCGGTCCCATTGCAGATGCGGATCCGTCCTTGCCGGCCTCGTTCCAGACCTTGTTAGAGAAGCAATTCATCGAGCTCTTCACCACCATTGGGCCTAAGCAGTCGAGCCGCCTCCAGTGCCTCAGCGATACACACACTCTCTACAGGGAGCAGAGTCTCTGCGAGTGTCTGGTCTGGCTTCGGAGCATGCATCACAAGGAGCAGAGTCTTTGCCCAAGTTTCCAAGTTTATTAGTTTTTAATATCCTGACCATCAAACAAATGTCTGGCCGGTTAACAATAAAATATAAAAGGGAGATTAAAAATAGTAGAAAGTGTGTAAAGATATCTAAGTTGAACATGAATGACAAAGACTAGACAAACTAGAAAATGAGGGTAATAGGGGAGGAGGGGGAAAAGTTACATTATTTAGATGAGAAGGAGAAAGTGGGGTGAGGATAGAACGTAGGGGTAAGGGGACGTTGTACTAGCAAATAGTTGCTTGAAGGAGGAAGGACAAGATAAAGAAGAAAGAAAAGAAGAAAGGGAAAGAAAAAAAAAAGAGAAAAAGAAAGAAAAAAAAAGAAGAAGAAAGAAGAAAGATGAGGATCTAGATTAGGTTGAAAGCGTCCTGAAATAAGAAAGTCTTTAGGTTAGTCTTGAATTTGGCTAATTGTTGTTCGTCGCGGAGGAATTGTGGCAGAGAGTTCCATAATGTAGGGGCGGTTACTGCAAAGTTTGTTTTACGGGTATAGTAGAAGTCTTTTAGGGAAGGGATGAAGAGAAGTTTTTGATCAGACAATCTTAAAGTTCGAGGGGAAGATTGTGGTATAAGGAGTTTGTCAAGAAATGAAGGTTGGTGGGAAAGTTTGATTTTAAAAGAAAGTAAGATGATTTTATAGGTGATGCGGTGGGTGATAGGAAGCCAATGAGCTTCTTTTAGAAGCGGAGTGACATGGTCGAATCTACCTTTTTTGTAAATAAGTTTTATTGCAGTATTTTGTATTAATTGAAGACGTCGTAGTTCTTTTTGGGGGAGGCCGTTGAGAAGAGAGTTACAATAATCTAGATGGGAAATTACTAAAGAATGAATCAGAATGTTCATTGAGTCGGTATCCAGGATAGAAATTAGTGATCGAATGATGCGGAGTTTAAAGAAGCAGACTTTTACGACTGAACTAATATGATCATGGAAAGCAAGATCTCTATCAAAGATGACACCTAGTAGTTTAATTTTAGTTTCAATGTTTAGTGGAATAGATTTAATAGAGATTGTTCCCAATAAAGATTCAGATGTTTTGATTGGAAGTAGGAGCCCTCGGGATTTATCAATATTGAGTGAGAGTTTGTTTAAGTAGAGCCAGTCATTTATGTTGTCCAATTTATTGTTTATGTCTTTTATATCTGAGATGTTGGAAGTATTGATTGGGTGGAGGAGTTGTATATCATCTGCATAGGCAAAGATTGTAAATCCTATGGATTGTGCTAATATAAGAAGAGGAGAGAGGAATATGTTAAATAGTAGTGGAGATAGAATTGAACCTTGTGGGACTCCAAAGGTTTGTGATATGGTTGAAGAAGTTTCATTTTTTATATGGACTTTAGAGCTACGTTCGTGAAAGTATGATATAAACCAAGAAAGTGCAGAACCTGTAATACCGCAGTCTTTTAGTCTGGCAATAAGAAGAGGGTGGTCAATAGTGTCAAAGGCTGCGGACAAGTCAAGAGAGATTAGAATAACGGATTTTTGGTGGTCATGGTAGTATTGTATAGTTGAGATGAGGCCTAGTAATGATAATTCTGTGGAATGTGAAGAGCGAAAGCCTGTTTGACATGGATGTAAAGCATGGGTTTTTTCAAGGAATTCAGTTGGGAATGGATGATTTTTTCAGTAAGTTTGGAGATTAAAGGTAGATTGGCGATAGAGCGATAGTTTTTGGGGAGAGAAGAATCTGAGTTGAATTGTTTGAGTTTAGGAAAGACGAGAGCTGTTTTCCAAGCAGTAGGTACTAGGCTGTCAGAAAAAGACTTGGAAATCATTTCCCAAATGAATGGGCCGAAGAAAGAATAGAATTTTTTAAGAAGCAAAGGGGGAAAGCTCTCTAAGAGGTTATTGGGGGAATTTAAAGATTGTAAGATGAGAAATAGATGTGCTAATGAAGGCATTTTGAAGTTAGAACAAGAGCTGAAAGATAGTTGAGTTGAATCATTGAGAGTTTGGACAGAAAAGATGGGTGGTGCAGGTCCGAGGTGTGATCTGATGTCTTTGATTTTTGTATCAAAGAACCGAGAGAGTTCGTCTGCGGATGGTAGAGTTGAGATAGGTAAGTTTTGGGTTTTTTTTTTGGAATATTTTGAGAGTGATTGAGCAAGACTGAAGAGAGTAGAGGAGTTACGGGTGGAAGAAATAAGCTTAGAATAATATTCTTTTTTAGTTTGTTGAATGATTGTTTTATAGTGATTGGCTTTTTCTTTGAATAGAATGAGATAGCTGTTGAGGCGTGTTTTACGCCATTTGTTTTCTGCTGACCGGAGTTGTCGGCGGAGAAGAACCAATTTTTCATTATACCAGGGTTGTTGTTTTTTTGAGAATTGATTAGAAGTGGGTTTTTTTTCTGATATGGGTGCCAGAGAATCTAATAATGATTTTGTGGATGTTTCCCAGAGAGAAAATTGTTCAGTGATAGAAAGGGAGGAAAAATCTTTAAGGTTAAGGTTAAAGGAGGTTTGGATAGCTGAAAGGGTAATATTATTAAGGTTGCGGGTGATAATGGCTTTTTGTTGCTGTTTGACATGGCTAGGGTGAACTGGAGAATCTAGTTGCCAGGTGATTAGAGTGTGGTCTGACCATGGTATGAAATGATATTGAAAATTTTGGAAGAGATGGTTAATAGTGGTTGGGCAGAAAATCATGCCTCCATTGGAACCGATTCACTCGATGCAAGGAGCAGAGTCTTTGCGAGTGCCTCCATTGGAACCCATCCACTCGATGCAAGGAGCAGAGTCTTTGCGAGTGCCTCCATTGGAACCCATCCACTCGATGCAAAGAGCAGAGTCTTTGCGAGTGCCTCCATTGGAGCCGATCCACCCAATGCAGGGGTTCGAGTCCCTACGAGTACCCCGGAGTGATTCCAGCCATCCATCTGTGCTTCGATCAACTGCTTCCAGCCCCATCCACTACCTGGGGGCCTGAGTGAAGACCCATTTGCCTCGTTCATCGAGGCCGATATCCAAGCATGGTGCACATCGGTCGAGGCATTCATTGAGGCACTCATCCAGGCATGCCTCACCTCATCGGAAGCAGCCTTTCCTCGAGTATTCTCCATCGGCTACTTCACCTCCTCCGATGCCGGAGCTCAACGACATGATGGGGTCTTTATGACCACCACGATCCCCGTCCTCATTGGATCCCGAGGCGTCGATGTTCTCAAGCCCGTCTCGAGGCCCTGCTTCGGCCGACCTGCTGTCGTTCTCCTCCTTCCTTCGACAGATGACAGACGACCTGGACATCCACCTGGACACAGGTTCCAAATTCTCCAAGGAATACCTGGAGACTATGCACCTCCCTCAACCAACTGCTGAATCCCTCAAACTTCCTCTTCACAAGTTGCTGGATCAGACCTTCATGCGGTGCCTTGAAACACCTTATTCCATCCCCGCCGTGCCGGGCAAATTGGATACCAGGTACCGCACGGTGCACCACAAGGGGTTCAATGGTTCCCAGCTCTCCCATCAATCCCTCTTGGTGGAGTCCTCACTGAAGCGCTCTCACCCCTCACAGGTCTACGCTGCCGTCCCACCTGGTAGAGAGGGCAAGACCATGGACCACTTTGGCAGGAGGATCTATCAGAACTCCATGATGACATCCAGGGTTCTGAACTACAACTTCCATTTCGTCACATATTTCAAATTCTTCCTGTCGGTACTCCAGAAGTTCTCGTCCTATGTGGACCCCAGGGCACAATCCGAGTACCAGGAGGTTCTGGCCTCGCTGTCCCAGCTCCGGTTACGGCTGATGCAATCATCCTGCGATGCCTTTGAGCTCTCGGCTCGGGCTACAGCGTGTGCAGTGGCTATGCACCGGCTGGCACAGCTCAGGACCATCGATATGGACCCTAATCTTCAAGACAGGCTTGCCAATGTTCCATGCGCTGGTACCGACCTCTTCGATGAATCCTTCGGGGCCGCGACCAAGAAGCTCTCGGTCCATGAGAAATCCTTCCAATCCATCCTGCGTCCGAAGCATAAGCCTGCTCCTCCTCGCCCATCAAGCCCACCGTTAGTATACCAGCAGCGTTACCCACCTAAGCAGGCTCCCCCCATCCAACAGCCTGTGAAGTGGCAGCATTCTCAAAAACAGCAGCAAAAGCCTCAGCCTTCCTCTGTCCCTAAGGCTCCTCAGCCCTTTTGACTGTCTCATAGAGGACGTAACTTCAGTCGTCCTGCCATTCTCAGCTGCTCCACCAATTGGAGGTCGTCTCCATCACTTTTACCATCGATGGACGGCTATTACCACCGACCTCTGGGTCCTTTCCATCATCAGGGAGGGATACTCTCTCCAGTTCGATCGAGTACCCCCGGAACATCCTCCAAGAGAGTATCCTTCCAACTTGACCCAGACCGCCCTTCTTCAGGAAGCCCAGACTCTATTACAGCTCGGAGCCGTTGAGCCTGTTCCTGCGTCTCAACAGAACAAGGGTTTTTACTCCCGGTACTTCCTTGTTCCGAAGAAGACGGGCGATCTGCGACCCATTTTGGACCTCAGGGTGCTCAACAAGTTTCTGGTCAAAAAGAAGTTTTGCATGTTGAACCTGACATTCCTGTCCCCCTCCTCGAGCAGAACGACTGGTTATGCTCTCTGGATCTCAAGGAGGCCTACACTCACATCCCCATTCATCCGGCCTCATTCCAATACCTCAGATTCAGGGTGGGACATCTTCATCTCCAATACCGAGTGCTTCCTTCCGGCCTGACCTCAACACCCAGAGTCTTCACCAAGTGCCTGGTAGTAGTGACCGCAGCACTCAGGAACCACGGCCTCCAGGTATTCCCCAACCTGGACAACTGGCTCATCAAGGATTCCACGTCCCAGGGAGTTGTCCTTGTAACCCAGAAGACGATTTGGTTGTTGCAACATCTAGGGTTCGAGATAAACTTCCCGAAATCCCATCTACAACCTTCCCAGACTCTTCCCTTCATCGGAGCTGTTCTGGACACTACCCAACTCAGAGCGTTCATCCCTCCCGAACGGCAGGAAGTTCTCCTCCATCTTTGCCTCTTGGTGTCCTCTCACCCGTCCATCTCGGTGAGACACATGATGGTTCTCCTAGGCCACATGGCCTCTACAGTTCATGTGACTCCGTTTGCCAGACTTCATCTCAGGATTCCCCAGTGGACCCTGGCATCTCAGTGGATGCAGATATCCGACCCTCTGTCCCAACACATCCGGGTCATTCCTGCTCTGCAACAGTCTCTTCGCTGGTGGATGCTATCCTCCAATCTATCCAGAGGTTTGCTGTTCCAAACTCCCCCCCATTGGAAAGTCCTCACGACCAACTCGTCCACCTATGCTTGGGGAGCTCATCTGGACGGCCTACGCACTCAGGGTCACTGGACCAGCACAGACCGCCAGTGCCACATCAATCTCCTGGAACTCAGGGCGATTTTCAATGCTCTCAATACCTTCCAGCACCTTCTTCAAGACGAGGTGGTCCGCATTCGCATGGACAACCAAGTTGCCATGTATTATATCAACAAGCAGGGGGGCACGGGATCAGCCTCCCTCTGTCAGGAAGCTCTGAAAGTTTGGGATTGGGCGATTCGTCACAACACCTTCCTCAAAGCCGTCTACATTCAGGGGATGGACAATGTCTTGGCGGACAACTTGAGTCGTCCACTGCAACCTCACGAGTGGACCCTCCACTCAACGCCCCTCCATCAAATCTTTTCTCAGTGGGGAACTCCTCAGATCGACCTCTTTGCAGCCCCCCACAACTTCAAACTGCCTCAGTTCTGCTCCAGGATCTACACTCCTCACTGCCTCGAGGCAGATGCTTTTCTTCTGGATTGGACGAATCTCTTTCTATATGCGTTTCCTCCATTCCCTCTCATCCAGAAGACTATAGTCAAACTCAAGTCAGACCATGTCACCATGATCCTGATCGCTCCACGGTGGCCCAGACAAACTTGGTACTCCCTTCTACTTCAACTCAGCAGCAGGGAGCCCTTCCCTCTACCAGTGTTTCCATCACTGCTTACACTACAGCATGGATCTCTACTTCGTCCCAACCTGCAGTCTCTACACCTGACAGCTTGGTTCCTCTCAACATAACCCCTCTTCAGTTTTCTCAACCTGTGAGAGAGGTCCTGGAAGCTTCAAGGAAGCTTGCTACTAGACAATGCTACCACCAGAAATGGACCAGATTCTCTGCTTGGTGTGTTTCTCATCATCATGAGCCACAACACTCCTCCTTGTCTTCAGTTTTGGATTATCTTTTGCATCTTTCCCATTCTGGTCTCAAGTCTACATCGATACGAGTCCATCTTAGTGCAATTGCTGCTTTCCATCAGCCTCTCTAAGAGAAACCTCTCTCTGCTCATCCGGTGGTTTCCAGATTCATGAAAGTACTCTTCCATGTTAATCCTCCCCTCAGTGGTTTGGGACCTCAATGCTGTTCTTTCTCCGCTTATGAAACCTCCATTTGAACCTCTTCACAAGGCTCATCTGAAGTATCTCACTTGGAAAGTGGTGTTCCTTATTGGTCTCACCTCTGTTCGTCGAGTTAGTGAGCTTCAAGCATTAGTGGCGGATTCACCTTTCACAGTATTCCACCACGACAAGGTGGTCCTTCGCACTCATCCAAAATTCCTACCCAAAGTGGTCTCGGAATTTCATCTGAATCAATCCATTGTTCTCCCTGTGTTTTTTCCAAAGCCTCATTCTCATCCTGGAGAATCAGCCCTTCATACTCTGGACTGTAAACTTGCTTTGGCTTTCTATCTGGAACCCACCAAGCCTCACAGAACTGCTCCTCAACTTTTCATCTCCTTTGATCCAAACAAGTTGGGACGTCCCATCTCTAAGTGCACCATCTCCAATTGGATGGCGGCTTGTATCTCCTTCTGCTATGCCCAGGCTGGATTACCCCTTCACAGTAAAGTCACAGCTCACAAGGTCAGAGGAATGGCAGCCTCTGTAGCCTTCCTCAGATCGACACCGACTGAGGAGATTTGTAAGGCTGACACTTGGTCCTCCGTTCACACCTTCACTTCTCACTATTGTCTGGATACTTTCTCCAGACGGGATGGACAGTTTGGCCAAATAGTATTACAAAATTTATTCTCCTAAGTTGCCAACTTTCCCACCATCCCATTGTGGTTAGCTTGGAGGTCACCCATTAGTGAGAATACCTGCCTGCTTGTCCTGGGATAAAGCAATGTTACTTACCGTAACAGTTGTTATCCAGGGACAGCAGGCAGCTATTCTCACGTCCCACCCACCTCCCCTGGGTTGGCTTCTCTGCTAGCTATCTGAACTGAGGAGACGCGCCCTGGTCTGGGCGGGAAGGCACTCACGCATGCACAGTGCGGGCGACTCGAAACTTCGAGTTTCATCAAGCAAAAATGCTTGTGAGGCGTCCACATCGGAGCTCCATTGAATCACATCACCCATTAGTGAGAATAGCTGCCTGCTGTCCCTGGATAACAACTGTTACGGTAAGTAACATTGCTTACTCTCCCTTCCCTCTAGCCCCCTTCCCATGGGTCCAACACCTCTATCCCCTCCCTTCAGCACCCAGGTGTGGGTATGGCACCTCCCCCTTCCCTCCAACTCCACTCCACCCACCCACCTGTTTCCCTTCCTCCCCAATCCCCAGACCTGATCCAGCAACTATCTCCCCTTCAGCTCCAGCCAGTCCAGCAGTGTGGTCCTGCAATGTGGTTTCCAAACATCTTGGATATCTGTGTTGTCTTTGAATTTTCATTTTTAACCCCCCCTCCATTTCTGTAATGTTTTCTGTGTCATGCCTGCATATGCCAGCATCACTCAGGTTTCAGTGTAGGTCACAGTTAGCCAATAAAAAAATGCATTTAAATGGCAGACAAGAAACCCTGGGACATTCATGAGACACAGCCTATGGAGATGCCTTATATCTTCTCCCTTAGCTTTTTAAAAAATATTTATTTATCAAATTTCAAATTTTACATTCAAGTATCCACTTGTACAGAAAGTTGAAGAAAGCAAGCAAACTAAAGACGCAACTAGGAACACCTAGCGCACTATTACAATACAAAATTATATAGGAAACATAAAACTCATACCGGTAGCTTAACTTCAGCTCAAATCCTCAATCTGGGTCCAAGATTGAATTAGCGAGTGTTAACCAAAATAATATAAAACATAAGGAAAATAAGATCCCTCAACTGAAAGGAGATATCCCTTAATATTCAAACTGCACTCAAAACTTTCCCTTCGTCCATTCGAGCTCCAGCCAAGAAAGCTGTCAGCTGGGGAGGTTCAAAGAAAACATATTTTTTCATACGATAATGTATTATACATTTATATGGATGACGAAGAAAAAAATGACCCTCCAAGAGAGATAACCCCTGGCTTTAACATAAGAAATTCTCGTCTCCTTTTCTGTGTATCCTGTGCCAAATCTGGAAACATTAATACTTTGTGACCAAGGAAGTCTTTCTGTTTATTCTTAAAGAAGAGCCGAAGCAACCAGTTTTTATCTGGTGCAAGGGCTACCGTAACAAGTAATGTAGCCGCCACAGCAGACTCTCGATCAGAAAGTTCCAGCATTGCTGATACATTAAGCGGTTGAATATCATCCTGCCATTGCAATTGCTGTTCCTTAATTTTTGATGGCAAGTAGTAGACGTGGGTAAATGGTGGAATCATATCTTCTGAAATTTCCCAAATCTCTGTTATATAACGTTTTAACATATCCTTAGGCGGCACTGCTGCAATCTTAGGGAAGTTAATCAATCGTAAGTTATTATTTCGTGAAGAGTTTTCTAAGAATTCCAATTTTCTACGTAAATTTGAATTGTCTCTTACTAATGTTTCACTGAGTTGTTTAGAAACTTTTAATTCTTGCTGAATATTCTCAATAGAGTTCTTTGAGTCCTTCATTTCAATCTTCAAATTCTTAATATCAGTATCCTGATTTTTCAATTTATCTTCTAGCAATGCCAACTGAGGTTTTAAAGATGTAGCCAGATTAGCCACAAGATCCCAGATAGAGTGTACTTCTCTGGGTTTTTCAATAGTGTAAATATCTTTAATAGTTTTGATTTTCTCACCAGCTGAGAGCAGGTCCTGGTTGTCCCTCTCCTGTGCTCGGTTCCCCACAAAAGTTGTAGAATCCTCGGCCTCTCCTGGGCTCACCTGAAAAGACAGGGAGTCCATCTCTCTGCTCCCTTCTGTGCTTTTCCTGGCCTCTAAGGGGAGGTGCAAACCGTCCTCTGGTAGCTCCTCCACTCACGGGGAGCTGGTAATCCGAGGAGGTGGGGGAGGTGCTCTCGCATCGGGGCTTAATGTTGTTTCCCAGGAAGCCGCCTCAGTCTCGCCTCTCCGAGGCGCCTCTACTGGGCATACCGACACTGCCGTTGCCGGGGTATCTTGCATACTGCGCAGTAGATCTCCAATGTCACCGAAGGGAGAGGCACCCGAGCGCCGCGAGGCTCCAGCGGTGCTACAGCCTCTTCTCTTCGGCATATTTAAGATGAAGAAAACCTTCCCAAAAGGGTAAGATTATTTATTAAGCAAACTCCCGCGGCGTGCAGTTCAGCTCAGGGAACCTTCGGCCATCTTGGATCCCCCGTGGTCTTCAATTCCTTCTCCCTTAGCTTTATATTTTCCAAAATGTATGAGGGTTGAATAAAAAGTAATGCCTCCACCTCCATAACGTTTATATAAATTAATATATTGTAATGAATTAAAAATGAAATTAATGCTTGAAACTCTTTTATTGCATGTATTTACTTTTCTACATAGTCACCATCATTTGCCACATATTTCTGCCAAAATATACAAGTTTTTTGAGAGTTATTGCAAAAGAACTGCACTCCTTGTCTCCAGCCAGTTGCTCACAGTCCTTTGCACCTCTTCATCCGAGTCAAACAGATGCTCCCAATTATGCTTAAACAGATGCTCCCAAATGTGCTTCAACAGATGCTCCAAGTTTGGAAAAGGATAGAAATCACATAGTGGTAAGTCTGGGCTCTATGGTGGATGAGGTAACATAACATTACATTTTATACAGCAGACACAATAAAACTATACTAAACAAAGGACAAAATAAACCAATCTTCATCTTTACAATCTTAAAATATCCAACAGAGGTTTTCTAAATAACTAGGTTTTAAGTAAAGTATCAGTTGTCATTAACAAAGCGTGAATTTGTCTAATTTAGTAGCTTGAAAAGATAATAATCGTTCCATTTGTTTTAATCTTTTACTATTCAGCAAGGGATAAGCAAAAAAAAAAAAAAACATATTCCTGAGTGACCATGTAGAAATTAAAAAAAAAAAAAAATGTGCATACAAATAAGCCGACCCGTCCACAGAAGCTGTCTCCCCCCCCCCCCACACACACACACACTGAAGCTGCCATCAGGGATCCCTCCTTGCATGTGCACCCGCTGCACCATCCCCGAAGCCGAACCTGCCACCTCGCTGAGCCGATGCACTTCATCCCCCCTCCAGCATCAATTCCACACAGGAATAGGTGCATGTGCAGCGACTCGCACGCAGCCGGCTCAGAATCCTTCCCCCCAACGTCAATTCTGATGTCGGAGACAAGGTTCTGGGCCAGCCAGGCAGCGATTGGATGGCCCGGAATCTCTCCAACGTCAGAATTGACGTTGGGGGGAAAGCATATGGTTTGGCAGTGTGCAGCATATGAGTCACTGCACGCGCCGTGGCCCATTCCTGCATGGAGTTGATGCTGGAGGGGGGATGAAGTGTGTCAGCTCGTCAAGGTGGCAGGGTCAGCTTCGGGAGTGGGGGTGGTGCAGCAGGTGAGCATGTAGGGAGGGAACCCCGGCAATTGCGGTTTCAGCGGGGGGGGGGGGCAGGTAGGAATCCCTGGCAGCAGCCAGGTCACGTACTGCATGTTGAGAAATACTGGTGTAGAGAACCGTGCTGCTAGCATGGATGGGGCTGAAGGCCCTGATTGGCTCAAAATTGCCCAGGAATGTTGGGGGAATGTGTCTGGGAGGGGGGATCAGAGATGTGAGGAGGAGGGGTGTAGGGATTCGCGAATCAGCTGAGCTGCCAGGAATCTCCAATACTGACTCAGCTGATGGGTATTCCTTCTGCCGTGATCAGACAAGGTAGTTGGGGGTACATCTACAAAACTCGCTTTTGTACATTTTTCACATGGACGTTTTTATTTTTGAAAATAGGCAAAAAAGGTAGATGTCCTAAGGACCAAAACTTATACCTGGCTCATTTTCAAAAATAAAAGATGTTTGGCAGCTTTGAAAATGGGCGTTTTTCATACTGGGTTTGTGGACGTCTTACGCAAAATGTCCAAACTCACACTTTCAATTATGCCCCTCCACGTTCTTATCTTAAAAATATTGTGTATTGAAAGCTTCTATACCACTACTAATGACTGGGAAGTCAGTTCAGAGCTTCTGTAATGGTGCTACAATTCTGAGTTAGCGTTTTCTGAGAAGGTTTTCAGCACTGGCACAATTAAACCATTAGAGAGTATCTTTTAGAACTAGGGCTTAATTTCTGGGAGAGTAGCCTGTAATGCAGTTCTACCACTTCTTTTCAGACTCCAGAGCAGCAAGTGTTTGCTCCAGTACCTCTCTTTCAAGAAACCTGGAGGGAGCAGGAGGGGATGGAGTATGGGGCTGCTGCCCCTGGCCTGCCTACCTTCCACCCAGCTCCACAGTTCCAGTTCCTTTTTTTGCCTACAAAGTAAGTCCTGCTCAGGACCAACTTCATGTTTCGCTTAAAGATGTGTCAAGTTAATGCTACCTGAAGAACTCAGATTGTTTTGGTCTCTGTGAGATGTTACACTGAGTTCTTCAGGTATCATTACCCCAAATCAGCTTTAATCAAAACATGATCATGTAAAGTGGCCCTGAACGAGATTCCCTGTTTTTGAGCTAAATATATACTACCTGATATTCAGCGCTATATAACTGGTCAGGAACGGTTAAATAGCATTTGGCCACCTAACCGCTAATATTCAGTGGAAGATAACTGGCTATCTCTATTGAATATTAGTGGTTAGCGACTTAAACTTGGCCAGCTATATCACGCGATGGCCAAACAGGTTGAAAAGGTGACAGCGAAAGCTAGAAGGATGCTAGGGTGCATAGGGAGAGTATGGTCAGTAGGGAAAAGGAGGTATTGATATCCCTAAATAAGACTTTGGTGAGATCTCATTTAGAATATTGTGTACAATTCTGGAGGCCGCACCTTCAAAAAGATATAAAAAGGATGGAGTTGGTCAAGAGGAAGACTACTAAAATGGTGCGCGGTCTTCGTCATAAGATGTATGGGGACATGATAGAGACGTTTAAATATCTATGTGATACTACTCATACACAGGAGGGGCCGACCTGACAGCAAATAAGGAAGACAAGGCAGGAAGGGACAACTCAGACACAGGAGGGGATGACCGCACAGCAAACAAGGGAGACAACACTGGAGCAGTTAGGGATAACGTGAAAGAAACAGTAGGGACAGCAAAGAGTAGAAAGTCCAAAAAGGTAACACAAAGAGAACTCAAATGTATGTATACGAATGCTAGAAGTCTAGGAAACAAAATGGGGGAACTAGAGACAATAGCAAGACATGATAAGTTGGAAATCATTGGCATAACAGAAACATGGTGGAATGAAGAAAACAAATGGGACACCGTACTACAGGGATACAAACTATATAGAAGAGATCGAGTAGGGCAGAAAGGTGGAGGTATTGCCCTATATGTTCAGGAAGGAATAGAATCTGTTGAAGTGGCTACGACGGAAACAAAAGAGAAGCTAGAGTCCCTCTGGGTCAAGATTCCTGGCCAAAACAGCGCAGACACGAAAATTGGCCTTTACTATCATCCCCCAGGACAGGCGGAGGAAACTGACTCAGAAATGATAGATGAAATCAAACAAGAATGCAAGACGGGCGATGTAATAATATTGGGAGACTTCAATTTCCCGAGGATAGATTGGAAACTAGGAACCTCCAACTGCGGCAAGGAGGCCAAGTTCCTGGAGGTGCTAGGGGATTGCTTCCTGGAACAAATGGTAAAAGAGCCGACAAGAGGCAACGCCACCCTGGACTTGGTACTAAATGGCCTCACGGGACCGACAAAAGAAGTAGAAGTTACGGTACCGCTGGGGACGAGCGATCACAATGTGATCAACTTTAAGCTTGACATCGGGAATAGAAAACGTGCCAAAACCTTAACCAAAACCTTTAACTTTAAAAAGGGCAAATACGATCGCATGAGAGCCATGGTGAAACAACGACTCAAGAAAAAGGTGGACAAACTTGAAACAGTAGACCAGGCATGGTCCCTACTGAAAAATACTATCACAGAAGCACAAAATCTCCACATTCCAAGGATCTCCAAAGAGGGGAGAACAAAAGGTAAGGGAGAACCGGCATGGCTTACCAGACAGGTGAGGGTAGCCA